>NC_136017.1:23830079-24139362 GCF_048128805.1 Centroberyx gerrardi | reverse complement strand
AACACTCAAATGTAGTCAGCTCAGCCAATGAGCAGCCATGTAACACTAACCTGCAGTCAGCTCAACCAGTCAGAAGTCAGGTAACACTAGCCTGTAGTCAGCTCAGCCAATCAGCAACTATGTAATACTAGCCTGTAGTCAGGTCAGCCAATCAGCAGTCATGTAACACTCAAATTTAGTCAGCTCAGCCAATCAGCAGTCATATAAAACAAGCCTGTAGTGAGTTCAACCAATCAGCAGCCATGTAACACTTGCCTGTAGTCAGCTCAGCCAATCAGAAGTCATGTAACACCTGCCTGTAGTCAGCACAGCCAATCAGCAGTCATATAACACTCAAATGTAGTCAGCTCAGCCAATCAGCAGCCATGTAACACTAGCCTGTAGTCAGCTCAGCCAATCAGAAGTCATGTAACACTCAAATTTAGTCAGCTCAGCCAATCAGCAGTCATGTAACACCAGACTGTAGTCAGCTCAGCCAATAAGCAGTCATGTAAAACTACACTGTAGTCAGCCCAGCCAATCAGAAGTCATGTAACACTCAAATTTAGTCAGCTCAGCCAATCAGCAGTCATGTAATACCTGCCTGTAGTCAGCTCAGCCAATCAGCAGTCATGTAAAACTACACTGAAGTCAGCTCTTCCAATCAGCAGCCATGTAACACTCAAATATAGTCAGCTCAGCCAATCAGCAATCTTGTAACACTAGCCTGTCATCAGCACAGCCAATCAGCAGTAATGTAACACTCGCCTGTCCTCAGCTCAGCCAATCAGAAGTCATATAACACTAGCCTGTCATCAGCACAGCCAATCAGCAGCCATGTAACACTAGCCTGTAGTCAGTTCAGCCAATCATAAGTCATGTAACACTAGACTGTATTAAGGTCAGCCAATCAGCAGCCATGTAACACTCAAATTTAGTCAGCTCAGCCAATCAGCAGTCATGTAACACCAGACTGTAGTCAGCTCAGCCAATAAGCAGTCATGTAAAACTACACTGTAGTCAGCCCAGCCAATCAGCAGCCATGTAACACTCAAATGTAGTCAGGTTAGTAAATTAGAAGTCATGTAATACCTGCCTGTAGTCAGCTCAGCCAATCAGCAGTCATGTAAAACTACACTGAAGTCAGCTCTTCCAATCAGAAGTCATGTAACACTCAAATATAGTCAGCTCAGCCAATCAGCAATCTTGTAACACTAGCCTGTCATCAGCACAGCCAATCAGCAGCAATCTAACACTCGCCTGTCCTCAGCTCAGCCAATCAGAAGTCATATAACACTAGCCTGTATTGAGTTCAACCAATCAGCAGCCATGTAACACTAGCCTGTAGTCAGCTCAGCCAATCATAAGTCATGTAACACTAGACTGTATTAAGGTCAGCCAATCAGCAGCCATGTAACACTCAAATGTAGTCAGCTCAGCCAACCAGAAGTCATGTAACACTCAAATATAGTCAGCTCAGCCAATCAGCAATCTTGTCACACTAGCCTGTCATTAGCACAGCCAATCAGCAGTAATGTAACACTCGCCTGTCCTCCGCTCAGCCAATCAGAAGTCAGGTAACACTAGCCTGTAGTCAGCTCATCCAAACAGAAGTCCTGTAACACAAGAATGTAATCAGCTCAGCCAATCAGCAGCCATGTAACACTCAAATTTCAAATTCCATATGAAATGCTCAAGATTAACAAAGGGTATACCCCCGAAACGCCCTCAGTGATATCTTTTGACCATGCCACTAATCTGGTCACACTGTCTGGCCTACCAACTTTCATTAATCAAATTTAAAAAACAGTGGTCCCTAGATACCACACCAATTAAGTGAGAAACAAAACTCAACTAAGCCGACCAACAAAAGCCAGCCCTTGATTGCTGTGACCTCTGGAGATGCCCAAAAGGTAGCTTGCCAGAAAGTGAGAGATGGAGATTATTCTTTCTTTAGTTTACGTTAGCTACCACCTATGCGTTTAATTCAAATTTGAATGTTAACATTAGCTAGCAATATTAACATAGAAATTAAACATTGAAGTTTGGCTAAAATTAGTTGACTGTTAAATTGACTTATACGTGGCATATTTAGTCAATTTAACAGTCAACTAATTTAGCTAAACCATTTTTGTTTCTCACCTTTTCAAATATTCAACGAGGTCTCCACAGCTTCGGGAGATGGCGGTTGAAGAGGAGATGACTGGGCGGAGTCTAGGTTTTGCATAAAGTTAATGTCAGTTAGTTACAGTTGTCAACACTGTTATTCTAACACATTTTTGGACATCATCAAGTTTTGCTTTAAGCAGCATGCTCCCTGCAGAGAGTATCAGCACATAATTTCTCATAGTTAAAAGTTCATATGCTCATTATTACAATAAACAAAAACAAAAATATATGTATAACAATCTCATGCATTTCAACAGAAGCAGCCCTGCAGCAAGGCCAACTTTTATGAGGTGAATCATGTTCAATTTATTTGAGTATAAGAAAAGGTGTTGTTTCAAGCCACCAAACAGCTGACAAATGATCAGCTATTTTGCAGAAATGGCCAGCAAGGTTTAATTCTACTTATGTTTAATCATGTCATCTTGCTGAAGGTGCCAACCGGCACATGAAATCACTTTACAAATCACGTTTCTCTACCTGGGTCCACTACCAGCAATGTAAGAGGCAAACTGGCTCCTATCTAGACTCAAAACACACGTTAAGATATTTAAAAAGATTAAGTTAATTAGCACTGGTGAGCCACTTAGCATGGTGTCTCCTAATCATCACTGAACACCCGGGAGGTTGTCAGACATCAGAAACAGAACAGAGTTTGTCAATAATTGTTTATGCAATGCATCTTGCTTGTTCTTTTATATGAATTTTATCTTTTTATCTGTCTCTTATCTGCCTTTTATTGGTGTAAAGCACTTTGAGCTGCATGTTGTGTATGAAAGGTACTATACAAATAAAGGTTATTATTAGTGTGCTTGCTTCAGCAAGCAAACTATTGTTATTCTCCTTACTTATTATTAGTGTGCTTGCTTCAGCAAGCAAATTATTGTTATCCATCTTACTTATTAGTGTGCTTGCTTCAGCAAGCAAACTATTTAGTGTGCTTGCTTCAGCAAGCAAACTATTGTTATCCGTCTTACTTATTATTATTTTTCAATATCTTCAACTTCTTTTTATTCTTCCGGACACTTTTTTAAACTTTAATGCGGCTTGAACCGTTTGAGCTATCGATGCGGTTCCAACTCTCAAACGTTCAGCATGTTCGGGAATAGCGTGCTATTACTTTTCTAAGCGTTCCGATGTTTAGTTTTTCCGCTATTTACGTTTAAACGGGAATTTTTTCCCAATAGAAATGAATGGTGGAATGTTCAGCTTGCTAGAGTGTGTGATGTCATCCCCACTCTAGCTACTCTTCAGACTTCAGATGCTGTGATTTTTAACTAAATATTCAAATTTCTTAAACTGTCATGACTCCCACAATTTTCACACTATATACACGTTACACTAGGGTAATACGGTAATACGGTATCCCGGGGTATTTGAAAATAGCAACGGTGTCCGTTTCATTACCGTCATAAAAAAATTTCTGGCAGAAGAAGAGGAGAGAGATGCCCAACCTGCACCCCCGAAAAAAAAGATAACTTTGGGCAGTCTCTTGCAAAAAAAAGCTGATGCGGCGGGCGCGGCAGGTCCCGTCGGACTCGGCACCATAGAGGAGCAAGCAGAATCAGAGACGAATGCCTATTGTCGCGAGCCTGTGATTCACGGAGACGAAGATCCCCTTCTCTGGTGGAAGTCAAATGGAACCAGCCGCTTTCTGCTGATGTCGAGGGTGGCCCGAAAGTACTTGTGCGCGTGTGCCACAAGCTCACCATCAGAGCGGGTGTTCAGCACCGCAGGCAAAGTTGTAAGTCCGTTACGTGCCCTGCTCAAGCTGGAAAAAGTAAATACCGTATTTCCTCTAATAGTGGCCTGTAGTGAATTAAAAGCCGGGTCTCCGATAATGGCCGGGGCTGTGGTCGACACGAACAAATAAAGGCCGGCCTCAAATACAGGCCGGGGGAAAAAACTAGGTCAAAACCTAGTACACGGCTGGACTGTGTCCGTCTCCTCTCTCCGCCGCTGCCTCTCCACCGCGCCCACGGCCCGCATTGATCCTCCCGATCCAAGCCCCGGACCCCCGCCGAAATCTCGGCCGGATCACCGGGAACACATCGGTGCCCAGGTTCAGTTAGCTTCAGTTAGCTTCAGCTTACATGCAAACAACGGTGGATACTGGTAAACTCCTGGTGCCTGTTTGTAACTGTAGTTTGCAGTAACGTACAAGTGCCACAAGACGGCTCGGCCGGCGGAAGTCTCTGGAGCATGCCGTCGTCGATTACCGTAATTATCGTAATGCATTGCAGTAACAAAAAAACGTCTACCTAACGTACCGTAACAGAAGCAGATCAGAAAACAAGGAGGCTTCGTACTAAAATAGGAGCAAATATACTTATCAAACAGAGGGAATTAGAAATAAAGATAGATGACATGTTGTTAATTTTGTACATGTTTTGTTGTTATTGTTTCAATATTCTGTTGTAAATATGCAACGTTTGCTATTCCGTTTCTGATGTTGTTCAGAGAATAAAACTGGAACATGTATCACATTTTTGTCGTGTGAAAATCACAGTTGAAGTGCACTGCAGCCACCTTGTGGCAGGAAACGGTATAGCAGCGACTACATAAATTCATCATTTGGAATTGGCGGCTCCCTCCAAGCCATACAATGTGATTTTTTATCAGATGGTAATACCGTATACCGCGGGAAAATTTGGGGAAGGTTTAACGGTGTCAAAAATTGGATACCGCCCAACCCTACGTTACACATCAAACTGTTCAGCTACTCCTTCTGCCACTCACAATGTAAATATCTAAGTCATAGTGTTTAGACTTTTTCAGCTATGATGGTTTGTTCAACACTAGTGCAAAACTGTGTTTTACGGCCCCTATCTAACTTTTAAACAGCTTTGTCATTTCCACATTCTTAAACTGTCACTATTCCCACAATTTTCATACTACATACATATATTTTAAAGCAAACTGTTCAGCTACTCCTTCTGTCACTCACAATGTAAATATCTAAGTAATAGCACTTGTAGTTTTTGAGCTGTGATGGTTTGTTCAACACTAGTGCTTTACAGTAATTTTGCCTACTTTAAACAGCTTTTTCTTCTTGCACATTCAGTATTTAAACTGATGTAGTTTCCACTATTTTCACATTACATACATATATTATATATCACACTGTTCAGCTACTTCTTCTGTCACTGACAATGTAAATATCTAAGTGGTAGCATTTGTAGTTTTTGAGCTATGATGGTTTGTTCAACACTAGTGCTGTTCAGTTTTTGGCTCCTATGAGCAGATTTTTTCTGCTTACACATATTTGAACTATCACAATGTCCACAACTTTAAGACTACATGCATATATTACACATTAAAATGTTCAGCCAGTCCTACTCTTTCTCACAATGTAAATATCTAAGTGCTGGGATTTGTAGTTTTTCAGTTAGGTACGTTTGGTCAGCATTAGTGCTCCAATTCAACTTTTTCACTTCATTTTACTACAATTCAACTTCTTCAACTTTCTTTCAACTGTAATCAACTTACTACTATTTCTAATGCTGCTGCTACTACTGCTACTGCAGCTACTACTACTACTACTACTACTTCTAATACTGCTACTACTGCTACTTCTACTACTACTGCTACTACTACTACCTCTAATACTACTACTACTACTGCTAAAACTACTACTGCTAATAGTACTACTACTGCTACTTCTACTACTACTACTACTTCTAATACTACTACTACTTCTAATACTGCTACTATTACTACTGCTACTACTTCTAATACTACTACTACTTCTAATACTGCTACTATTACTACTGCTACTACTTCTAATGCTGCTACTATTACTACTGCTACTACTTCTAATACTACTACTATTACTACTGCTACTACTTCTAATACTACTACTACTTCTAATACTGCTACTATTACTACTGCTACTACTTCTAATACTACTACTACTTCTAATACTGTTACTACTACTGCTACTACTGCTACTAGTATTACTACTACTGTTACTACTACTACTATTTCTAATGCTGCTACTACTACTGCCACTACTACTGCTACTGCAGCTACTACTACTGCTACTACTACTACGTCTAATACTGCTACCTCTAATACTACTACTACTACTGCTACTGCTATCACTACTACTGCTACTACTACTACTACTTCTACTACTTCTCTCCTAATGCAGCTCTCCTAATGCTGCTGTCTGCACTTCTCCACTTTCATACACACGTAGGGGGCCACACACACACACACACACACACACACACACGTATTGGATTTGATGAATAAATAAAAATAAATCTGTTTAAATCTATATTTTAAGGTTTAAACTTTATGGCTTTTATTTTGAAGGCTGAAAGCCTAAACCGGAAGTTGTATTCATTGATATTCTGGTGAGCTTAACGCATGTAGCGTCTGTGTGCATCGAGTGGCTTTGACAAGCTGGAAGTCTCCCATTTCCCAGTTCACCTGAACGCACCACGTGTAAAAGCTGCCTGTGACGGTTAGAAAAATATCATTTGTGTTTTGGTAAGAGAAGGTGAGGGCAACGTCGCTTTATCGGCCAACTTAACGGTCATTTTACCGCTATGTTGGTCCAATGTAGGCTGAGACATTGTTTCTGTTTTTAAAATGTCATTAGATTTAACATTACTTGCTAACTGAGACAAGCGACAGCTTTCAGACATTAATGTTAGGTTGGTAGCGTTGAAGACTGCTTTGAAAACGTCAACTGCCCAGTGTTAACGTTAGCCTGCTTAGCTAGCAAGAGACTGACATTACTCTTTATGTAACGTTAACGTTAATAATGTTAGTTAGCATTGTTGACAAGTTATTTCCAGTCGACAACCAAGGTTGACCACTTCACTAGCTAACCGGGCTAACGTTAATGTGGCTATCTTATCGGTCATAGCTAGAAATTGCATTAGTTTGAAAAAACAGATGTAAAAATAGCGGCCAATTAAAGCTACAACATAGTAACCTGGCCAAAATTTTTTTAGATAAACCGGGTGGTGTTTTTTCATTGTCACTGAGATGATACAGATAAAGATATTTGAGACTAGTTAAACGTAAGAGAAGACTAGCCTGTATTTGTGATCTGACAGCTCTGGGGTGTGTGTAAATGTCTCATTGCTCTTGTATTTGCCCTGTATTTACAGATTGCCCTTGCTGAGACTCCTGCTTTGTGGGTGAGGATGTGTTCATGTGTGTTTTAAAGTAGCTCCAATCAAGTGAACAGAAACATTCGCTACTTTTTACCTTCAACATGAAATACTTGTGGTTACAGTGCAGTACCCAAATATATGCTTCGAATAAATGGGGATTTCATCACCTATAGTCTCACTGCAATAGTTTGTATATTGTAATGTAGTATTTTGATATGTCATGTGTTTTGATGGTGGTTTTTACTATGACAATTGTACTTTTTTTCTGAATTACTTAGGTGTTTTTTGTGACTGCTTAGTGGTAAATTCATGAACTAATCAATAACCTCTTAGCATATGTCTATCACTTTACAAGGGATTTACATTGCCTTGTAAATCCCTTGCAATACCATTTAAAACAGGGCAAAAATCTATGCCTGCATACATGTTCGTATTTCATCCCCTCAATTTTCTTTGCAATGCAGTTGTGGTGGTTATCTTCCAGCACACTGCTTTCTTATGTGTAAA
This sequence comes from Centroberyx gerrardi, assembly GCF_048128805.1. NCBI lineage: Eukaryota > Metazoa > Chordata > Actinopteri > Beryciformes > Berycidae > Centroberyx > Centroberyx gerrardi. The sequence goes on along the minus strand of NC_136017.1, from coordinate 24,131,578 downwards.
TATTTGAGTGATAGGATTTGTAGTTTTTGAGTTATGAATGTTCATGCTTTACAGTAATTTTGCCTCTTTTCAACAGCTTTGTCTTCTGACAGCTCTGGGGTGTGTCAATGTCTCATTGCTCTTGTATTTACCCTGTATTTACAGATTGCCGTTGCTGAGACTCCTGCTCTGTGTGTGAGTATGCAGTGTGTTCACGTGTGTTTTAAAGTAGTTCCAATCAAGTGAACAGGAACATTCTCTACATTTTACCTTCAACATTAAATACTGCTGGTTACAGTGCAGTACCCAAATATATCCTTAGAATAAATAGGGATTTCAGCACCTATACTCTCACTGCAATAGTTTGTATATTCTAATGTAGTATTTTAATATGTCATTATGTGTTTTGATGGTGGTTTTTACTATGACAATTATACTTTTTCTGAATTGCTTAGGTGTTTTTGTTTTTGTTTGTGACTGCTTAGTGGTAAAGTTAAGTGTTTTTTTTTCCTCCTCCTTTGTTCACAGATTTCATTTCTGGTGATCACATCCTCAAGGTGAGTTAATTTTAGGTTGCCACTCATGTTATGATTCACACATGTGATCTTTGTGCTGCAGGGCAGTTTTGGGTTTATTCTATTGATTTCAGTCTGCCCACTCTCTCACATCCTGCTTTGTGTAGCCTTCCCAAGGTTTCTCCCTTTTTTTTTTTCCTTACTCAGGTTTTGTGGGCATTTTTCCCCGTTCACACAGGGGTCAAAGGTCAAACCAGTGCCGTTGTTGATTTAATTTGTTTCATAATGTGGCTGCTAAGAAGCCCTTTGATATTGTAATGGTGAGGAGGAGGGAGAGTATATACTGTATGTCTAACTGTTAATGTTGGACCTTAACACACAACAAGCCACGCTGTATGGATAGTTGTGTCCCTGCTGTGATGTTGCTGTGGCAATTTGCTCTGATCAGCTGCTTTTGTCTAACCCATCTCTCTCTTTCTCACTCTCACAGAGATTGTCGATTTGTCCTGAGCTACCCTCATCAGCAAGTTCACACTTTTTACAGTACCAAAGCAAAGTACCAAAACAAATTCTTAGAAAATAGGGATTTCAGCACCTGTAGTATCACTGCAATAGTTTGTATATTCTAATGTAGTAATAGTATTTTAGAGTGTATAGTGGACAGTACTCAAACACAAGAATCCCAAATATATATATTTTGTCATAACAAAGTGTGCAAAAAGTCAAGGGAGTTGACCAAAATCTTTAAGCAACTGCCTTAAAACTTGGACTCTTGAGTGTGTGCAGTGCAAACATTTAAGTGGTATTGCTCATTGAACAAATTTCAATCAATACTCAGCAAATACAACAAGAAAAAACGTGGCAATTCAGAATTTGTTTTCAGTGATTTTATTCTGTGTCTTTCTATTAGTCTACAGTCAAAATAAGGTCAGTGGAACATAACACAATATTTTATGAAATTATCCACAGTTTTCCTAATACAATTTTAGAGTAATCTGACAAGCATATAAAGAGCCCATTGTCCACAGTGGATGCTGTAGTTGGTTTGTAAGACTACGCTCACTCCTAATTGTAAACCTTGCCTAATTACTGTAAATAGGCTGTAGGGCTATAGAGATACATGACAGATGTGCATATTAACTTGTTCTGATTTGTTTCTGACAGGTCTGTACACCACAGTAGGCTATGTCTGTTTCATGTTCATTGCACAGTTGACATTGTAAACCTTTTCAAACATCAGTACAGCATTAACCCAAACTGGATGTAAGCTGACAGGCATCTAATCGTACAGTTTACCCTTGTTCAAGGAGAACAACATTGTTTTTAGCCGTGCATCTATGAACAAGTGTTACAGGTACTGGTTTGTTAATTTCAATTATTTTACTCAACAACCGTGTCTTATGAATTTTTTCTTCTTGTCTTACAGGTGTGCTGCTGCTGCTGCCGCTGGTTCCAGTTGCACCTCTATACACGTTCCATCTTTCTATCCCTCTAGTCTATACCGCTCTGTCTTTTTTTGGATTTTCTTCTCTTTCTGTCCCTTATACTGCTCTATCTAAATTTTGGATTATTCTATCTTTCTCTCCTCTAGTCTATCCCACTCTATCTAATTTTGGATGACATTCTACCATTGTGTGACACAATTTGAGATTCTGCTTTGAGAAACTGCTTTGAAAAACGATTTTGAGATTTGCACCTTTTGATACATTGCTTTGGTGTTCACTATATTGATTGCATTGTCTGATTGCACTCATACCCCATTACACCGAATTGTCTCTCTCTGAATTCGTTTGCTCTCTCTCTCTCTCTCTCTCTCTCTCTTTCACACTCTCTCTGTTGCTAACTGTGCTCCCACTGCATTTGGCAGGATTTGAAAAGCACTAATCTGTATCCAGACAGAATTTAAAGAATTGCTATTCATAGACTACAGAACTACTGAGTACTTTAATATTGAATCTGAATAGAAAGAATATTGAACTGAGTTAACTACATATATTTAATTGTTTAGACTGTTTAGAGTTCTTTAGACTTGTGTGTACTGAATTATATTTAAACTATTGAGAATTTTATACATAAGTTAATTCTGATTGTTGCAGATCCACGCTAATAACAGTCTGAGTAGAATCCATTTGTTTGATCTGAATAGCCATATCAAAGTGTTTATTAAAAGTTGCCAAGGAGAAGAAACTCGACACATCTGAAGCAGCCGTATCCTGTCAGCAGAACAACGTACCTGACTGGTGAATGGTAAACAGGTGGTAGAATACTGATGCTGAAAGCACTCATATTTGTTTAGACTTTTCCCTAATACTTCATGCTCAACTGAGTGAGCTGAATTGAATTTGTTTACACTGAATTAAAATCAACTGATCTGTTGCATTTGACATAAGAAATTAGACAAATTTTAATAGTTTATTGATACAGAACTCTTGATACACATTTATTTACATCTGTTGCTATCTACTGTGTGTATTTTAGACGGATACCAGTTATATACACAACACTTACATATTACATTGATTTGATTTAGATTTGTGTTTACTGAATTACATTCAAATTAAACAAGTAGAAATAGCCTGCTGCTTGTAATATTTCAAAAGTACATTCTATTACTGATTACCAGGCAATTGAGTTGAGTCGTCTCAGAACTCAAATTTGACTGACATTACACTGAAAAGGAGTTATTACATTATTTTCAGTTCTTTTGGAGACAGAACAATTAATAGATAAGCTGATACAGATCATTCTTCATATTTCTGTATTGAGATCGCACTTACTGACATTTCTATCTCTGAATTGCATTTACTGCAATACATACCGTTCTCTACCAGTGTATATTTAAAGACGTAACATCTAAATATTGAGTAAGGTCAGGTAATTCCTTAGACCTGTCTGTAGCTGTCTGAATTCTATTGCAAACATATTTTGTAAATATAGTGGAAATAAGTGTTTGCTGCTTCCAAATACAAGAGTAGGCTACATCCTATTACTGATTGTAGCTGATAAATATAGTCTCAATTTCAGTTGTCAATAGCCATATCTGCCAATTTACAGCTACATTGTATAAGGTATCAAAAGAGAATCAACAACCTAAGTGGACATTTGAACTTTTATATTGACCTGTGTAGAACATTGAAGTGAGTGAGAAATACTGTTTGAGTGAAAAAAACTATTAAAAAAAAACTGTCATATCACCCAGTTCTTACAGTAGTGTTCATTGTATAGTGGTATTAACACTTGCACCTTAAATTTGGAATATAAGTAAATTTACAGAAAATATTTACATTTATTCCTGTTAGATTTACGCTGATTGCATTTCTATAGCAGTGTTTGTCACTTTTGTACACATTTTCATCACTTATTGATCCTATAGGGAACAAAGGTACATTTTATCTGTGTCCAATAGTGTAATAAAGAGTAAATACTTTGCAACAAGCTTATTTTCTTTGGGGAAAAACTGCTGAACTCGGGATAACCATGCCAAGGCGAGGGAAAAGATCAGAAGCATCAAAACAGCGTTGGAGGAAGCTGAGCTTAGAAGTTGGTGTACCCAGTCAGCAGACACACACAGCAGAGTCTGGTCACACAGCCCCTGTACAGGTCACAGCCAGCCAGCCAGATGTGATGTATGTCAGAGCCTCCCACTGCCAGGCTGATGCTAGATATAATGAGTACTCCAGAAATGCTCAGTGCGCTTGTAATTCTCTCACATTTCTTGTCCATCACAATGAAAATGAGCAGCTCCAAAGCCCTGATCTTGATTGCATACTGGAGGAAGGCGATGCTGTGTACACTAGTGTCAGGGCAATGCTCGAGATAGAGAACAGATTTAAGGAGAGACGTTTGGCCTTTGATGAGCTCCCATGCTGGGCTATGTGCAATAACCATGAGTACGATGTCATCAAAGCAGATGTAATGCATGGTTTCTTCACTGCTACTGCCCCTTGTGCAGAAATGGAAGCGCTGTACCCAAACCTTGCAACAAGACTTCAGTGTCTCTCAACCGATGTCAATCAAGCATTGCTTACATTATCTGGGACCACCATTGCTGTATTCAGAGACACCTCTGGAAGATATGGCATCTTTGACCCACACTCCAGGTCAGCTGATGGACTGATACTGATGGAACACTCTGGAGGCAAAGCTTTAATGCTGTCTTTCAAAAGTTTGAGATTTGAGAGTAGGGCTGAAACGATTCCTCGAGAAACTCGAGTAACTCGATTACTAAAAATCATCGATGCAAATTCTTTGCATCGAAGCTTCGTTTAATCCATATAACTATATACACACTCAGTGTTTCGCACGGATGATTATTACTGTTGCACAACGCGCTGGAGAAAGAGAGAGAAAATAGCGAGGGGCGAAGAGAAGAGACAGGCCAGAGAAAACGACAGAAAGTGTCCAAAGTTTCGGATCCAGTGTTGCCAACTTGGCGACTTTGTCGCTAGACTTAGCGACTTTTCAGACCCCCCTGGCGACTTTATTTCTCAAAAGCGACTAGCGACAAATCTGCCGACTTTTTCTGACCATGGGAAGCAATGTTAATGTGTTGAATCCCAAAGCATTTGGCAATAAATTGGTTCGGCTGATGCCGGTTTTCTCTACTTGCTTGTCTAATCCAGAGGGGTCTGACGATCACAGCGCTTCCCACACACAGCGTAGCTCCTTCCCTCCGCTGAGAGCAGGGACTGTAGGATATGGTCCACTTGTAATTTCTACCGGCGTACGCCGAAACTGGCCCCGGTGGGCGGAGTCAGCACTTAATATTAAAACGGGATGAGATGAAGGCTAGTAAAGAATGCACGTTAATTATGGCTATATGTAATGGCTAGTTAAGAACGTAAATCAATATGGTGGCTAGTTATGATGTCCCTAAGTTAGCTAAGTTTTGCTCAAGAAAATAACCACAGAAAATAAAATGCTGCAGTCAATTTGTGAAAGCCTGAGCTTCATTCATGTTATTATTATGATAGTCACACACATACACACACACACACACACACCTACTCCCCTCACAGTGATGCATAAAATACCCCAGAAAGCAAAATATCAAGTGGTGTAAGTAGCAATTGGAGCCTAAAATGCACCAGTCCAATACAGCAGGTATATTCAGTTTAGTTTGATTGCAGTGAGTAGGGTCAGCAGGTGTAGGGCAACCCTTCAACATAGTAAATAAATGTACATTAGCCAGTCTTATGAACTTGTATGATATTTAGGCCTAGTAATAAATATCAATAATAATTATTATTTCACCTCGTTTTCAGTAAATCACAGTGTCGTATGGACAGCTTCGTGCGGACAGCTTTTCTCTTTTGTATATTTACTATTGCTCTTTAATAAAGCAAAAGTATTTCTTATCCGATTACTCGATTAATCGATGGAATAATCGGTAGAATACTCGATTACTAAAATAATCGATAGCTGCAGCCCTAATTGAGAGATTACATATGATGTTTGACTGGGTGTCTCCTGATAAGCAATATAATTTCATGCCCGTCTCATTTCAGAGGGTAGATGTATCTGTAAATGATGTTCCACACCAAGCAGATCCTGCTGCACACATCCCTGATCCAGCTGCATGTGCTGAAACGGCAGAGGTCACACTTTCTGTTCAGCAAGTTGAAACACAGACCGGTAATGATGCAAAATTATCAAACCAACAACAAGGAAAGACTTCATATGGCAAGCAATTTGAGCTACATGCATCCAGTAATTTAAAAAAAATGACCAAAGGGCAACGGAAAAAGAAAATTCAAAGAGCTGTAGCAAAGAGAAAAAGTGAAAAAGCTTCAAGCTATGAAAACAGAAAGGCAAAAAAGAGGCTGCATGATAAGAACAAATATTCAAAGTCTCTACTGTTCAGGATGAATAAAAAACTGTCATTAAATTATTCAAATGACTTTGAATACCGTGCAAAGAAAATAAGTAATATCAGTACACGATACAATCAAGATGAAAAATTTCGGATGAAACGGAAATCCTATATCACTACACGATACAATCAAGATGAAGAATTTCTGACAAAACGGAAATCCTGTTTCACTACACGATACAATCAAGATGAAGAATTTCGGACAAAATGGAAATCCTATTTCACTACACGATACAATCAAGATGAAGAATTTCGGACAAAACGGAAATCCTGTTTCACTACACGATACAATCAAGATGAAAAATTTCGGATGAAAAGGAAATCATATATCACTACACGATACAATCAAGATGAAGTATTTCGCACAAAACAAATGTCTTATATAACAGAACGATATGCAAATGACCAAGTGTACAGAAAGAAACAAAAACAGTCTCTACTAAACAGATATATAAATGATCCAAAGTTCAGATCACACCATGTAAAACGCTGTGCACTTCACACAAAAAACAGGTATGCCAGTGAACCAGCTTTCAGGATGCTTCACAAATTGCGCTGTGCCCAACGCATAAAGAGAAAATATAGACAAGGCAACTTTTGGTGCCAGACTTCAGCAACTCGTTACAACCAATAATCGACCCAATGAAATGCAAAGCAGGCTGATACAGCTGGCTATATCATCTTTCAAGCAGGCTATACAACGTGCCCCGACGTGTGTGTGTACAGTGTGTCACAGAGTGCTGTTTCCTGATCAAGTGAAACAATGCAACCGTGCAGCATACATAAAGAACCCCGCTATCATTCCTGCTTGCCTGACTGGTACCTATGTTCATGTATGCAATGAAACATGTGCAGGCCTCGAACAATGCTGCATTCCTGAGAGGAGAACAGAATGGATCTGTCATAGCTGTCATGAGAATCTCAAGTCAGGACGTATGCCAACAATAGCAGTAGCCAACAAGTTAGCGCTGTCACCAATTCCATCAGAGCTGCGTGATTTAAACATACTGGAAAGACAACTCCTGGCAAAAATGTTGCCCTTTTCAAAGATTGTGACACTTGCAAAAGGGAAACAGAGAGCTATACACGGTGCTATGGTGTGCGTACCATCGGAGGTGGAAACAACAGTGACCAGCTTACCAAGATCTCACAGCACCTCCCAGCTCTTGAAAGTGAAATTGAAAAGACGCCTGAGTTATAAATCATACCAGCAATTTCAGACAGTGAACATGAAAAATGTCCTTGCTGGCCTATCAAAACTGAAAGAGACTCACTCTGAATACAAAGACATAACCATCAACAATAATGCTGTCTTTCATGTTGACAACATGACACATGACCAAATTGATGACGTTGAAGTGACAGGGGCACAAGTATCCATCGCACCCGGTGTTATCTCTGTGCAGGCATCTCACTGTCAGGCTCACAAGGACTATAAGGAGTTTTCAAGAAATCATCAATGCACATGTATGGCTCTCACATTTTTGGCCCACCATAATGAGGAAGCAGAGTTAAGCAGTGCTGATCTTGACAACATACTAAAGCGTGGTGATTCTCTCTATACTGATGTCAAACAAAAGCTCATTGCAGAGGAGAAGTTTAGAGACAACCACTTGACCATGGAAGAACTGCCACAGACTGTTCAAACTGAGAGAGATGAATACACAGTGATCAAGTCTCCAGTGATGATGGGATACCTGAGAGCCAAAGCTTTGCGTGCTGACTGGGAGAGTTGGTGGCTTGATCTTTCCACAAGACTTGAGTGTCTGTCATCAGAGGTCCACCATGCATTGCTTATTGTATCTCCTGAGTGCATTGCTGTGTTTCGTGACAGATCAGGAAGATTTGGTTTCTTTGATTCTCACTCTAGAACTGCTGATGGTTTGCGTGACCCTGGTAACGGAACTGCTGTGATGCTCACTTTTACACATCTGAGTGATATGATTGAAAGAATTCACATGTTGTTCCAAATTCATGCTGATGAAGCCCCATATGATTTCTTGCCAGTGTCATTTGAAAGTGTAAACATGCCCTCTGATGAAAATGGTGCATCACAAAATGCCATGGCTGTGTCATATAATGACTCTGAGTTAATGGATGTTGACAACTGTGATGGTAGTGATTTAACAATGGAACAAGAGCATGGTTGGCAAATCAAAAAGGAACACAACACCACTTGCCACCTGTAGGAGAAAATGATGCACAGCATGAACAAACTAGTACATCAGATTCCCAAAGTGATGTGATGGAGGTTGATAATGATAACGTACTTGAGCAGAACACAGATGCAACACTTAGAAATGAAAGTGATGGACAAAATGAGCAGTCACCTAACTCAGAGGAGGAGAAAGATGATCTGAGACCTGGTCTTGCCCTTGACACTTGCCTGCAACCAACTGATATTGGACAGGATATTCTATCATATGGTGAAGGAATATTCAGTATCGCCCCTGCCGAAGGAAAAAGGCCAGTCAGCTTTTTTAAAACACCAACACTAGAAGCAATGGCTTTCCCTGTTCAGTTCCCTACTGGAAATAACACACTCGATGAGGTCAGACAGATAAAAATATCTCCAAGCATGTACTTCAATGCAAGGCTGTTTTCTGTGGATACTCGTTTTGCGAGAGAACAAACCTACCTCTTCTTTGCACAGTTTGTCACAGAGATACACATGGTCACATCTAGTATGTCAATACAGTTAAGAAAAGGGAAAGCTAAAACCAAAGATGGCCGCAAAATATCTAACAGCCTATTGCGGGATAAGCGTGAGATTGAGAAACTGGTACACAATAAGGATGCAACAAGATTCATGCAGCCTCTGAGAGGGACTCCAGCATACTGGGACAAAACGCTAAAAGATCTGCTCGCCATGATCAGACAGTTGGGGAAGCCTACTTTCTTCTGTACATTCAGTGCTGCAGAGATGAGATGGCCAGAGGTTATAACAGCAATAAAAGCACAACAAGGTGAACAGGTGGAATTTTCAGAGCTTGACTGGACTACAAAATGTGACATACTACGAAGCAACCCTGTCACAGTCATGCGCATGTTTGAGAAACGTGTCGATGCGTTAATGAGAGATCTGCTCATGTCAGAGGCACAGCCCTTTGGTGAGGTACTCTGATGCAACCGTGTGTGCCTTTGTCGATCGCTACATAACATGCCAGCTGCCAGATACAATCAAAGACCCTGAGCTGTACAGCATAGTTACGGAGGTTCAGACGCACAGCAGAAATCATTCCACTTCATGCAGGAAAGGCTCTAAACTCTGCCGTTTTGGTTTTCCAAAGCCACCTATGCCACAGACAAAGATAACTCGCCCAAGGTCAGCAAACATGGATGAAGCAGACACCTCAGTTCCAAAAGAGTCAAACAACAATGATTCAGACACACAGGCAGCCAAATTGAAACTCAAACCAGTGTTGGATCTGCTCAACGACCCTAACGTCTCTTTCGACAGTCTATCAGAGCTGTTAGCCCAATGTAATTTGAGCTTGGAGGAATACAAGCAATGCGCTGAGGCAATGACCAAGTCGAGTGTGATTATCATGAAGCGAGATCCAAAAGACTGTTGGGTGAATGGATACAACGCAGATCTACTGAGAGCCTGGAATGCCAACATGGATATCCAGTACATTCTCGACCACTACAGATGCGTTATGTACATGTTGTCGTACATATCCAAACCCGAACACGACATGAGTGAATATCTAAAGGCAATAATCCAAGATGTCAGGCAAACAGATGTAACTCAGCAGGAGGAAATGAAGCAAATTATGCAGGCTTACTCTAAACATAGACAAGTTAGCGCTCAAGAGTCTGTGGCCCGAACGTGCAGCCTGCCACTGAAAAAAAGCTCCCGCAACGTTGTGTTTATACAGACAGATGACAATGCCCTGAAAATGAGTCTTCCCATGAGTGCACTGGAGAACAAGACACCAGAGTCACTGGATGTGTGGATGACAGGATTACCAGAGAAATACAGGGCAAGACCAGAAACACCTGAATTTGAAACTATGTGTCTGGCAGACTTTGCTTCAGGTTGTAGAGTTGTCTATGGCAGGCAAAAGAATGGGAAGAATGTTGTGCCTCTACTCAATGACGCGGGACACATTCAAAAACCAACAGTAGGGAAACCTGCACTTATCAGATATGTCCGCTTTTCCCAGGAAAGAGATCCAGAGAAACACTATGGCAGGCTACTCAAATTGTATCTCCCTAACCGCTCTGACTCACAGCTGAAAACCAAGAGATTCCCAACATATGAAGCATTTTACAAAAGTGCCTGTGTGAAACTACCAGGAACTGAGTACATCCACTCTGTGTACGAAATTGTGAATGAAAACAGAGCACAATATGAGCAACATGAAGAAGAGGTAGAGAGAGCCGTTAAGGAGTTTGAACAGAATGGCCCTTTTGAGGATGCATGGTCCACTTTTGCACCTGAAATTGATCTAGTTCGGTTGGAATGTATTGCAGAACAAGAGCAAGTACACCCTGATGAACAAAATGAACAAGATGATATTCCAGACTACAGCACTCGCTCAGATGAAAGAGGAGGAACAGTACCAACAGTGGAAGGCCCCAAAATAAACAATAAAGTCATCCACTCGATGTATCAAAACCTGAACCAGACACAGGCCTCTATATTTTACACAGTCCGTGATTGGTGCACAAAGCGCGTGTGGGGCCAAAATCCTGACCAGTTCTTCTATTTCATCACTGGAGGCGCCGGCTGTGGCAGGTCACATCTCATCAAATGCATCTATGCTGAGGCCACTAAGATACTGTGTGAACTCCCCCGACTCTGTGAAGAAACAGACATATCGATGACCACAGTGTTACTGATTGCATTCACTGGTACCGCAGCATTCAACATATCAGGAAAAACACTGTATTCCACTCTCAAACTGCCGAGAAGTTTAAAGCCACCTTATCAAGGACTTGGAAATGCACTAGATGAAGTCAGGTCTACACTGTCAAATGCAGAGATAATTATTAGGGATGCACCGATCCGATACTGATATCGGATATCGGTCCGATACTGACTCAAATAGCTGGATCGGGTATCGGTGACAATGGGGCCGATCTATTCAATTCAATTCTATGCTTATGTCTACGTGCGCATACTACGTCATGCGTCAGCAGCGCGCCGGTAGACCCGGCCATTTGCCTTCGGTCCGTCCGGTGGCTCCTCCGGTCCAGCACATGGATGTATTAAACTAGATCCAGTAGCTCCGGAGGATGCCTGCCGCGCGCAGCGTCTCGCGCACTGAATTCTCGCTCATGGGGCGCGAGCCTCCCGCAGCTAGCATCCAGGCTAACAAGCTAACCTGGCGCCCAACCCTCATAACAGAGCCGGGGTCGGGGTGAGCTGACCGGGGGTCGGTGCTGATGCTCGGTAGTTAAAAACACACCTGCATGAATACTTTGTCTCGGTTATATGTTTAAACTCTCCCGGGTCACCGCGCGGCCGAGCAGGCTGCCATTTAACCTGCTAGGTAAAGTAGTTTTCCACCAATTATACAATCGGCGCGTCCAGCCAGACTCCATTCATAAATCCAAGGTTTACGGGGACTCGGCTGTAGGTCAACGTTGTTTCCTGCCACAACACGATTTAAAGTGTTTTCCGTGTTCGTCAGGTACTGCTGCTCCATTCGGCCGACACATAGTCAGACTAACATACCTTGATTTTTTTTCTGAGGGCTGTTTCATAAAGCAAGATTACCAGTTAAGCCAGAGTTATTTCAGTAATTTAGGCTTATTCTGCATATTTTGAATGTTTTGTTTTTACCAAGTTACTTGTTTATACTACTTGTGTGAATTGTGATTTAATTTATCAAGTTTGTTTGCACTAGTTTGTGACTTAATTGTGATTTAATGTTTACATTTTGTTCTCATTTGATGCAGTTGTATTGTTTTATACTGGAATTTTAATTCCTGACCAATTTGTTGCTGCATTTAAAAGGTTTACACTTGAATTGTAATTCCTGTTAATTTTGAAGATGTTTTACCAAGTTGCTGGAGCACGATTATTTATTATTTTAATAATAAATAACAATTGAGTACATTTATATCTATGTATTTATTTGTTACATTTTGTTTTACAAAGTTAGGAAAGCAATGTTAAAGTCAAGCCTGATGTTGCTTTACACATAAAAGAATGATCCCAGTCTCTTCCACACAGTGAGGCATAGCCTACAGTTTATTAATTAAACACTGGTATCGGATCGGTACTCGGTATCGGCCGATACCCAAAGCCCAGTTATCGGTATCGGTATCTGGACTGAAAAAGTCGGATCGGTGCATCCCTAATAATTATCATTGATGAAGTGTCAATGGTTTCGAAACATCTGTTTGCCTATGTCAACTGGAGATTGCAGCAGATCAAAGGCAGCAAAAAACCTTTTGGAGGCATGTCAGTTATTGCGGTTGGAGACTTTCATCAGCTGCCCCCACTTGGAAAAGCAAAAGCCCTCTGTGTGTTTGAGGATCATGTGATCGACTTCTGGCAAGAGCATTTTCAAATGATCACGCTGACAGAGATCATGCGACAGAAAGAGGATGTTGCTTTTGCCCAACTGCTGAACAGAATCCGGGTGAAACAAAAGACAGAGCCCCTATCTGAGGATGACAAAGCTTTGCTCTCACAAGCTGTGACTGACCCGGCAAACTGCCCCAATGATGTGATACAAATATTTGCAACCAACAAAGAGGTGGATGAACACAATGCTGCAACAATATCCGCTCTTCACAGCAATATCATTAATATAGATGCAGATGACTACAAAAAAGATCCACGGACAGGAAAGGAGATCTGCCTGACATGATACAAGCTGCCGAGGGTGCCCGTGTAATGCTCATCAGAAATATAGATGTGGAAGACGGCCTGGTGAACGGTTCGTTTGGCAAGATTTCCAGAATTGTGACTCAGACTCTAAATGGTGTGAGCAGAGTACAAATGCTTGGTCTGGAGCTTGACAGTTCAAGTGCAGGACAGAAACACTGCAACAAGGTACCTGGTGGACCTGATAACCTGGTGTACATTGAGAGAATAGAGGAAAACCTGAGCAGAAAAGGAGTGGTTCGCAGGCAATTCCCAATGAAGTTAGCGTTTGCGTGCACAACGCACAAAGTTCAAGGCATGACAACACAGTCTGCAGTAGTTTCACTGAAACATGTATTTGAACCAGGCATGGCATATGTTGCACTGAGCAGAACAACTTCCCTCCGTGGACTGCATGTCACTCATTTGGATGAAAAGAAAATATACACAGATCCTGAAATCACAGCCTCTCTGCAGAGCATGAGAAAAGCATCACTTGACCACATGATGCCACTATTGCAAATTGCACGAGCATCAAATCAAACACCTACTCTAAAAATCATTCATCACAACACAGAGGGATTACAGTGTCACATTCAGGATATCAAAAGTCATCATGAGTTGAGACTTGCAGATATTTTGTGTTTTACGGAAACTTGGCTTTCAGGCTCTTCTGTTGATGAAAGTCTCCAACTGGAAGGCTACAACATGTTCAAACGCAACAGACACGCCTCGTACACAAACTCTTCTCAGATTTCTGACAAAAACGGTGGAGGAGTTGTTGTCTATGTGAAAAGCCACTGTGAAGCTCAGGCCATACGCACATATGCACAATGTGACTGACCTGGAGTATGTTGTCGTCAAAATTGAGGCCCCAGTGAGTGCACTGATCGCTGTAGTCTACAGACCTCCAAAGTACAGCCTGCTGCAATTCCTGTCTAACCTGCGCAGCCTACTGGATTGTTTGGACATCATAGATCACCACCCGATCATTGTCTGTGGAGACTTCAATGAGGATCTGTTATCAAAAGAAAGGAAGCCCATCTTTGAGCTGTTTCAGTTGAGAGGATACACACAACTCATCAACACTGCCACCACTGAGAAGCAGACCCTGCTGGATCACATTTTCATTTCCAGACCAGAGCAATGCCTGCAGTCAGGTGTTCTGCAAACGTATTACAGCTATCATGATCCAACCTTCTGCGTTTTGTCTTCAAATATGACATGACTGGAGCGTAATATCACACATGTTGCATTAATGGTTGCATTGTTGTTGTTGAACTTATAATAGCAGACCTTGCATTTGGTAACTTTGTATTTGATAACTTAATTATTGGAGCGTAATGTTACATATCTTGTATTAATGGTTACATTATTGTTGTTGAACTTATGATAGCAGACTTTGCATTTGGTAATCAAGTATATGATAATCTAATTTTTGGAGCCTAATTTCACAAGTCCTATATTAATTGGTCAACTTAATCAACCTATCAACTAATTTGGAAAAAAATGTGGGTGGAAGGAAGACACAGCTCTTCAGTTGTGTCTTCCTTACTTCACCCCACACACCAATGCCCCACCCATTAATCAACCTATCAACTCATTTGGAAAATTTAAACCTCCACCTCTGGCCACTTGCCCGAGGATATTATTGATGCTGGCCCCTCCCCTCCTCCAGCCCTTGTGTGCTGTGAGGTGCTGGATCAGCTGACCTTCCCATCAATGGTGGACTCCAGCACAGTACTAAGCTCTTCCTCACAGTCCATAAGGTATTGGACTTTTAAATATTACATTTAATACATAGTACACTGTTTGCACTAATCATATTGTTTGCTGATATTATTGTTACGCTTGACTTTTTGTTTTTTACAGCCAAGACATATTCAGTCATATTCACATTAACTTCTTCCTGCAGGGCTTCCTCCAATGTCATCTCTCCACTTCACCATCCAGACACTCAGGACTGCACAGAGAGGAGGACACTAAACACCACTGAAGGTCCTGCAGGAGATGTTGTGCAGCCCTGCACAAATGTTCAGGCTGAAATGATGGTGAAGAGAAACTGGTTTTGTGCCTTGCAGCAGTCCATAAGGTATTTGATTACTAAATATTGTTTTACATAGAACTTCACTAACCAATACTACTTTACATACTACATACATACACACATACTTCTTTTTACACATTATTGTTACTCTACACTGTATTACAACTTCCTGTTTTTCTTTTCAGAACTACTGCCAACCTCCTCTCTCCACATCACCTTCTGGACACCCAGCGCTACACGGAGCGGTAGAAGGCAACTAGTAATACAGGAGAAGAGACACAGCTTTGAGGATCATAATTTTAGATAAAGAGGCTGTTGTTAAGGAGGCCATATACATCAAACTGGAACGACCTTCACTAAACAGAGGGGAGGAGTGCATCATCACCGCTACATACAACGCTGTCATAACATCTGGAGGACCATAGTGCCAATGCCAAGTTTTAACATCTTTCCAGCAGTTTCAGACATATTCACACCTCCACTCATGCGACTCAAAAGACTCTCATGTTCATGGTGTGAATCACCCACACAGGTTAAATGCCAGGGAATTCTCCACCATTCAGTACAGCTGGAGAAGCCTCTCGGATGAGTGGTGAAACACCTTCCACTCTTCCAGTGGATTTTGTTATTTATTTTGTTTATTTTTATTTTTTGACATCTTACTTCCTTAATTTAATGTGTTTTGTGTTGAAACAATTATTGTTTTTGCTCTTATTAGGTGGCAAGGCCTACATCTACTTAAAAACCTTTAACCATTTCCGCTTCTAATAGTACTTCTACTACTGCTTCTACTGCCCCCTAGCACTAGTACTACAACACTACTACAGTAGTGCAACTACTAATTCAACTACTTCCACTGCTTGAACTCCTGCAACTACTACATTTTCTGAATATTTTGACTTTTATTAGTAAAAGTTCTTTTCAAAAAGCAATAATTGTGTACATAAAGTGCCTTGATTTTCAGAATTGTATCTTCAATTTTGAATTCATGAAAACTATTTGTGTTCTGCCCTTATTGTCACACAAAGCTCTCATTCAGGAGCAGACAGGAAAAATGTTGAAGCCAGCTGTAGGTCATTCCTTCCTTCCCTTTTTCCCTCTTCCTTCTGGAATGAAGGAAAGAAACAAAGAGGGAAGAAAAGAACATAGCTTTTCTTCCTTGTTTCTTTCCTTCATTCCAGAGTTTGATTTTGGTTTTGTTTGGTCTCTGCTTTTTTTGTTTTTTTGTTTTGATGTTTAACTGTGTCCCTGAATTGATGGGGGGCCCACAAGCAGGCTTTGAGGCCTGATTGGTTGCCCCATCACCCTTATGATTTTGGTTTTGTTTATGTATTTTTATTTTGATGTTTAATTGTTTCCCTGATTTGATGGGGGGCCTACAGGCAGGTGGAAACACTGTAAGGCCTGATAGGTTACCCCATCGCCCTTATAGTTGTTGTTTTTTTTAGATTGTTTTATATTCTCATCTCATGTATATAGTCTAATATGTATTGTCAATACTGAGACCAATTTATTGTAAATGTACATATATTTGATCAAATATATACCATTATACAGTATATTTTAATATGTATTTTATCAGATTTTAGAGCATTATCAATACCAGATTTATGATTCATCAGGAATCTGAAGACACATTTAATGTTTGTCTAGCAGTCTATGTTCTAATGTAATACCCATGATTTCTCTTTTATTCCTGTATAAATTGAGAAATACATTATTTTGAAATACAGCATGACTTCCATTTCCGTATATACATGTCAGTTCAGGTTGACAATTTGAAACATTCTGTATGTTACATTATATTGACAACACCTAAACTATTTTAGGTAAAGAGCTTGATGTACACTTAATAAGATCCATTATTATAACTTCTAGTACTGTACTACTACTGCAGCTACTTCTACTGCTACTACTACTACTACTGCAGCTACTTCTACTGCTACTACTACTGCAGCTACTACTACTGCTACTACTTCTAATACTGCTACTACTGCTACTACTACCACTACTTATACTGCTACTACTACTACTTATACTGCTACCACTACTACTTCTAATACTGCTACTACTACTACTGCTACTACTACCACTACTTATACTGCTACTACTACTACTTATACTGCTACCACTACTACTTCTAATACTGCTACTACTACTACTGCTACTACTACTACTTCTACTGCTACCACTACTACTTCTAATACTGCTACTACTATTACTGCTACTACTACTGCTACCACTACTACTTCTAATACTGCTACTACTACTGCTACTACTAGTACTGCAGCTACTTCTACTGCTACTACGACTACTACTGCAGCTACTACTACTGCTACTACTTCTAATACTGCTACTACTACTACTGCTACTACTACTACTTCTACTACTACTGCTACTACAACTACCTCTAATACTACTACTACTACTGCTACTGCTATCACTACTACTGCTAATAGTACTACTACTGCTACTTCTACTACTATTACTACTTCTTATACTACTACTATTACTACTGCTACTACTTCTAATACTACTACTACTTCTAATACTGCTACTATTACTACTGCTACTACTTCTAATGCTGCTACTATTACTACTGCTACTACTTCTAATACTACTGCTATTACTACTACTACTACTAATACTGCTACTATTACTACTGCTACTACTTCTAATACTACTACTACTTCTAATACTGCTACTATTACTACTGCTACTACTTCTAATACTACTACTGCTTCTAATACTGCTACTATTACTAATGCTACTACTTCTAATAATACTACTACTAATACTGCTACTATTACTACTGCTACTACTTCTAATACTACTACTAAACTACTTCTAATACTGCTACTATTACTACTGCTACTACTTCTAATACTACTACTACTACTGCTACTATTACTACTGCTACTACTTCTATTACTACTACTATTACTACTGCCACTAGTTCTAATACTACTACTACTTCTAATACTGCTACTATTACTACTGCTACTACTTCTAATACTACTACTACTTCTAATACTGTTACTACTACTGCTACTACTGCTACTGCTACTAGTATTACTACTACTGTTACTACTACTACTATTTCTAATGCTGCTACTACTACTGCCACTACTACTGCAGCTACTACTACTGCTACTACTACTACTTCTAATACTGCTACTACTTCTACTGCTACTACTACTACTTCTACTACTACTGCTACTACTACCTCTAATACTACTACTACTACTACTACTGTTACTACTGCTAATAGTACTACTACTGCTACTTCTACTACTACTACTACTTCTAATACTACTACTTCTAACACTGCTACTACTACAACTATTACTTCAGCTAAGTACTGCTTCAAACACCAGATCGAAATACTCAAAATGTACAAACATTTAAACTCTTTGTAATGAAATTCAACTGTCTTCAGCCCTCTCTTGTTGAAGCAAGCACACAAATTTTCTTCAGAAAATGTAACCTTTTCTAGTGTTATTCTTCTTACTTATTATTATTCAACAACTTCTTTTTATTCTTCCGGACACTTTTTTAAACTTTAATGCGGCTTGAACCGTTTGAGCTATCGATGCGGTTCCAACTCTCAAACGTTCAGCATGTTCGGGAATAGCGTGCTTCTATTTTTATAAGCATTCCGATGTTTACTTTTTCCGCTATTTACATTTAAACGGGAATTTTTTTCCCAATAGAAATGAATGGCGGAATGTTCAGCTCACTAGAGTGCGTGATGTCATCCCCACTCTAGCCGCTCTTCAGACTTCAGATGCTGTGATTTTGTACTAAATATTCAAATTTCTTAAACTGTTGTTATTCCCACAACTTTCACACTATATACACGTTACACATCAAACTGTTCAGCTACTCCTTCTGCCACTCACAATGTAAATATCAAAGTCATAGTTCAGCTTTTTCAGCTATGATTGTTTGTTCAACACTAGTGCAAAACTGTGTTTTACAGCCCCTTTCTATCTTTTAAACAGCTTTGTCATTTCCACATTCTCAAACTGTCACTATTCCCACAGTTTTCATACTACATACATATATTTTACAGCAAACTGTTCAGCTACTCCTTCTGCCACTCACAATGTAAATATCTAAGTAATAGCATTTGTAGTTTTTGAGCTGTGATGGTTTGTTCAACACTAGTGCTTTACAGTAATTTTGCCTACTTTAAACAGCTTTTTCTTTCTGCATATGCAGTATTTAAACTGTAGTAGTTCCCACAAGTTTCACACTACATACATATATTATATATCAAACTGTTCAGCTACTTCTTCTCTCTCTCACAATATAAATATCTAAGTGATGGGATTTGTAGTTTTTGAGCTATGATGGTTTGTTCAACACTAGTGCTGTACAGTTTTTGGCTCCTATGAGCAGATTTTTTCTGCTGACACATATTTGAACTATCACAATGTCCACAACTTTAAGACTACATGCATATATTACACATTAAAATGTTCAGCCAGTCCTACTCTTTTTCACAATGTAAATACCTAAGTGCTGGGATTTGTAGTTTTTTAGTTAG
Organism: Centroberyx gerrardi; assembly: GCF_048128805.1. Classification (NCBI taxonomy): domain Eukaryota; kingdom Metazoa; phylum Chordata; class Actinopteri; order Beryciformes; family Berycidae; genus Centroberyx; species Centroberyx gerrardi. The sequence continues at coordinate 24,111,787 of NC_136017.1, read as the reverse complement.
GTACGTTTGTTCAACATTAGTGCTCCAATTCAACTTTTTCCACTTCATTTTACTACAGTTCAACTTCTTCAACTTTCTTTCAACTGTAATAATTCCCACAAATTTGAACAGTTCATTCACATATTACAAATATCAAACTGTTCAGCTGTTCCTGCTTTAACTTATGTGTAAATATCTAAGTGATAGCATTTGTAGTTTTTGAGTTAGGGACGTTTGTTCAACACTAGTGCTTTACAGTCATTTTGCCTACTTTAAACAGCTGTTTCTTCTTGCATATTCAGTATTTGAACTGTAGTAGTTTCCACTATTTTCACACTACATACATATATTATATATATAACTGTTCAGCTACTTCTTCTGTCACTGACAATGTAAATATCTAAGTGGTAGCATTTGTAGTTTTTGAGCTATGATGGTTTGTTCAACATTAGTTATTATTAGCTGTACTGTTTTTGGCTCTTATGAACAGATTTTTCCTGTTTACACATATTTGAACTGTCACAGTTTCCAGAATTTTAGCACTATGTGCATATATTACACATTAAAATGTTCAGCCAGTTCTGCTCTTTCTCACAATCTAAATGGTGGGATTTGTAGTTTTTGAATTATGAACGTTTGAGCTCCACTTGCGCCTCTGCTGCTCTCCTACTGCAGCTTTCCTAATGCTGCTGTCTGCACTTCTCCACTTTGATACACACGTGGCTCTCTCTCTCCCTCTCTCTGTTAATACTGCTACTACTGCTACTGCTTCTACTTCTACTTCTAATACTACTACTACTGCTTCTAATACTGCTACTATTACTACTGCTACTACTTCTAATACTACTACTACTAATACTGCTACTATTACTACTGCTACTACTTCTAATACTACTACTAGCCTACTTCTAATACTGCTAATATTACTACTGCTACTACTTCTAACACTACTACTACTAATACTGCTACTATTACTACTGCTACTACTTCTAATACTACTACTAGCCTACTTCTAATACTGCTACTACTACTTCTAATGCTACTACTACTTCTAATACTGCTACTATTACAACTGCTACTACTTCTAATACTAGGTTACTACTAGGTTACTACTAGCCTACTTCTAATACTGCTACTACTTCGAATGCTGCTACTATTACTACTGCTACTACTTCTAATACTACTACTACTTCTAATACTGCTACTATTACAACTGCTACTACTTCTAACACTACTACTACTTCTAATACTGTTACTACTACTGCTACTAGCACTACTACTACTGCTACTACTACTACTTCTAATACTGCTACTACTTCTACTGCTACTACTTCTACTACTACTGCTACTACTACTACCTCTACTACTACTACTACTACTACTGCTACTACTGCTATCACTACTACTGCTAATAGTACTACTACTGCTACTTCTACTACTACTACTACTTCTAATACTGCTACTTCTAACACTGCTACTACTACAACTGTTACTTCAGCTAAGTACTGCTTCAAACACCAGATCGAAATACTCAAAATGTAGACATTTAAACTCTTTGTAATGAAATTCAACTGTCTTCAGCCTTCTCTTGCTGACGCAAGCACACACATTTTCTTCAGAAAATTTAACCTTTTCTAGTTTAGTTTAACTAGCCAAAAATACACCGATTACGCAGTAACTAATTCATACGAAACTAATTTGTTAGTTCATTCACATATTACACATCAAACTGTTCAGCTGTTCCTGCTTTAACTTATGTGTAAATATCTAAGTGATAGCATTTGTAGTTTTTGAGTTAGGGACGTTTGTTCAACACTAGTGCTTTACAGTCATTTTGCCTACTTTAAACAGCTGTTTCTTCTTGCATATTCAGTATTTGAACTGTAGTAGTTTCCACTATTTTCACACTACATACATATATTATATATATAACTGTTCAGCTACTTCTTCTGTCACTGACAATGTAAATATCTAAGTGGTAGCATTTGTAGTTTTTGAGCTATGATGGTTTGTTCAACATTAGTTATTATTAGCTGTACTGTTTTTGGCTCTTATGAACAGATTTTTCCTGTTTACACATATTTGAACTGTCACAGTTTCCAGAATTTTAGCACTATGTGCATATATTACACATTAAAATGTTCAGCCAGTTCTGCTCTTTCTCACAATCTAAATGGTGGGATTTGTAGTTTTTGAATTATGAACGTTTGAGCTCCACTTGCGCCTCTGCTGCTCTCCTACTGCAGCTTTCCTAATGCTGCTGTCTGCACTTCTCCACTTTGATACACACGTGGCTCTCTCTCTCTCTCTCTCTCTGTTAATACTGCTACTACTGCTACTGCTTCTACTTCTACTTCTAATACTACTACTACTGCTTCTAATACTGCTACTATTACTACTGCTACTACTTCTAATACTACTACTACTAATACTGCTACTATTACTACTGCTACTACTTCTAATACTACTACTAGCCTACTTCTAATACTGCTAATATTACTACTGCTACTACTTCTAATACTACTACTACTAATACTGCTACTATTACTACTGCTACTACTTCTAATACTACTACTAGTCTACTTCTAATACTGCTACTACTACTTCTAATGCTACTACTACTTCTAATACTGCTACTATTACAACTGCTACTACTTCTAATACTAGGTTACTACTAGGTTACTACTAGCCTACTTCTAATACTGCTACTACTTCGAATGCTGCTACTATTACTACTGCTACTACTTCTAATACTACTACTACTTCTAATACTGCTACTATTACAACTGCTACTACTTCTAACACTACTACTACTTCTAATACTGTTACTACTACTGCTACTAGCACTACTACTACTGCTACTACTACTACTTCTAATACTGCTACTACTTCTACTGCTACTACTTCTACTACTACTGCTACTACTACTACCTCTACTACTACTACTACTGCTACTACTGCTATCACTACTACTGCTAATAGTACTACTACTGCTACTTCTACTACTACTACTACTTCTAATACTGCTACTTCTAACACTGCTACTACTACAACTGTTACTTCAGCTAAGTACTGCTTCAAACACCAGATCGAAATACTCAAAATGTAGACATTTAAACTCTTTGTAATGAAATTCAACTGTCTTCAGCCTTCTCTTGCTGACGCAAGCACACACATTTTCTTCAGAAAATTTAACCTTTTCTAGTTTAGTTTAACTAGCCAAAAATACACCGATTACGCAGTAACTAATTCATACGAAACTAATTTGTTAGTTCATTCACATATTACACATCAAACTGTTCAGCTGTTCCTGCTTTAACTTATGTGTAAATATCTAAGTGATAGCATTTGTAGTTTTTGAGTTAGGGACGTTTGTTCAACACTAGTGCTTTACAGTCATTTTGCCTACTTTAAACAGCTGTTTCTTCTTGCATATTCAGTATTTGAACTGTAGTAGTTTCCACTATTTTCACACTACATACATATATTATATATATAACTGTTCAGCTACTTCTTCTGTCACTGACAATGTAAATATCTAAGTGGTAGCATTTGTAGTTTTTGAGCTATGATGGTTTGTTCAACATTAGTTATTATTAGCTGTACTGTTTTTGGCTCTTATGAACAGATTTTTCCTGTTTACACATATTTGAACTGTCACAGTTTCCAGAATTTTAGCACTATGTGCATATATTACACATTAAAATGTTCAGCCAGTTCTGCTCTTTCTCACAATCTAAATGGTGGGATTTGTAGTTTTTGAATTATGAACGTTTGAGCTCCACTTGCGCCTCTGCTGCTCTCCTACTGCAGCTTTCCTAATGCTGCTGTCTGCACTTCTCCACTTTGATACACACGTGGCTCTCTCTCTCCCTCTCTCTGTTAATACTGCTACTACTGCTACTGCTTCTACTTCTACTTCTAATACTACTACTACTGCTTCTAATACTGCTACTATTACTACTGCTACTACTTCTAATACTACTACTACTAATACTGCTACTATTACTACTGCTACTACTTCTAATACTACTACTACTAATACTGCTACTATTACTACTGCTACTACTTCTAATACTACTACTAGCCTACTTCTAATACTGCTACTACTACTTCTAATGCTACTACTACTTCTAATACTGCTACTATTACAACTGCTACTACTTCTTATACTAGGTTACTACTAGGTTACTACTAGCCTACTTCTAATACTGCTACTACTTCGAATGCTGCTACTATTACTACTGCTACTACTTCTAATACTACTACTACTTCTAATACTGCTACTATTACAACTGCTACTACTTCTAACACTACTACTACTTCTAATACTGTTACTACTACTGCTACTAGCACTACTACTACTGTTACTACTACTACTATTTCTAATGCTGCTACTACTACTGCCACTACTACTGCTACTGCAGCTACTACTACTGCTACTACTACTACTTCTAATACTGCTACTACTTCTACTGCTACTACTTCTACTACTACTGCTACTACTACTACCTCTAATACTACTACTACTACTACTGCTACTACTGCTATCACTACTACTGCTAATAGTACTACTACTGCTACTTCTACTACTACTACTACTTCTAATACTGCTACTTCTAACACTGCTACTACTACAACTGTTACTTCAGCTAAGTACTGCTTCAAACACCAGATCGAAATACTCAAAATGTAGACATCTAAACTCTTTGTAATGAAATTCAACTGTCTTCAGCCTTCTCTTGCTGACGCAAGCACACACATTTTCTTCAGAAAATTTAACCTTTTCTAGTTTAGTTTAACTAGCCAAAAATACACCGATTACGCAGTAACTAATTCATACGAAACTAATTTGTTAGTTCATTCACATATTACACATCAAACTGTTCAGCTGTTCCTGCTTTAACTTATGTGTAAATATCTAAGTGATAGCATTTGTAGTTTTTGAGTTAGGGACGTTTGTTCAACACTAGTGCTTTACAGTCATTTTGCCTACTTTAAACAGCTGTTTCTTCTTGCATATTCAGTATTTGAACTGTAGTAGTTTCCACTATTTTCACACTACATACATATATTATATATATAACTGTTCAGCTACTTCTTCTGTCACTGACAATGTAAATATCTAAGTGGTAGCATTTGTAGTTTTTGAGCTATGATGGTTTGTTCAACATTAGTTATTATTAGCTGTACTGTTTTTGGCTCTTATGAACAGATTTTTCCTGTTTACACATATTTGAACTGTCACAGTTTCCAGAATTTTAGCACTATGTGCATATATTACACATTAAAATGTTCAGCCAGTTCTGCTCTTTCTCACAATCTAAATGGTGGGATTTGTAGTTTTTGAATTATGAACGTTTGAGCTCCACTTGCGCCTCTGCTGCTCTCCTACTGCAGCTTTCCTAATGCTGCTGTCTGCACTTCTCCACTTTGATACACACGTGGCTCTCTCTCTCCCTCTCTCTGTTAATACTGCTACTACTGCTACTGCTTCTACTTCTACTTCTAATACTACTACTACTGCTTCTAATACTGCTACTATTACTACTGCTACTACTTCTAATACTACTACTACTAATACTGCTACTATTACTACTGCTACTACTTCTAATACTACTACTAGCCTACTTCTAATACTGCTAATATTACTACTGCTACTACTTCTAACACTACTACTACTAATACTGCTACTATTACTACTGCTACTACTTCTAATACTACTACTAGCCTACTTCTAATACTGCTACTACTACTTCTAATGCTACTACTACTTCTAATACTGCTACTATTACAACTGCTACTACTTCTAATACTAGGTTACTACTAGGTTACTACTAGCCTACTTCTAATACTGCTACTACTTCGAATGCTGCTACTATTACTACTGCTACTACTTCTAATACTACTACTACTTCTAATACTGCTACTATTACAACTGCTACTACTTCTAACACTACTACTACTTCTAATACTGTTACTACTACTGCTACTAGCACTACTACTACTGCTACTACTACTACTTCTAATACTGCTACTACTTCTACTGCTACTACTTCTACTACTACTGCTACTACTACTACCTCTACTACTACTACTACTACTACTGCTACTACTGCTATCACTACTACTGCTAATAGTACTACTACTGCTACTTCTACTACTACTACTACTTCTAATACTGCTACTTCTAACACTGCTACTACTACAACTGTTACTTCAGCTAAGTACTGCTTCAAACACCAGATCGAAATACTCAAAATGTAGACATTTAAACTCTTTGTAATGAAATTCAACTGTCTTCAGCCTTCTCTTGCTGACGCAAGCACACACATTTTCTTCAGAAAATTTAACCTTTTCTAGTTTAGTTTAACTAGCCAAAAATACACCGATTACGCAGTAACTAATTCATACGAAACTAATTTGTTAACGCTATGTTAGCGTTAACGTTACATCTTCTAGTTAGTGTTAATCCTTGTAGGATTGCCCGCGCACGCAAACGTAACGTTAGCCACGGATAACTAGTCAAGCTAACATTAGCTAGTTTAGCCAACTCCCCACACATGCAGTCTTTGCTATTTTACTGGAATTTATGGACGTTACAAAGAATACAACACAATCACCCCTCCACATTAACAACATTAACGTTACCTCTTGCCGACATTGTCTAGTTTGACGTTAGCTAGTTAGCGTTAATTAGCTTAATGTTGCTCGCACATTTAAGCTAGCCATCAACTCGGTCATGTTAGCCCTTTGGAATTCGGTATTTTAAGATACAAAACCAGCTGGAGTGTATGGTGAACAACAATATAAAGCTATTCTAAAATGCTGCTTCTGTTGAAATGCCAAATAATTGGTTTAATAGGTGATTAGGAGAAACTTACCCCAGTCTTTCGATGAGAAGAAAATGGCGCTGTGAAAATTCTTGTCGGTTTGAAACGAGAAGGAGGTGGGCGGGGCTTTCCAGAGTACTTCTTACACCATGTATTTTAACTACGAAAATTTTCACCAACACTGTGGGGCATCTTAGTCAAGCTGTTGTTGTAATAACTCTGAAAGAGTCCATGTACTTTGACACTGCATATTTTACACTAGGGAATTTACTGTGTAACACCTGCCTGTAGTAAGCTCAGCCAATCAGAAGTCATGTAAAACTACACTGTAGTCATGGCCGGATTAACCATATGGGCAACTGGGCGAGTGCCCAGGGGCACCAAGACTCCTGGGGCACCAAGCAACCGATGTTATTTTTATTTTATTTTTTTTAATAATTAAAAAAATAAAATAAATTTAATTGCAATAATACAGTAGGCCTACATAAGTTTGGGACAACAGTGACCAAAAAATCACTCACGTTAACTTCTTGTCCCACAATGTGTCTCAGTGACTGCCCCTGGTGCCTGCGGCTGCGGCGGGTGGGGGTAGGAGGGAGTCAGCTCAGCCAATCAGCAGCCATGTAACACTCAAATGTAGTCAGCTCAGCCAATCAGCAGCCATGTAACACTCAAATGTAGTCAGCTCAGCCAATCAGCAGTCATGTAAAACTACACTATAGTAATCTCAGCCAATCAGTAGCCATGTAACAGTCAAATGTAGTCAGCTCAGCCAATCAGAAGACATGTAACACTAGACTGTAGTCAGCTCAGCCAGTCAGCAGCCATGTAACACTAGACTGTAGCCAGCTCAGCCAATCAGAAGTCATGTACCACTAGCCTGTAATCAGCTCAGCCAATCAGCAGCCATGTAACACTAGTCCGTAGTAAGCTCAGCCAATCAGCAGCCATGTAACACTCAAATGTAGTCAGCCCAGCCTATCAGAAATCATGTAACACCAGCCTGTAGTCAGCTCAGCCAATCAGCAGTCATGAAAAACTACACTGTAGTCAGCTCAGCCAATCAGCAGCCATAAAACACTCAAATGTAGTCAGCTCAGCCAATGAGCAGCCATGTAACACTAACCTGCAGTCAGCTCAGCCAGTCAGAAGTCAGGTAACACTAACCTGTTGTCAGCTCAGCCAATCAGCAGCTGTGTAACACTAGCCTGTAGTAAGCTCAGCCAATCAGCAGCCATGTAATAGGGTTGGGCGATATGTCAAAATATTCCTACCGGCCACCGTCAGCCCAACAACCGGCGATTGCCGATATATTCGCCGGGTGTCAGAGCGGCTGAGATTGTCACTACAATGAGAATAGCTGGTCCACCTTAAGTGAGCCTGGTCAGGTTAGCCATTGTCGCTAACTTCGGGGCTAACCTCCTTCACTTTAATCAAAAACTAAACTAAATTGTACACACTGTCGCTGCCTGATCTGAGTCAACCGTAGATGTGAGTCGCGCACATCTCACAGCGACAGTCAACTTCTAGTATGTAATGTTAGCTAACTAGAGAAAATGTCCGCTAGCCGTGATGCTAATTTTTGCTATGTTCAACTCCATTGACTTATGCTAAAAACATTAGTGATCTAAAAGTCCGCTAGCTGCAACGCTAATTAGTGACAAATCCCATTTGATTATGCTAAAGTGTTAGCGACTTAAAAACTGGATCTGAAATGGGTTTGTCGCTGCCCAATCTGAGTTGAACATAGCGAAAATTAGCATCACGGGCTAGAAGTTGACTCTGTGGCTGTGAGATCGGGCAGCGACACACACATTGCACTGCTACATTCACAGCTATACTGCTAACTTCATACTCTCTGCTCCGGTCGCCACTGGCATGTGTGTGACGGTGAGGTCACACACATGCATATATTTATGTTATAGCTAACTGGTTTTTCGGATCACGTCGGAAATCAAATGTGTTTATGTTTATGGTTGTACTAAACGCCACTCTGGAAGGCGGAGTGAAAAGGCAACTGTCATCAAAAGGCAACTGTCCTCAGGTCAGCCATTCAGAAGTCATATAACACTAGCCTGTAGTGAGTTCAACCAATCATCAACTCATCCACCACTGATGTGTAGCACCCACCTGGGTGATGCACGGCAGACAGTTTGCGCCAGAACGCTCACCCACCACACAGGTCAGCCAATCAGCACTCATGTAACACTGAAATTTAGTCATCTCAGCTAATCAGAAGTCATGTAACACCAGTCTGAAGTAAGCTCATCCATTCAGCAGGCATGTAACACTAGACTGTAGTCAGCTCAGCCAATCAGCAGCCATGTAAAACCTGCCTGTAGTCAGCTCAACCAATCAGCAGCCATGTAACACTCAAATGTAGTCATCTCAGCCAATCAGTAGCCATGTAAGACTAGACTGTAGTGAACCCATCCAATCAGAAGCCATATAACACCAGCACGAAGTCAGCTCAGCCAATCAGCACTCATGTAACATTGAAATGTAGTAATCTTAGTCAATCAGATGTCATGTAACGCCAGTCTAAAGTAAGCTCATCCAATCAGCAGGCATGTAACACTAGACTGTAGTCAGCTCAGCCAATCAGCAGCCATATAAAACCTGCCTGTGGTCACCTCAGCCAATCAGAAGTAATGTAACACTAGCCTGTAGTCTTCTCAACCAATCAGCAGTCATGTAACAGTCACATGTAGTCAGCTCAGCCAATCAGAAGTCATGTAACACTAGCCTGTAGACACCTCAGCCAATCAGAAGAAAAGTAATACTAGCCTGTAGTCAGCTCAGCCAATCAGCAGTCATGTAACACTAGACTGTAATCACCTCAACAAATCAGCAGCCATGTAACACTCAAATGGAGGAGACTACAGCAAGAGGAAAGGAGAGATCTGATTGGAAGATGGCAAGAGGAAATGAGGGATCTGATTGGACCACAGCAGGAGGAAAAGAGGAATCTGACTGGACTACAGCAGGAGGAAAGGAGAGATCTCATTGGACCACAGCAGGAGGAAAGGAGGGATCTGATTGGACCACAGCAGGAGGAAAGGAGAGCTCTGATTGGTCCAATCAGAGCTTTCCTTTTATCTTGCTGTCGTCCAATCAGATCCCTCCTTTCCTCTTGCTGTGGTCCAATCAGATCCCTCCTTTTATGCCACGGTCCAATCAGAGCTCTCCTTTCATCTTGCTGTGGTCCAATCAGATCGCTCCTTTCCTCCTGCTGTGGACCAATCAGATCCCTCCTTTCCTCTTGCTGTGGTCCAATCAGATCCCTCCTTTCCTCTTGCTGTGGTCCAATCAGATCTCTCCTTTCATCTTGCTGTCGTCCAATCAGATCGCTCCTTTTATGCCACGGTCCAATCAGATCCCTCCTTTCCTCTTGCTGTGGTCCAATCAGATCCCTCCTTTCCTCTTGCTGTGGTCCAATCAGATCTCTCCTTTCATCTTGCTGTCGTCCAATCAGATCGCTCCTTTTATGCCACGGTCCAATCAGATCGCTCCTTTCCTCCTGCTGTCGTCCAATCAGATCCCTCCTTTCCTCTTGCTGTGGTCCAATCAGATCGCTCCTTTCATCTTGCTGTGGTCCAATCAGATCCCTCCTTTCCTCCTGCTGTGGTCCAATCAGATCCCTCCTTTCCTCTTGCTGTGGTCCAATCAGATCCCTCCTTTTATGCCACGGTCCAATCAGATCGCTCCTTTCCTCCTGCTGTCGTCCAATCAGATCCCTCCTTTCCTCTTGCTGTGGTCGAATCAGATCGCTCCTTTCATCTTGCTGTGGTCCAATCAGATCCCTCCTTTTATGCCACGGTCCAATCAGATCGCTCCTTTCCTCCTGCTGTCGTCCAATCAGATCCCTCCTTTCCTCTTGCTGTGGTCCAATCAGATCGCTCCTTTCATCTTGCTGTGGTCCAATCAGGTCCCTCCTTTCCTCCTGCTTTGGTCCAATCAGATCCCTCCTTTCCTCTTGCTGTGGTCCAATCAGATCCCTCCTTTTATGCCACGGTCCAATCAGAGCTCTCCTTTCATCTTGCTGTGGTCCATTCAGATCGCTCCTTTCCTCCTGCTGTGGTCCAATCAGATCCCTCCTTTCCTCTTGCTGTGGTCCAATCAGAGCTCTCCTTTCATCTTGCTGTCGTCCAATCAGATGGCTCCTTTCTTCCTGCTGTGGTCCAATCAGATCCCTCCTTTCCTCCTGCTGTGGTCCAATCAGATCCCTCCTTTCCTCTTGCTGTGGTCCAATCAGAGATCTCCTTTCATCTTGCTGTCGTCCAATCAGATCCCTCCTTTTATGCCACGGTCCAATCAGATCGCTCCTTTCCTCCTGCTGTCGTCCAATCAGATCCCTCCTTTCCTCTTGCTGTGGTCCAATCAGATCGCTCCTTTCATCTTGCTGTGGTCCAATCAGATCCCTCCTTTCCTCCTGCTGTGGTCCAATCAGATCCCTCCTTTCCTCTTGCTGTGGTCCAATCAGAGCTCTCCTTTCATCTTGCTGTCGTCCAATCAGATCGCTCCTTTCCTCCTGCTGTGGTCCAATCAGATCCCTCATTTTCTCTTGCTGTGGTCCAATCAGATCCCTCCTTTTATGCCACGGTCCAATCAGAGCTCTCCTTTCATCTTGCTGTGGTCCAATCAGATCGCTCCTTTCCTCCTGCTGTCGTCCAATCAGATCCCTCCTTTCCTCTTGCTGTGGTCCAATCAGAGCTCTCCTTTCATCTTGCTGTCGTCCAATCAGATCGCTCCTTTCCTCCTGCTGTGGTCCAATCAGATCCCTCCTTTTCTCTTGCTGTGGTCCAATCAGATCCCTCCTTTTATGCCACGGTCCAATCAGAGCTCTCCTTTCATCTTGCTGTGGTCCAATCAGATCGCTCCTTTCCTCCTGCTGTGGTCCAATCAGATCCCTCCTTTCCTCTTGCTGTGGTCCAATCAGATCCCTCCTCTTATGCCACGGTCCAATCAGAGCTCTCCATTCATCTTGCTGTGGTCCAATCAGATCGCTCCTTTCCTCCTGCTGTGGTCCAATCAGATCCCTCCTTTTATGCCACGGTCCAATCAGAGCTCTCCTTTCATCTTGCTGTCGTCCAATCAGATCCCTCCTTTTATGCCACGGTCCAATCAGATCGCTCCTTTCCTCCTGCTGTCGTCCAATCAGATCCCTCCTTTCCTCTTGCTGTGGTCCAATCAGAGCTCTCCTTTCATCTTGCTGTCGTCCAATCAGATTGCTCCTTTCTTCCTGCTGTGGTCCAATCAGATCCCTCCTTTTATGCCACAGTCCAATCAGAGCTCTCCTTTCATCTTGCTGTGGTCCAATCAGATCGCTCCTTTCCTCCTGCTGTGGTACAATCAGATCCCTCCTTTCCTCTTGCTGTGGTCCAATCAGATCCCTCCTCTTATGCCACGGTCCAATCAGAGCTCTCCATTCAACTTGCTGTGGTCCAATCAGAGCTCTCCTTTCATCTTGTTGTCGTCCAATCAGATCCCTCCTTTTATGCCACGGTCCAATCAGATCGCTCCTTTCCTCCTGCTGTCGTCCAATCAGATCCCTCCTTTCCTCTTGCTGTGGTCCAATCAAATCCCTCCTTTTATGCCACGGTCCAATCAGATCGCTCCTTTCCTCCTGCTGTCGTCCAATCAGATCACTCCTTTCCTCTTGCTGTGGTCCAATCAGATCCCTCCTTTCCTCTTGCTGTGGTCCAATCAGATCGCTCCTTTTATCTTGCTGTCGTCCAATCAGATCCCACCTTTCCTCTTGCTGTGGTCCAATAAGATCCCTCCTTTTATGCCACGGTCCAATCAGAGCTCTCCTTTCATCTTGCTGTGGTCCAATCAGATCGCTCCTTTCCTCCTGCTGTGGTCCAATCAGATCCCTCCTTTCCTCTTGCTGTGGTCCAATCAGATCCCTCCTTTTATGGCACGGTCCAATCAGATCGCTCCTTTCCTCCTGCTGTGGTCCAATCAGATCCCTCCTTTTCTCTTGCTGTGGTCCAATCAGATCCCTCCTTTAATGCCACGGTCCAATCAGAGCTCTCCTTTCATCTTGCTGTCGTCCAATCAGATCGCTCCTTTCCTCCTGCTGTGGTCCAATCAGATCCCTCCTTTCCTCTTGCTGTGGTCCAATCAGATCCCTCCTTTTATGCCACGGTCCAATCAGAGCTCTCCTTTCACCTTGCTGTGGTCCAATCAGATCGCTCCTTTCCTCCTGCTGTCGTCCAATCAGATCACTCCTTTCCTCTTGCTGTGGTCCAATCAGATCCCTCCTTTCCTCTTGCTGTGGTCCAATCAGATCGCTCCTTTTATCTTGCTGTCGTCCAATCAGATCCCTCCTTTCCTCTTGCTGTGGTCCAATCAGATCCCTCCTTTTATGCCACGGTCCAATCAGAGCTCTCCTTTCATCTTGCTGTGGTCCAATCAGATCGCTCCTTTCCTCCTGCTGTGGACCAATCAGATCCCTCCTTTCCTCTTGCTGTGGTCCAATCAGATCGCTCCTTTCCTCCTGCTGTGGTCCAATCAGATCCCTCCTTTCCTCTTGCTGTGGTACAATCAGATCCCTCCTTTTATGCCACGGTCCAATCAGATCGCTCCTTTCCTCCTGCTGTCGTCCAATCAGATCCCTCCTTTCCTCTTGCTGTGGTCGAATCAGATCGCTCCTTTCATCTTGCTGTGGTCCAATCAGATCCCTCCTTTCCTCCTGCTGTGGTCCAATCAGATCCCTCCTTTCCTCTTGCTGTGGTCCAATCAGATCCCTCCTTTTATGGCACGGTCCAATCAGATCGCTCCTTTCCTCCTGCTGTGGTCCAATCAGATCCCTCCTTTTCTCTTGCTGTGGTCCAATCAGATCCCTCCTTTAATGCCACGGTCCAATCAGAGCTCTCCTTTCATCTTGCTGTCGTCCAATCAGATCGCTCCTTTCCTCCTGCTGTGGTCCAATCAGATCCCTCCTTTCCTCTTGCTGTGGTCCAATCAGATCCCTCCTTTTATGCCACGGTCCAATCAGAGCTCTCCTTTCACCTTGCTGTGGTCCAATCAGATCGCTCCTTTCCTCCTGCTGTGGATCAATCAGATCCCTCCTTTCCTCTTGCTGTGGTCCAATCAGATCCCTCCTTTCCTCTTGCTGTTGTCCAATCAGATCTCTCCTTTCATCTTGCTGTCGTCCAATCAGATCGCTCCTTTTATGCCACTGTCCAATCAGATCGCTCCTTTCCTCCTGCTGTCGTCCAATCAGATCCCTCCTTTCCTCTTGCTGTGGTCCAATCAGATCGCTCCTTTCATCTTGCTGTGGTCCAATCAGATCCCTCCTTTCCTCCTGCTGTGGTCCAATCAGATCCCTCCTTTCCTCTTGCTGTGGTCCAATCAGATCCCTCCTTTTATGCCACGGTCCAATCAGATCGCTCCTTTCCTCCTGCTGTCGTCCAATCAGATCCCTCCTTTCCTCTTGCTGTGGTCGAATCAGATCGCTCCTTTCATCTTGCTGTGGTCCAATCAGATCCCTCCTTTCCTCCTGCTGTGGTCCAATCAGATCCCTACTTTCCTCTTGCTGTGGTCAAATCAGATCCCTCCTTTCCTCTTGCTGTGGTCCAATCAGAGCTCTCCTTTCATCTTGCTGTCGTCCAATCAGATCCCTCCTTTTATGCCACGGTCCAATCAGATCGCTCCGTTCCTCCTGCTGTCGTCCAATCAGATCCCTCCTTTCCTCTTGCTATGGTCGAATCAGATCGCTCCTTTCATCTTGCTGTGGTCCAATCAGATCCCTCCTTTTATGCCACGGTCCAATCAGATCGCTCCTTTCCTCCTGCTGTCGTCCAATCAGATCCCTCCTTTCCTCTTGCTGTGGTCCAATCAGATCGCTCCTTTCATCTTGCTGTGGTCCAATCAGGTCCCTCCTTTCCTCCTGCTTTGGTCCAATCAGATCCCTCCTTTCCTCTTGCTGTGGTCCAATCAGATCCCTCCTTTTATGCCACGGTCCAATCAGAGCTCTCCTTTCATCTTGCTGTGGTCCATTCAGATCGCTCCTTTCCTCCTGCTGTGGTCCAATCAGATCCCTCCTTTCCTCTTGCTGTGGTCCAATCAGAGCTCTCCTTTCATCTTGCTGTCGTCCAATCAGATGGCTCCTTTCTTCCTGCTGTGGTCCAATCAGATCCCTCCTTTCCTCCTGCTGTGGTCCAATCAGATCCCTCCTTTCCTCTTGCTGTGGTCCAATCAGAGATCTCCTTTCATCTTGCTGTCGTCCAATCAGATCCCTCCTTTTATGCCACGGTCCAATCAGATCGCTCCTTTCCTCCTGCTGTCGTCCAATCAGATCCCTCCTTTCCTCTTGCTGTGGTCCAATCAGATCGCTCCTTTCATCTTGCTGTGGTCCAATCAGATCCCTCCTTTCCTCCTGCTGTGGTCCAATCAGATCCCTCCTTTCCTCTTGCTGTGGTCCAATCAGAGCTCTCCTTTCATCTTGCTGTCGTCCAATCAGATCGCTCCTTTCCTCCTGCTGTGGTCCAATCAGATCCCTCATTTTCTCTTGCTGTGGTCCAATCAGATCCCTCCTTTTATGCCACGGTCCAATCAGAGCTCTCCTTTCATCTTGCTGTGGTCCAATCAGATCGCTCCTTTCCTCCTTCTGTCGTCCAATCAGATCCCTCCTTTCCTCTTGCTGTGGTCCAATCAGAGCTCTCCTTTCATCTTGCTGTCGTCCAATCAGATCGCTCCTTTCCTCCTGCTGTGGTCCAATCAGATCCCTCCTTTTCTCTTGCTGTGGTCCAATCAGATCCCTCCTTTTATGCCACGGTCCAATCAGAGCTCTCCTTTCATCTTGCTGTGGTCCAATCAGATCGCTCCTTTCCTCCTGCTGTGGTCCAATCAGATCCCTCCTTTCCTCTTGCTGTGGTCCAATCAGATCCCTCCTCTTATGCCACGGTCCAATCAGAGCTCTCCATTCATCTTGCTGTGGTCCAATCAGATCGCTCCTTTCCTCCTGCTGTGGTCCAATCAGATCCCTCCTTTTATGCCACGGTCCAATCAGAGCTCTCCTTTCATCTTGCTGTCGTCCAATCAGATCCCTCATTTTATGCCACGGTCCAATCAGATCGCTCCTTTCCTCCTGCTGTCGTCCAATCAGATCCCTCCTTTCCTCTTGCTGTGGTCCAATCAGAGCTCTCCTTTCATCTTGCTGTCGTCCAATCAGATCGCTCCTTTCTTCCTGCTGTGGTCCAATCAGATCCCTCCTTTTATGCCACGGTCCAATCAGAGCTCTCCTTTCATCTTGCTGTGGTCCAATCAGATCGCTCCTTTCCTCCTGCTGTGGTACAATCAGATCCCTCCTTTCCTCTTGCTGTGGTCCAATCAGATCCCTCCTCTTATGCCACGGTCCAATCAGAGCTCTCCATTCATCTTGCTGTGGTCCAATCAGAGCTCTCCTTTCATCTTGTTGTCGTCCAATCAGATCCCTCCTTTTATGCCACGGTCCAATCAGATCGCTCCTTTCCTCCTGCTGTCGTCCAATCAGATCCCTCCTTTCCTCTTGCTGTGGTCCAATCAAATCCCTCCTTTTATGCCACGGTCCAATCAGATCGCTCCTTTCCTCCTGCTGTCGTCCAATCAGATCACTCCTTTCCTCTTGCTGTGGTCCAATCAGATCCCTCCTTTCCTCTTGCTGTGGTCCAATCAGATCGCTCCTTTTATCTTGCTGTCGTCCAATCAGATCCCTCCTTTCCTCTTGCTGTGGTCCAATCAGATCCCTCCTTTTATGCCACGGTCCAATCAGAGCTCTCCTTTCATCTTGCTGTGGTCCAATCAGATCGCTCCTTTCCTCCTGCTGTGGTCCAATCAGATCCCTCCTTTCCTCTTGCTGTGGTCCAATCAGATCCCTCCTTTTATGGCACGGTCCAATCAGATCGCTCCTTTCCTCCTGCTGTGGTCCAATCAGATCCCTCCTTTTCTCTTGCTGTGGTCCAATCAGATCCCTCCTTTAATGCCACGGTCCAATCAGAGCTCTCCTTTCATCTTGCTGTCGTCCAATCAGATCGCTCCTTTCCTCCTGCTGTGGTCCAATCAGATCCCTCCTTTCCTCTTGCTGTGGTCCAATCAGATCCCTCCTTTTATGCCACGGTCCAATCAGAGCTCTCCTTTCACCTTGCTGTGGTCCAATCAGATCGCTCCTTTCCTCCTGCTGTGGACCAATCAGATCCCTCCTTTCCTCTTGCTGTGGTCCAATCAGATCCCTCCTTTCCTCTTGCTGTGGTCCAATCAGATCTCTCCTTTCATCTTGCTGTCGTCCAATCAGATCGCTCCTTTTATGCCACGGTCCAATCAGATCGCTCCTTTCCTCCTGCTGTCGTCCAATCAGATCCCTCCTTTCCTCTTGCTGTGGTCCAATCAGATCGCTCCTTTCATCTTGCTGTGGTCCAATCAGATCCCTCCTTTCCTCCTGCTGTGGTCCAATCAGATCCCTCCTTTCCTCTTGCTGTGGTCCAATCAGATCCCTCCTTTTATGCCACGGTCCAATCAGATCGCTCCTTTCCTCCTGCTGTCGTCCAATCAGATCCCTCCTTTCCTCTTGCTGTGGTCGAATCAGATCGCTCCTTTCATCTTGCTGTGGTCCAATCAGATCCCTCCTTTCCTCCTGCTGTGGTCCAATCAGATCCCTCCTTTCCTCTTGCTGTGGTCCAATCAGATCCCTCCTTTTATGCCACGGTCCAATCAGATCGCTCCTTTCCTCCTGCTGTGGTCCAATCAGATCCCTCCTTTCCTCTTGCTGTGGTCCAATCAGATCCCTCCTTTAATGCCACGGTCCAATCAGAGCTCTCCTTTCATCTTGCTGTCGTCCAATCAGATCGCTCCTTTCCTCCTGCTGTGGTCCAATCAGATCCCTCCTTTCCTCTTGCTGTGGTCCAATCAGATCCCTCCTTTTATGCCACGGTCCAATCAGATCGCTCCTTTCCTCCTGCTGTGGTCCAATCAGATCCCTCCTTTCCTCCTGCTGTGGTCAAATCAGATCCCTCCTTTCCTCTTGCTGTGGTCCAATCAGAGCTCTCCTTTCATCTTGCTGTCGTCCAATCAGATCCCTCCTTTTATGCCACGGTCCAATCAGATCGCTCCGTTCCTCCTGCTGTCGTCCAATCAGATCCCTCCTTTCCTCTTGCTATTGTCGAATCAGATCGCTCCTTTCATCTTGCTGTGGTCCAATCAGATCCCTCCTTTTATGCCACGGTCCAATCAGATCGCTCCTTTCCTCCTGCTGTCGTCCAATCAGATCCCTCCTTTCCTCTTGCTGTGGTCCAATCAGATCGCTCCTTTCATCTTGCTGTGGTCCAATCAGGTCCCTCCTTTCCTCCTGCTTTGGTCCAATCAGATCCCTCCTTTCCTCTTGCTGTGGTCCAATCAGATCCCTCCTTTTATGCCACGGTCCAATCAGAGCTCTCCTTTCATCTTGCTGTGGTCCATTCAGATCGCTCCTTTCCTCCTGCTGTGGTCCAATCAGATCCCTCCTTTCCTCTTGCTGTGGTCCAATCAGATCCCTCCTTTTATGGCACGGTCCAATCAGATCGCTCCTTTCCTCCTGCTGTGGTCCAATCAGATCCCTCCTTTTCTCTTGCTGCGGTCCAATCAGATCCCTCCTTTAATGCCACGGTCCAATCAGAGCTCTCCTTTCATCTTGCTGTCGTCCAATCAGATCGCTCCTTTCCTCCTGCTGTGGTCCAATCAGATCCCTCCTTTCCTCTTGCTGTGGTCCAATCAGATCCCTCCTTTTATGCCACGGTCCAATCAGAGCTCTCCTTTCACCTTGCTGTGGTCCAATCAGATCGCTCCTTTCCTCCTGCTGTGGACCAATCAGATCCCTCCTTTCCTCTTGCTGTGGTCCAATCAGATCCCTCCTTTCCTCTTGCTGTGGTCCAATCAGATCTCTCCTTTCATCTTGCTGTCGTCCAATCAGATCGCTCCTTTTATGCCACGGTCCAATCAGATCGCTCCTTTCCTCCTGCTGTCGTCCAATCAGATCCCTCCTTTCCTCTTGCTGTGGTCCAATCAGATCGCTCCTTTCATCTTGCTGTGGTCCAATCAGATCCCTCCTTTCCTCCTGCTGTGGTCCAATCAGATCCCTCCTTTCCTCTTGCTGTGGTCCAATCAGATCCCTCCTTTTATGCCACGGTCCAATCAGATCGCTCCTTTCCTCCTGCTGTCGTCCAATCAGATCCCTCCTTTCCTCTTGCTGTGGTCGAATCAGATCGCTCCTTTCATCTTGCTGTGGTCCAATCAGATCCCTCCTTTCCTCCTGCTGTGGTCCAATCAGATCCCTACTTTCCTCTTGCTGTGGTCAAATCAGATCCCTCCTTTCCTCTTGCTGTGGTCCAATCAGAGCTCTCCTTTCATCTTGCTGTCGTCCAATCAGATCCCTCCTTTTATGCCACGGTCCAATCAGATCGCTCCGTTCCTCCTGCTGTCGTCCAATCAGATCCCTCCTTTCCTCTTGCTATGGTCGAATCAGATCGCTCCTTTCATCTTGCTGTGGTCCAATCAGATCCCTCCTTTTATGCCACGGTCCAATCAGATCGCTCCTTTCCTCCTGCTGTCGTCCAATCAGATCCCTCCTTTCCTCTTGCTGTGGTCCAATCAGATCGCTCCTTTCATCTTGCTGTGGTCCAATCAGGTCCCTCCTTTCCTCCTGCTTTGGTCCAATCAGATCCCTCCTTTCCTCTTGCTGTGGTCCAATCAGATCCCTCCTTTTATGCCACGGTCCAATCAGAGCTCTCCTTTCATCTTGCTGTGGTCCATTCAGATCGCTCCTTTCCTCCTGCTGTGGTCCAATCAGATCCCTCCTTTCCTCTTGCTGTGGTCCAATCAGAGCTCTCCTTTCATCTTGCTGTCGTCCAATCAGATGGCTCCTTTCTTCCTGCTGTGGTCCAATCAGATCCCTCCTTTCCTCCTGCTGTGGTCCAATCAGATCCCTCCTTTCCTCTTGCTGTGGTCCAATCAGAGATCTCCTTTCATCTTGCTGTCGTCCAATCAGATCCCTCCTTTTATGCCACGGTCCAATCAGATCGCTCCTTTCCTCCTGCTGTCGTCCAATCAGATCCCTCCTTTCCTCTTGCTGTGGTCCAATCAGATCGCTCCTTTCATCTTGCTGTGGTCCAATCAGATCCCTCCTTTCCTCCTGCTGTGGTCCAATCAGATCCCTCCTTTCCTCTTGCTGTGGTCCAATCAGAGCTCTCCTTTCATCTTGCTGTCGTCCAATCAGATCGATCCTTTCCTCCTGCTGTGGTCCAATCAGATCCCTCATTTTCTCTTGCTGTGGTCCAATCAGATCCCTCCTTTTATGCCACGGTCCAATCAGAGCTCTCCTTTCATCTTGCTGTGGTCCAATCAGATCGCTCCTTTCCTCCTTCTGTCGTCCAATCAGATCCCTCCTTTCCTCTTGCTGTGGTCCAATCAGAGCTCTCCTTTCATCTTGCTGTCGTCCAATCAGATCGCTCCTTTCCTCCTGCTGTGGTCCAATCAGATCCCTCCTTTTCTCTTGCTGTGGTCCAATCAGATCCCTCCTTTTATGCCACGGTCCAATCAGAGCTCTCCTTTCATCTTGCTGTGGTCCAATCAGATCGCTCCTTTCCTCCTGCTGTGGTCCAATCAGATCCCTCCTTTCCTCTTGCTGTGGTCCAATCAGATCCCTCCTCTTATGCCACGGTCCAATCAGAGCTCTCCATTCATCTTGCTGTGGTCCAATCAGATCGCTCCTTTCCTCCTGCTGTGGTCCAATCAGATCCCTCCTTTTATGCCACGGTCCAATCAGAGCTCTCCTTTCATCTTGCTGTCGTCCAATCAGATCCCTCATTTTATGCCACGGTCCAATCAGATCGCTCCTTTCCTCCTGCTGTCGTCCAATCAGATCCCTCCTTTCCTCTTGCTGTGGTCCAATCAGAGCTCTCCTTTCATCTTGCTGTCGTCCAATCAGATCGCTCCTTTCTTCCTGCTGTGGTCCAATCAGATCCCTCCTTTTATGCCACGGTCCAATCAGAGCTCTCCTTTCATCTTGCTGTGGTCCAATCAGATCGCTCCTTTCCTCCTGCTGTGGTACAATCAGATCCCTCCTTTCCTCTTGCTGTGGTCCAATCAGATCCCTCCTCTTATGCCACGGTCCAATCAGAGCTCTCCATTCATCTTGCTGTGGTCCAATCAGAGCTCTCCTTTCATCTTGTTGTCGTCCAATCAGATCCCTCCTTTTATGCCACGGTCCAATCAGATCGCTCCTTTCCTCCTGCTGTCGTCCAATCAGATCCCTCCTTTCCTCTTGCTGTGGTCCAATCAAATCCCTCCTTTTATGCCACGGTCCAATCAGATCGCTCCTTTCCTCCTGCTGTCGTCCAATCAGATCACTCCTTTCCTCTTGCTGTGGTCCAATCAGATCCCTCCTTTCCTCTTGCTGTGGTCCAATCAGATCGCTCCTTTTATCTTGCTGTCGTCCAATCAGATCCCTCCTTTCCTCTTGCTGTGGTCCAATCAGATCCCTCCTTTTATGCCACGGTCCAATCAGAGCTCTCCTTTCATCTTGCTGTGGTCCAATCAGATCGCTCCTTTCCTCCTGCTGTGGTCCAATCAGATCCCTCCTTTCCTCTTGCTGTGGTCCAATCAGATCCCTCCTTTTATGGCACGGTCCAATCAGATCGCTCCTTTCCTCCTGCTGTGGTCCAATCAGATCCCTCCTTTTCTCTTGCTGTGGTCCAATCAGATCCCTCCTTTAATGCCACGGTCCAATCAGAGCTCTCCTTTCATCTTGCTGTCATCCAATCAGATCGCTCCTTTCCTCCTGCTGTGGTCCAATCAGATCCCTCCTTTCCTCTTGCTGTGGTCCAATCAGATCCCTCCTTTTATGCCACGGTCCAATCAGAGCTCTCCTTTCACCTTGCTGTGGTCCAATCAGATCGCTCCTTTCCTCCTGCTGTGGACCAATCAGATCCCTCCTTTCCTCTTGCTGTGGTCCAATCAGATCCCTCCTTTCCTCTTGCTGTGGTCCAATCAGATCTCTCCTTTCATCTTGCTGTCGTCCAATCAGATCGCTCCTTTTATGCCACGGTCCAATCAGATCGCTCCTTTCCTCCTGCTGTCGTCCAATCAGATCCCTCCTTTCCTCTTGCTGTGGTCCAATCAGATCGCTCCTTTCATCTTGCTGTGGTCCAATCAGATCCCTCCTTTCCTCCTGCTGTGGTCCAATCAGATCCCTCCTTTCCTCTTGCTGTGGTCCAATCAGATCCCTCCTTTTATGCCACGGTCCAATCAGATCGCTCCTTTCCTCCTGCTGTCGTCCAATCAGATCCCTCCTTTCCTCTTGCTGTGGTCGAATCAGATCGCTCCTTTCATCTTGCTGTGGTCCAATCAGATCCCTCCTTTCCTCCTGCTGTGGTCCAATCAGATCCCTCCTTTCCTCTTGCTGTGGTCCAATCAGATCCCTCCTTTTATGCCACGGTCCAATCAGATCGCTCCTTTCCTCCTGCTGTGGTCCAATCAGATCCCTCCTTTCCTCTTGCTGTGGTCCAATCAGATCCCTCCTTTAATGCCACGGTCCAATCAGAGCTCTCCTTTCATCTTGCTGTCGTCCAATCAGATCGCTCCTTTCCTCCTGCTGTGGTCCAATCAGATCCCTCCTTTCCTCTTGCTGTGGTCCAATCAGATCCCTCCTTTTATGCCACGGTCCAATCAGATCGCTCCTTTCCTCCTGCTGTGGTCCAATCAGATCCCTCCTTTCCTCCTGCTGTGGTCAAATCAGATCCCTCCTTTCCTCTTGCTGTGGTCCAATCAGAGCTCTCCTTTCATCTTGCTGTCGTCCAATCAGATCCCTCCTTTTATGCCACGGTCCAATCAGATCGCTCCGTTCCTCCTGCTGTCGTCCAATCAGATCCCTCCTTTCCTCTTGCTATGGTCGAATCAGATCGCTCCTTTCATCTTGCTGTGGTCCAATCAGATCCCTCCTTTTATGCCACGGTCCAATCAGATCGCTCCTTTCCTCCTGCTGTCGTCCAATCAGATCCCTCCTTTCCTCTTGCTGTGGTCCAATCAGATCGCTCCTTTCATCTTGCTGTGGTCCAATCAGATCCCTCCTTTCCTCCTGCTTTGGTCCAATCAGATCCCTCCTTTCCTCTTGCTGTGGTCCAATCAGATCGCTCATTTCATCTTGCTGTGGTCCAATCAGATCCCTCCTTTCCTCCTGCTGTGGTCCAATCAGATCCCTCCTTTCCTCTTGCTGTGGTCCAATCAGAGCTCTCCTTTCATCTTGCTGTCGTTCAATCAGATCGCTCCTTTCCGCCTGCTGTGGTCCAATCAGATCCCTCCTTTCCTCTTGCTGTGGTCCAATCAGATCCCTCCTTTTATGCCACGGTCCAATCACAGCTCTCCTTTCATCTTGCTGTGGTCCAATCAGATCGCTCCTTTCCTCCTGCTGTGGTCCAATCAGATCCATCCTTTCCTCTTGCTGTGGTCCAATCAGAGCTCTCCTTTAACCTTGCTGTCGTCCAATCAGATCGCTCCTTTCTTCCTGCTGTGGTCCAATCAGATCCCTCCTTTTATGCCACGGTCCAATCAGAGCTCTCCTTTCATCTTGCTGTCGTCCAATCAGATCGCTCCTTTCCTCCTGCTGTGGTCCAATCAGATCCCTCCTCTTATGCCACGGTCCAATCAGAGCTCTCCATTCATCTTGCTGTGGTCCAATCAGATCGCTCCTTTCCTCCTGCTGTGGTCCAATCAGATCCCTCCTTTCCTCCTGCTGTGGTCCAATCAGAGATCTCCTTTCATCTTGCTGTCGTCCAATCAGATCCCTCCTTTTATGCCACGGTCCAATCAGATCCCTCCTTTCCTCCTGCTGTGGTCCAATCAGATCCCTCCTTTCCTCCTGCTGTGGTCCAATCAGATCGCTCCTTTCATCTTGCTGTCGTCCAATCAGATCCCTCCTTTTATGCCACGGTCCAATCAGATCGCTCCTTTCCTCCTGCTGTCGTCCAATCAGATCCCTCCTTTCCTCTTGCTGTGGTCCAATCAGATCGCTCCTTTCATCTTGCTGTGGTCAAATCAGATCGCTCCTTTCCTCCTGATGTGGTCCAATCAGATCCCTCCTTTCCTCTTGCTGTGGTCCAATCAGATCCCTCCTTTTATGCCACGGTCCAATCAGAGCTCTCCTTTCATCTTGCTGTGGTCCAATCAGATCGCTCCTTTTATGCCACGGTCCAATCAGATCGCTCCTTTCCTCCTGCTGTCGTCCAATCAGATCTCTCCTTTCCTCTTGCTGTTGTCCAATCAGAGATCTCCTTTCATCTTGCTGTCGTCCAATCAGATCCCTCCTTTTATGCCACGGTCCAATCAGATCGCTCCTTTCCTCCTGCTGTGGTCCAATCAGATCCCTCCTTTCCTCCTGCTGTGGTCCAATCAGATCCCTCCTTTCCTCTTGCTGTGGTCCAATCAGAGCTCTCCTTTCATCTTGCTGTCATCCAATCAGATCGTTCCTTTCGTCCTGCTGTGGTCCAATCAGATCCCTCCTTTCCTCTTGCTGTGGTCCAATCAGATCCCTCCTCTTATGCCACGGTGCAATCAGAGCTCTCCATTCATCTTGCTGTGGTCCAATCAGATCGCTCCTTTCCTCCTGCTGTGGTCCAATCAGATCCCTCCTTTCCTCCTGCTGTAGTCCAATCAGATCCCTCCTTTCCTCTTTCTGTGGTCCAATCAGAGCTCTCCTTTCATCTTGCTGTCGTCCAATCAGATCCCTCCTTTTATGCCACGGTCCAATCAGATCGCTCCTTTCCTCCTGCTGTCGTCCAATCAGATCCCTCCTTTCCTCTTGCTGTGGTCCAATCAGATCGCTCCTTTCCTCCTGCTGTGGTCCAATCAGATCCCTCCTTTCCTCTTGCTGTTGTCCAATCAGATCCCTCCTTTTATGCCACGGTCCAATCAGAGCTCTCCTTTCATCTTTCTGTGGTCCAATCAGATCGCTCCTTTCCTCCTGCTGTGGTCCAATCAGATCCCTCCTTTCCTCTTGCTGTGGTCCAATCAGATCCCTCCTCTAATGCCACGGTCCAATCAGATGGCTCCTTTCCTCCTTCTGTGGTCCAATCAGATCCCTCCTTTCCTCCTGCTGTGGTCCAATCAGATCCCTCCTTTCCTCTTGCTGTGGTCCAATCAGAGCTCTCCTTTCATCTTGTTTTCGTCCAATCAGATCCCTCCTTTTATGCCACGGTCCAATCAGATCGCTCCTTTCCTCCTGCTGTCGTCCAATCAGATCCCTCCTTTCCTCTTGCTGCGGTCCAATCAGATCCCTCCTTTTATGCCACGGTCCAATCAGAGCTCTCCTTTCATCTTGCTGTGGTCCAATCAGATCGCTCCTTTCCTCCTGCTGTGGTCCAATCAGATCCCTCCTTTCCTCTTGCTGTTGTCCAATCAGATCCCTCCTTTCCTCCTGCTGTGGTCCAATCAGATCCCTCCTTTCCTCTTGCTGTGGTCCAATCAGAGCTCTCCTTTAATCTTGCTGTCGTCCAATCAGATCGCTCCTTTCCTCCTGCTGTGGTCCAATCAGATCCCTCCTTTCCTCTTGCTGTGGTCCAATCAGATCCCTCCTTTTATGCCACGGTCCAATCAGAGCTCTCCTTTCCTCCTGCTGTCGTCCAATCAGATCCCTCCTTTCCTCTTGCTGTGGTCCAATCAGAGCTCTCCTTTCATCTTGCTGTCGTCCAATCAGATCGCTCCTTTCCTCCTGCTGTGGTCCAATCAGATCCCTCCTTTACTCTTGCTGTGGTCCAATCAGATCCCTCCTTTTATGCCACGGTCCAATCAGAGCTCTCCTTTCATCTTGCTGTGGTCCAATCAGATCGCTCCTTTCCTCCTGCTGTGGTCCAATCAGATCCCTCCTTTCCTCTTGCTGTGGTCCAATCAGAGCTCTCCTTTCACCTTGCTGTCGTCCAATCAGATCGCTCCTTTCTTGCTGCTGTGGTCCAATCAGATCCCTCCTTTTTCCTCCTCCTTTTTTAAACAACCTTTAAAGGCAAAAAACGCTGTTTACAGCCCGAAATAGCATTTTGGCACATAGAAAAGTGATTCCACCTATAAACCGATTTTTTTGCAGATAAAACACTGTTTCTCCATCCAAATAGCCTTTAAAGGCAAAAAACGCTGTTTCCAGCCCCAAACAGCATTTTGGCACATAAATCATTGTTTCTCCCTCCAAACTGCCTTTAAAGTGGGACCTTGCATGGCTGGAAAGGCCTCAGTAAAGTTAATGAGAAGGCCTTCATTGACTTAACATTGGTGACCTTTTGAACTTTGGGGTCACTTTTGGGGCACTTCCTGTGGTCCTAGACGGACAAAATTGAACTCACACGTTCGGTGGGACGCCAGCTATCAGGCAAAAGTGGTTGCAAGTCAATCGGGACTTGCATGGCTGAAAAGGCCTCAATAAATTTGTTCCTCATACATTGGCCACCTTTTGAACTTTGGGGTCACTTTTGGGGCACTTCCTGTGGTCCTAGAAGGACAAAATTGCACTCTCACGTTCGGTGGGACGCCAGCTTTCAGGCAAAAGTGGTTGCAAGTCAATCGGACCTTGTATGGCTGAAAAGGCCTCAGTAAAGTTGATGAGAAGGCCTTCATTGACTTAACATTGGTGACCTTTTGAAGTTTGAGGTCACTTTTCGGGCACTTCCTGTGGTCCTAGAAGGACAAAATTGAACTCACACGGTCGGTGGGACGCCAGCTTTCAGGCAAAAGTGGTTGCAAGTCAATCGGACCTTGTATGGCTGAAAAGGCCTGAGTAAAGTTGATGAGAAGGCCTTCATTGACTTAACATTGGTGACCTTTTGAAGTTTGAGGTCACTTTTGGGGCACTTCCTGTGGTCCTAGAAAGACAAAATTGAACTCACACAGTCGGTGGGACGCCAGCTTTCAAGCAAAAGTGGTTGCAAGTCAATCGGACCTTGTATGGCTGAAAAGGCCTCAGTAAAGTTGATGAGAAGGCCTTCATTGACTTAACATTGGTGACCTTTTGAAGTTTGAGGTCACTTTTGGGGCACTTCCTGTGGTCCTAGAAGGACAAAATTGCACTCACACGTTCGGTGGGACGCCAGCTTTCAAGCAAAAGTGGTTGCAAGTCAATCGGGACTTGCATGGCTGAAAAGGCCTCAGTAAAGTTGATGAGAAGGCCTTCATTGACTTAACATTGGTGACCTTTTGAACTTTGGGGTCACTTTTGGGGCACTTCCTGTGGTCCTAGAAGGACAAAATTGAACTCACACGTTCGGTGGGACGCCAGCTATCAGGCAAAAGTGGTTGCAAGTCAATCGGGACTTGCATGGCTGAAAAGGCCTCAGTAAATTTGTTCCTCATACATTGGCCACCTTTTGAACTTTGGGGTCACTTTTGGGGCACTTCCTGTGGTCCTAGAAGGACAAAATTGCACTCACACGTTCGGTGGGACGCCAGCTTTCAAGCAAAAGTGGTTGCAAGTCAATCGGGACTTGCATGGCTGAAAAGGCCTCAGTAAAGTTGATGAGAAGGCCTTCATTGACTTAACATTGGTGACCTTTTGAACTTTGGGGTCACTTTTGGGGCACTTCCTGTGGTCCTAGAAGGACAAAATTGCACTCACACGTTCGGTGGGACGCCAGCTTTCAAGCAAAAGTGGTTGCAAGTCAATCGGGACTTGCATGGCTGAAAAGGCCTCAGTAAAGTTGATGAGAAGGCCTTCATTGACTTAACATTGGTGACCTTTTGAACTTTGGGGTCACTTTTGGGGCACTTCCTGTGGTCCTAGAAGGACAAAATTGAACTCACACGTTCGGTGGGACGCCAGCTATCAGGCAAAAGTGGTTGCAAGTCAATCGGGACTTGCATGGCTGAAAAGGCCTCAGTAAATTTGTTCCTCATACTTTGGCGACCTTTTGAACTTTGGGGTCACTTTTGGGGCACTTCCTGTGGTCCTAGAAGGACAAAATTGCACTCACACGTTCGGTGGGACGCCAGCTTTCAAGCAAAAGTGGTTGCAAGTCAATCGGGACTTGCATGGCTGAAAAGGCCTCAGTAAAGTTGATGAGAAGGCCTTCATTGACTTAACATTGGTGACCTTTTGAAGTCTGATGTCACTTTTCGGGCACTTCCTGTGGTCCTAGAAGGACAAAATTGCACTCACACGTTCGGTGGGACGCCAGCTTTCAGGCAAAAGTGGTTGCAAGTCAATCGGACCTTGTATGGCTGAAAAGGCCTGAGTAAAGTTGATTAGAAGGCCTTCATTGACTTAACATTGGTGACCTTTTGAAGTTTGAGGTCACTTTTGGGGCACTTCCTGTGGTCCTAGAAAGACAAAATTGAACTCACACAGTCGGTGGGACGCCAGCTTTCAAGCAAAAGTGGTTGCAAGTCAATCGGACCTTGTATGGCTGAAAAGGCCTCAGTAAAGTTGATGAGAAGGCCTTCATTGACTTAACATTGGTGACCTTTTGAAGTTTGAGGTCACTTTTGGGGCACTTCCTGTGGTCCTAGAAGGACAAAATTGAACTCACACGGTCGGTGGGACGCCAACTTTCAAGCAAAAGTGGTTGCAAGTCAATCGGGACTTGCATGGCTGAAAAGGCCTCAGTAAATTTGTTCCTCATACATTGGCCACCTTTTGAACTTTGGGGTCACTTTTGGGGCACTTCCTGTGGTCCTAGAAGGACAAAATTGCACTCACACGTTCGGTGGGACGCCAGCTTTCAAGCAAAAGTGGTTGCAAGTCAATCGGGACTTGCATGGCTGAAAAGGCCTCAGTAAAGTTGATGAGAAGGCCTTCATTGACTAAACATTGGTGACCTTTTGAAGTTTGAGGTCACTTTTGGGGCACTTCCTGTGGTCCTAGCAGGACAAAATTGAACTCACACAGTCGGTGGGATGTCAGCTTTCAAGCAAAAGTGGTTGCAAGTCAATCGGGACTTGCATGGCTGAAAAGGCCTCAGTAAATTTGTTCCTCATACATTGGCCACCTTTTGAACTTTGGGGTCACTTTTGGGGCACTTCCTGTGGTCCTAGAAGGACAAAATTGAACTCACACGTTCGGTGGGACGCCAGCTTTCAAGCAAAAGTGGTTGCAAGTCAATTAGGACTTGCATGGCTAAAAAGGCCTCAGTAAAGTTGATGAGAAGGCCTTCATTGACTTAACATTGGTGACCTTTTGAAGTTTGAGGTCACTTTTGGGGCACTTCCTGTGGTCCTAGAAGGACAAAATTGAACTCACACGTTCGGTGGGACGCCAGCTTTCAGGCAAAAGTGGTTGCAAGTCAATCGGGACTTGCATGGCTGAAAAGGCCTCAGTAAATTTGTTCCTCATACATTGGCCACATGATGCATGGCTGAAAAGGCCTCAGTAGTAGCAGTTTCCAGCCGCAAACAGCATTTTAACACATAAAACATTGTTTGGCCCTCCAAGCTGCCTTTAAACGCAAAAAACGCAGTAAAAAACTGTTTCTCCATCCAAACAGCCTCAAAGGCAAAAAACGCTGTTTCCACCCTGAAACAGCATTTTGCCACATAAAACAGTGATTCCACCACAAAACAGCATTTTGCCACATAAAACAGTGTTTCTCTCTCCAAACAGCATTTTACCACATAAAACAGTGATTCCACCACAAAACAGCATTTTGCCACATAAAACAGTGTTTCTCTCTCTAAACATCATTTTGCCACATAAAACAGTGATTCCACCTATAAACAGCATTTTGGCAGATAAAACACTGTTTCTCCATCCAAACAGCCTTTTAAGGCAAAAAACGCTGTTTCCAGCCCGAAACAGCATTTTGCCACATAAAACAGTGATTCTGCTTCCAAACTGCTTTTAAACGCAAAAAACGCTGTTTCCAGCCTGAAACAGCATTTTGCCACATAAAACAGTGATTCCACCACAAAACAGCATTTTGCCACATAAAACAGTGTTTCTCTCTCCAAACAGCATTTTGCCACATAAAACAGTGATTCCACCACAAAACAGCATTTTGCCACATAAAACCCTGTTTCTCCCTCTAAACAGCCTTTAAAGGCAAAAAACGCTGTTTCCAGCCAGAAACAGCATTTTGCCACATAAAACAGTGATTCTGCCTCCAAACTGCTTTTAAACGCAAAAAACGCTGTTTCCAGCCTGAAACAGCATTTTGCCACATAAAACAGTGATTCCACCACAAAACAGCATTTTGCCACATAAAACAGTGTTTCTCTCTCCAAACAGCATTTTGCCACATAAAACAGTGATTCCACCACAAAACAGCATTTTGCCACATAAAACACTGTTTCTCCCTCTAAACAGCCTTTAAAGGCAAAAAACGCTGTTTCCAGCCAGAAACAGCATTTTGCCACATAAAACAGTGATTCCACCTATAAACAGCATTTTGGCACATAAAACACTGTTTCTCCATCCAAACAGCCTTTAAAGGCAAAAAACGCTGTTTCCAGCCAGAAACAGCATTTTGCCACATAAAACAGTGATTCTGCCTCCAAACTGCTTTTAAACGCAAAAAACGCTGTTTCCAGCCTGAAACAGCATTTTGCCACATAAAACAGTGATTCCACCACAAAACAGCATTTTGCCACATAAAACAGTGTTTCTCTCTCCAAACAGCATTTTGCCACATAAAACAGTGATTCCACCACAAAACAGCATTTTGCCACATAAAACACTGTTTCTCCCTCTAAACTGCCTTTAAAGGCAAAAAACGCTGTTTCCAGCCAGAAACAGCATTTTGCCACATAAAACAGTGATTCCACCTATAAACAGCATTTTGGCAGATAAAACACTGTTTCTCCATCCAAACAGCCTTTAAAGGCAAAAAACGCTGTTTCCAGCCCGAAACAGCATTTTGCCACATAAAACAATGATTCTGCCTCCAAACTGCTTTTAAACGCAAAAAACGCTGTTTCCAGCCTGAAACAGCATTTTGCCACATAAAACAGTGATTCCACCACAAAACAGCATTTTGCCACATAAAACAGTGCTTCTCTCTCCAAACAGCATTTTGCCACATAAAACAGTGATTCCACCACAAAACAGCATTTTGCCACATAAAACACTGTTTCTCCCTCTAAACAGCCTTTAAAGGCAAAAAACGCTGTTTCCAGCCAGAAACAGCATTTTGCCACATAAAACAGTGATTCCACCTATAAACAGCATTTTGGCACATAAAACACTGTTTCTCCATCCAAACAGCCTTTAAAGGCAAAAAACGCTGTTTCCAGCCCGAAACAGCATTTTGCCACATAAAACAGTGATTCTGCCTCCAAACTGCTTTGAAACGCAAAAAACGCTGTTTCCAGCCTGAAACAGCATTTTGCCACATAAAACAGTGATTCCACCACAAAACAGCATTTTGCCACATAAAACAGTGTTTCTCTCTCCAAACAGCATTTTGCCACATAAAACAGTGATTCCACCTATAAACAGCATTTTGCCACATAAAACCCTGTTTCTCCCTCTAAACAGCCTTTAAAGGCAAAAAACGCTGTTTCCAGCCAGAAACAGCATTTTGCCACATAAAACAGTGATTCTGCCTCCAAACTGCTTTTAAACGCAAAAAACGCTGTTTCCAGCCTGAAACAGCATTTTGCCACATAAAACAGTGATTCCACCACAAAACAGCATTTTGCCACATAAAACAGTGTTTCTCTCTCCAAACAGCATTTTGCCACATAAAACAGTGATTCCACCTATAAACAGCATTTTGGCAGATAAAACACTGTTTCTCCATCCAAACAGCCTTTAAAGGCAAAAAACGCTGTTTCCAGCCCGAAACAGCATTTTGCCACATAAAACAATGATTCTGCCTCCAAACTGCTTTTAAACGCAAAAAACGCTGTTTCCAGCCTGAAACAGCATTTTGCCACATAAAACAGTGATTCCACCACAAAACAGCATTTTGCCACATAAAACAGTGTTTCTCTCTCCAAACAGCTTTTTGCCACATAAAACAGTGATTCCACCACAAAACAGCATTTTGCCACATAAAACACTGTTTCTCCCTCTAAACAGCCTTTAAAGGCAAAAAACGCTGTTTCCAGCCAGAAACAGCATTTTGCCACATAAAACAGTGATTCCACCTATAAACAGCATTTTGGCACATAAAACACTGTTTCTCCATCCAACCAGCCTTTAAAGGCAAAAAACGCTGTTTCCAGCCAGAAACAGCATTTTGCCACATAAAACAGTGATTCTGCTTCCAAACTGCTTTTAAACGCAAAAAACGCTGTTTCCAGCCTGAAACAGCATTTTGCCACATAAAACAGTGATTCCACCACAAAACAGCATTTTGCCACATAAAACAGTGTTTCTCTCTCCAAACAGCATTTTGCCACATAAAACAGTGATTCCACCTATAAACAGCATTTTGCCACATAAAACACTGTTTCTCCCTCTAAACAGCCTTTAAAGGCAAAAAACGCTGTTTCCAGCCAGAAACAGCATTTTGCCACATAAAACAGTGATTCTGCCTCCAAACTGCTTTTAAACGCAAAAAACGCTGTTTCCAGCCTGAAACAGCATTTTGCCACATAAAACAGTGATTCCACCACAAAACAGCATTTTGCCACA
This sequence comes from Centroberyx gerrardi, assembly GCF_048128805.1. Taxonomy (NCBI): domain Eukaryota; kingdom Metazoa; phylum Chordata; class Actinopteri; order Beryciformes; family Berycidae; genus Centroberyx; species Centroberyx gerrardi. The sequence continues at coordinate 24,079,414 of NC_136017.1, read as the reverse complement.
TAAAACAGTGTTTCTCTCTCCAAACAGCATTTTGCCACATAAAACAGTGATTCCACCACAAAACAGCATTTTGCCACATAAAACACTGTTTCTCCCTCTAAACAGCCTTTAAAGGCAAAAAACGCTGTTTCCAGCCAGAAACAGCATTTTGCCACATAAAACAGTGATTCTGCCTCCAAACTGCTTTTAAACGCAAAAAACGCTGTTTCCAGCCTGAAACAGCATTTTGCCACATAAAACAGTGATTCCACCACAAAACAGCATTTTGCCACATAAAACAGTGTTTCTCTCTCCAAACAGCATTTTGCCACATAAAACAGTGATTCCACCACAAAACAGCATTTTGCCACATAAAACACTGTTTCTCCCTCTAAACTGCCTTTAAAGGCAAAAAACGCTGTTTCCAGCCAGAAACAGCATTTTGCCACATAAAACAGTGATTCCACCTATAAACAGCATTTTGGCAGATAAAACACTGTTTCTCCATCCAAACAGCCTTTAAAGGCAAAAAACGCTGTTTCCAGCCCGAAACAGCATTTTGCCACATAAAACAATGATTCTGCCTCCAAACTGCTTTTAAACGCAAAAAACGCTGTTTCCAGCCTGAAACAGCATTTTGCCACATAAAACAGTGATTCCACCACAAAACAGCATTTTGCCACATAAAACAGTGTTTCTCTCTCCAAACAGCTTTTTGCCACATAAAACAGTGATTCCACCACAAAACAGCATTTTGCCACATAAAACACTGTTTCTCCCTCTAAACAGCCTTTAAAGGCAAAAAACGCTGTTTCCAGCCAGAAACAGCATTTTGCCACATAAAACAGTGATTCCACCTATAAACAGCATTTTGGCACATAAAACACTGTTTCTCCATCCAACCAGCCTTTAAAGGCAAAAAACGCTGTTTCCAGCCCGAAACAGCATTTTGCCACATAAAACAGTGATTCTGCTTCCAAACTGCTTTAAAACGCAAAAAACGCTGTTTCCAGCCTGAAACAGCATTTTGCCACATAAAACAGTGATTCCACCACAAAACAGCATTTTGCCACATAAAACAGTGTTTCTCTCTCCAAACAGCATTTTGCCACATAAAACAGTGATTCCACCTATAAACAGCATTTTGCCACATAAAACACTGTTTCTCCCTCTAAACAGCCTTTAAAGGCAAAAAACGCTGTTTCCAGCCAGAAACAGCATTTTGCCACATAAAACAGTGATTCTGCCTCCAAACTGCTTTTAAACGCAAAAAACGCTGTTTCCAGCCTGAAACAGCATTTTGCCACATAAAACAGTGATTCCACCACAAAACAGCATTTTGCCACATAAAACAGTGTTTCTCTCTCCAAACAGCATTTTGCCACATAAAACAGTGATTCCACCACAAAACAGCATTTTGCCACATAAAACACTGTTTCTCCCTCTAAACTGCCTTTAAAGGCAAAAAACGCTGTTTCCAGCCAGAAACAGCATTTTGCCACATAAAACAGTGATTCCATCTATAAACAGCATTTTGGCAGATAAAACACTGTTTCTCCATCCAAACAACCTTTAAAGGCAAAAAACGCTGTTTCCAGCCCGAAACAGCATTTTGCCACATAAAACAGTGATTCTGCCTCCAAACTGCTTTTAAACGCAAAAAACGCTGTTTCCAGCCTGAAACAGCATTTTGCCACATAAAACAGTGATTCCACCACAAAACAGCATTTTGCCACATAAAACAGTGTTTCTCTCTCCAAACAGCATTTTGCCACATAAAACAGTGATTCCACCACAAAACAGCATTTTGCCACATAAAACAGTGATTCTGCCTCCAAACTGCTTTTAAACGCAAAAAACGCTGTTTCCAGCCTGAAACAGCATTTTGCCACATAAAACAGTGATTCCACCTATAAACAGCATTTTGGCAGATAAAACACTGTTTCTCCATCCAAACAGCCTTTAAAGGCAAAAAACGCTGTTTCCAGCCCGAAACAGCATTTTGCCACATAAAACAGTAATTCTGCCTCCAAACTGCTTTTAAACGCAAAAAACGCTGTTTCCAGCCTGAAACAGCATTTTGCCACATAAAACAGTGATTCCACCACAAAGCAGCATTTTGCCACATAAAACAGTTTTTCTCTCTCCAAACAGCATTTTGCCACATAAAACAGTGATTCCACCACAAAACAGCATTTTGCCACATAAAACACTGTTTCTCCCTCTAAACAGCCTTTAAAAGGCAAAAAACGCTGTTTCCAGCCAGAAACAGCATTTTGCCACATAAAACAGTGATTCCACCTATAAACAGCATTTTGCCACATAAAACACTGTTTCTCCATCCAAACAGCCTTTAAAGGCAAAAAACGCTGTTTCCAGCCCGAAACAGCATTTTGCCACATAAAACACTGTGTCTCCCTCTAAACAGCCTTTAAAAGGCAAAAAACGCTGTTTCCAGCCAGAAACAGCATTTTGCCACATAAAACAGTGATTCCACCTATAAACAGCATTTTGGCAGATAAAACACTGTTTCTCCATCCAAACAACCTTTAAAGGCAAAAAACGCTGTTTCCAGCCCGAAACAGCATTTTGCCACATAAAACAGTGATTCTGCCTCCAAACTGCTTTTAAACGCAAAAAACGCTGTTTCCAGCCTGAAACAGCATTTTGCCACATAAAACAGTGATTCCACCACAAAACAGCATTTTGGCAGATAAAACACTGTTTCTCCATCCAAACTGCAATTAAAGTGGGACATTGCATGGCTGAAAAGGCCTCAGTAAAGTTGATGAGAAGGCCGTCATTGACTTAACATTGGTGACCTTTTGAACTTTGGGGTCACTTTTGGGGCACTTCCTGTGGTCCTAGAAGGACAAAATTGGACTCACTCGTTCGGTGGGTGGCCAGCTTTCAGGCAAAAGTGGTTGCAAGTCAATCGGACCTTGTATGGCTGAAAAGGCCTCAGTAAAGTTGATGAGAAGGCGGTCATTGACTTAACATTGGTGACCTTTTGAACTTTGGGGTCACTTTTGGGGCACTTCCTGTGGTCCTAGAAGGACAAAATTGGACTCACTCGTTCGGTGGGTGGCCAGCTTTCAGGCAAAAGTGGTTGCAAGTCAATCGGACCTTGTATGGCTGAAAAGGCCTCAGTAAAGTTGATGAGAAGGCCTTCATTGACTTAACATTGGTGACCTTTTGAATTTGAGGTCACTTTTGGGGCACTTCCTGTGGTCCTAGAATGACAACATTGAACTCACACTTTCGGTGGGATGCCAGCTATCAGGCAAAATTGGTTGCAAGTCAATTGGGCCTTGCATGGCTGAAAAGGCCTCAGAAAAGTTGTTCCTCATACATTGGTGACCTTTTGAACTTTGGGGTAACTTTTCGGGCACTTCCTGTGGTCCTAGAAGGACATCATTGCACTCACACGTTCGGTGGGATGCCAGCTTTCAGGCAAAAGTGGTTGCAAGTCAATCGGACATTGTATGGCTGAAAAGGCCTCAGTAAAGTTGATGAGAAGGCCTTCATTGACTTAACATTGGTGACCTTTTGAAGTTTGAGGTCAGTTTTGGGGCGCTTCCTGTGGACAGCTGCTGCATAAACACCAGCGAACTCAAGTGCCAAAAAATAAAATTCACTCAATGGTAACGGTAAAATGGATGTAAAATATTGTATCTGTAACTACCGTATTTCCTCTAATATTGGCCCGGGCCTTTATTTACCTCAACTGCAGAGGGTTCCAGGCCTTCATTGGAAGCAGGCTTATATTAGAGACAGGCCTTTATTTCTAATTCCCTCTGTTTGATAAGTATATTTGCTCATATTTTAGTATGAAGTTAGATTTTCTGATCTGCTTCTGTTGGGGTACGTTAGGTAGCCGTTTTTTTGTTACTGCAATGCATTATGATAATTACGGTAATCGACGACGGAATGTGAAATTTAGTCAGCTCAGCCAATCAGCAGTCATGCAACACCAGACTGTAGTCAGCCCAGCCAATCAGCAGCCATGTAACATTCAAATGTAGTCAGGTTAGTAAATCAGAAGTCATGTAATACCTGCCTGTAGTCAGCTCTGCCAATCAGCAGCCATGTAACACTCAAATGTAGTCAGCTCAGCCAATCAGCAGCCATGTAACACTCAAATGTAGTCAGCTCAGCCAATCAGCAGTCATGTAACACTAGACTGTAGTCAGCTCACCCAGTCAGCAGCCATGTGACACTAGACTGTAGCCAGCTCAGCCAATCAGCAGCCGTGTAACACTAGCCTGTAGTTAGCTCAGGCATCAGAAGTAATGTATCACTCAAAATTAGTCAGCTCAGCCAATCAGCAGCCATGTAACACTCAAATGTAGTCAGCTCAGCCAATCAGCAGTCATGTAACACCAGACTGTAGTCAGCCCAGCCAATCAGCAGCCATGTAACACTCAAATGTAGTCAGGGTAGTGAATCAGAAGTCATGTAATACATGCCTGTAGTCAGCTCAGCCAATTAGCAGTCATGTAAAACTACATTGAAGTCAGCTCTTCTAATCAGCAGCGATGTAACACTCAAATATAGTCAGCTCAGGCAATCATAAGTCATGTAACACTTGCCTGTAGTCAGATAAGCCAATCAGCAAACATGTAACACTCAAATGTAGTGATCTCAGCCAATCAGCAGCCATGTAACACTAGCCTGTAGTCAGCTCAGCCAATCAGCAATCTTGTAACACTAGCCTATCATCAGCACAGCCAATCAGCAGTAATGTAACACTCGCCTGTCCTCAGCTCAGCCAATCACAAATCATATAACACTAGCCTGTAGTGAGTTCAACCTATCAGCAGCCATGTAACACTAGCCTGTAATCAACTCAGCCAATCATAAGTCATGTAACACTAGACTGTATTAAGGTCAGCCAATCAGCAGCCATGTAACACTCAAATGTAGTCAGCTCAGCCTATCAGAAGTCATGAAAAACCACACTGTAGTCAGCTCAGCCAATCAGCAGCCATATAACACTCAAATCTAGTCAGCTCAGCCAATAAGCAGCCATGTAACACTAACCTGCAGTCAGCTCAGCCAGTCCAGAAGTCAGGTAACACTAGCCTGTAGTCAGCTCAGCGAATCAGCAGCTGTGTAACACTAGCGTGTAGTCAGCTCAGCCAATCAGCAGTCCTATAACACTCAAATTTAATCAGCTCAGCCAATCAGCAGTCATATAAAACAAGACTGTAGTGAGTTCAACCAATCAGCAGCCATGTAATACTTCCCTGCAGTCAGCTCAGCCAATCAGCAGTCATGTAACACTAGCCTGTAGTCAGCTCAGCCAATCAGCAGCCGTGTAACACTAGCCTGTAGTTAGCTCAGGCATCAGAAGTCATGTAACACTCAAATTTAGTCAGCTCAGCCAATCAGCAGCCATGTAAAACTACACTGTAGTCAGCTCAGCCAATCAGCAGCCATGTAACGCACAAATGTAGTCAGCTCAGCCAATCAGCAGCCATGTAACACTCAAATGTAGTCAGCTCAGCCAATCAGCAGTCATGTAAAACTACACTATAGTAATCTCAGCCAATCAGCAGCCATGTAACAGTCAAATGTAGTCAGCTCAGCCAATCAGAAGACATGTAACAATAGACTGTAGTCAGCTCAGCCAGTCAGCAGCCATGTAACACTAGACTGTAGCCAGCTCAGCCAGTCAGAGGTCATGTAACACTAGCCTGTAGTTAGCTCAGCCAATCAGCAGTCGTGTAACACTAGCCTTTAGTCAGCGCAGCCAATCAGCAGTCATATAAAACAAGCCTGTAGTGAGTTCAACCAATCAGCAGCCATGTAACACTTGCCTGTAGTCAGCTCAGCCAATCAGAAGTCATGTAACACCTGCCTGTAGTCAGCTCAGCCAATAAGCAGTCATGTAACAGTCAAATGTAGTCAGCTCAGCCAATCAGCAGCCATATAACACTCAAATGTAGTCAGCTCAGCCAATCAGCAGCCATATAACACTCAAATGTAGTCAGCTCAGCCAATCAGCAGCCATGTAACACTCAAATGTAGTGAGCTCAGCCAATTAGCAGTCATGTAAAACTACACTATAGTAATCTCAGCCAATCAGCAGCCATGTAACAGTCAAATGTAGTCAGCTCAGCCAATCAGCAGCCATGTAACACTAGACTGTAGTCAGCTCACCCAGTCAGCAGCCATGTGACACTAGACTGTAGCCAGCTCAGCCAATCAGAAGTCATGTAACACTAGCCTGTAGTCATCTCAGGCAATCATCAGCTATGTAACAGTCAAATGTAGTCAGCTCAGCCAATCAGAATAAAAGTAACACTAGCCTGTTGTCAGCTCAGCCAATCAGAAGAAAAGTTATGCTAGCCTGTCGTCAGCTCAGCCAATCACAAGTCATGTAACACCTGCCTGTAGTCAGCTCAGCCAATAAGCAGTCATGTAAAACTACACTGTAGTCAGCTCAGCCAATCAGCAGCCATGTAACACTCAAATGTAGTCAGCTCAGCCAATCAGCAGTCATGTAAAAGTACACTATAGTAATCTCAGCCAATCAGCAGCCATGTAACAGTCAAATGTAATCAGCTCAGCCAATCAGAAGACATGTAACAATAGACTGTAGTGAGCTCAACCAGTCAGCAGCCATGAAACACCTGCCTGTAGTCAGCTCAGCCAATTAGCAGTCATGTAACAGTCAAATGTAGTCAGCTCAGCCAATCAGAAATCATGTAACACTAGCCTGTAGTCAGCTCAGCCAATCAGCAGCCATGTAACACTCAAATGTAGTCAGCTCAGCCAATTAGCAGTCATGTAAAACTACACTATAGTAATCTCAGCCAATCAGCAGCCATGTAACAGTCAAATGTAGTCAGCTCAGCCAATCAGCAGCCATGTAACACTAGACTGTAGTCAGCTCACCCAGTCAGCAGCCATGTGACACTAGACTGTAGCCAGCTCAGCCAATCAGAAGTCATGTAACACTAGCCTGTAGTCATCTCAGGCAATCATCAGCTATGTAACAGTCAAATGTAGTCAGCTCAGCCAATCAGAATAAAAGTAACACTAGCCTGTAGTCAGCTCAGCCAATCAGAAGAAAAGTAATGCTAGCCTGTCGTCAGCTCAGCCAATCACAAATCATGTAACACCTGCCTGTAGTCAGCTCAGCCAATAAGCAGTCATGTAAAACTACACTATAGTCAGCTCAGCCAATCAGCAGCCATGTAACACTCAAATGTAGTCAGCTCAGCCAATCAGCAGTCATGTAAAACTACACTATAGTGATCTCAGCCAATCAGCAGCCATGTAACAGTCAAATGTAATCAGCTCAGCCAATCAGAAGACATGTAACAATAGACTGTAGTCAGCTCAACCAGTCAGCAGCCATGTAACACGAGACTGTAGCCAGCTCAGCCAATCAGAAGTCATGTAACACTAGCATGTAGTCAGTTCACCCAATTAGCAGCCATGTAACACTAACCTGCAGTCAGCTCAGCCAGTCAGAGGTCATGTAACACTAGCCTGTAGTCAGCTCAGCCAATCAGCAGTCGTGTAACAATAGCCTTTAGTCAGCGCAGCCAATCAGCAGTCATATAAAACAAGCCTGTAGTGAGTTCAACCAATCAGCAGCCGTGTAACACTAGCCTGTAGTCAGCTCAGCCAATCAGAAGTCATGTAACACTCAAATTTAGTCAGCTCAGCCAATCAGCAGTCGTGTAACACTAGCCTGTAGTCAGCTCAGCCAATCAGCAGCCATGTAACACTCAAATGTAGTCAGGTCAGCCAATCAGAAGTCATGTAACACTAGACTGTAGTCAGCTCAGCCAATCGGTTTTATATTCTAACTTATCCTCCTGTATTTCTGGTAAACCTGCTTCAAATCAAACATGTTGCACATCAAATTAAAGCTTAGGTTCTCTTCTTTCCAACAATTGTTGGCTTTCCATCATAGCACAACCTGCCTGCTTAAAATCAGACATTTAGTGTGGTCAATACCAGACAGCTTTCAGAGCTGGGTCAGAGGTCAAATCTGTTCTGTATATTTAGCCTGGTCTTTCAGGCTAGCATGATCTGATTTACTGGAGTGACACCTCAATTTAAAGCTCAGATTCAGACCTTTTCATAGAGTCCAACATTGTTCATTTTAAACCTTCTGGTGGCTAGCAGCACACTGATGAATTATGGTTATATTCAACTGTCTTTAAAAGGCCTGCAGCCTTTATATTCTATAGCATTTATATTCTAACTTATCCTCCTGTATTTCTGGTAAACCTGCTTCAAATCAAACATGTTGCACATCAAATTAAAGCTTAGGTTCTCTTCTTTCCATCAATTGTTGGCTTTTCATCCTATCACAACCTGGCTGCTTAAAATCAGACATTTAGTGTGGTCAATACCACACAGCTTTCAGAGCTGGGTCAGAGGTCAAATCTGTTCTGTATATTTAGCCTGGTCTTTCAGGCTAGCATGATCTGATTTACTGAAGTGACACCTCAATTTAAAGCTCAGATTCAGACCTTTTCATAGAGTCCAACATTGTTCATTTTAAACCTTCTGGTGGCTAGCAGCACACTGATGAATTATGGTTATATTCAACTGTCTTTAAAAGGCCTGCAGCCAACTGGTTTTATATTCTAACTTATCCTCCTGTATTTCTGGTAAACCTACTTCAAATCAAACATGTTGCACATCAAATTAAAGCTTAGGTTCTCTTCTTTCCATCAATTGTTGGCTTTCCATCCTATCACAACCTGGCTGCTTAAAATCAGACATTTAGTGTGGTCAATACCACACAGCTTTCAGAGCTGGGTCAGAGGTCAAATCTGTTCTGTATATTTAGCCTGGTCTTTCAGGCTAGCATGATCTGATTTACTGGAGTGACACCTCAATTTAAAGCTCAGATTCAGACCTTTTCATAGAGTCCAACATTGTTCATTTTAAACCTTCTGGTGGCTAGCAGCACACTGATGAATTATGGTTATATTCAACTGTCTTTAAAAGGCCTGCAGCCAACTGGTTTTATATTCTAACTTATCCTCCTGTATTTCTGGTAAACCTGCTTCAAATCAAACATGTTGCACATCAAATTAAAGCTTAGGTTCTCTTCTTTCCATCAATTGTTGGCTTTCCATCCTATCACAACCTGGCTGCTTAAAATCAGACATTTAGTGTGGTCAATACCACACAGCTTTCAGAGCTGGGTCAGAGGTCAAATCTGTTCTGTATATTTAGCCTGGTCTTTCAGGCTAGCATGATCTGATTTACTGAAGTGACACCTCAATTTAAAGCTCAGATTCAGACCTTTTCATAGAGTCCAACATTGTTCATTTTAAACCTTCTGGTGGCTAGCAGCACACTGATGAATTATGGTTATATTCAACTGTCTTTAAAAGGCCTGCAGCCAACTGGTTTTATATTCTAACTTATCCTCCTGTATTTCTGGTAAACCTGCTTCAAATCAAACATGTTGCACATCAAATTAAAGCTTAGGTTCTCTTCTTTCCATCAATTGTTGTCTTTCCATCCTATCACAACCTGGCTGCTTAAAATCAGACATTTAGTGTGGTCAATACCACACAGCTTTCAGAGCTGGGTCAGAGGTCAAATCTGTTCTGTATATTTAGCCTGGTCTTTCAGGCTAGCATGATCTGATTTACTGAAGTGACACCTCAATTTAAAGCTCAGATTCAGACCTTTTCATAGAGTCCAACATTGTTCATTTTAAACCTTCTGGTGGCTAGCAGCACACTGATGAATTATGGTTATATTCAACTGTCTTTAAAAGGCCTGCAGCCAACTGGTTTTATATTCTAACTTATCCTCCTGTATTTCTGGTAAACCTGCTTCAAATCAAACATGTTGCACATCAAATTAAAGCTTAGGTTCTCTTCTTTCCATCAATTGTTGTCTTTCCATCCTATCACAACCTGGCTGCTTAAAATCAGACATTTAGTGTGGTCAATACCACACAGCTTTCAGAGCTGGGTCAGAGGTCAAATCTGTTCTGTATATTTAGCCTGGTCTTTCAGGCTAGCATGATCTGATTTACTGAAGTGACACCTCAATTTAAAGCTCAGATTCAGACCTTTTCATAGAGTCCAACATTGTTCATTTTAAACCTTCTGGTGGCTAGCAGCACACTGATGAATTATGGTTATATTCAACTGTCTTTAAAAGGCCTGCAGCCTTTATATTCTATAGCATTTATATTCTAACTTATCCTCCTGTATTTCTGGTAAACCTGCTTCAAATCAAACATGTTGCACATCAAATTAAAGCTTAGGTTCTCTTCTTTCCAACAATTGTTGGCTTTCCATCATAGCACAACCTGGCTGCTTAAAATCAGACATTTAGTGTGGTCAATACCAGACAGCTTTCAGAGCTGGGTCAGAGGTCAAATCTGTTCTGTATATTTAGCCTGGTCTTTCAGGCTAGCATGATCTGATTTACTGAAGTGACACCTCAATTTAAAGCTCAGATTCAGACCTTTTCATAGAGTCCAACATTGTTCATTTTAAACCTTCTGGTGGCTAACAGCACACTGATGAATTATGGTTATATTCAACTGTCTTTAAAAGGCCTGCAGCCAACTGGTTTTATATTCTAACTTATCCTCCTGTATTTCTGGTAAACCTGCTTCAAATCAAACATGTTGCACATCAAATTAAAGCTTAGGTTCTCTTCTTTCCAACAATTGTTGGCTTTCCATCATAGCACAACCTGGCTGCTTAAAATCAGACATTTAGTGTGGTCAATACCAGACAGCTTTCAGAGCTGGGTCAGAGGTCAAATCTGTTCTGTATATTTAGCCTGGACTTTCAGGCTAGCATGATCTGATTTACTGGAGTGACACCTCAATTTAAAGCTCAGATTCAGACCTTTTCATAGAGTCCAACATTGTTCATTTTAAACCTTCTGGTGGCTAGCAGCACACTGATGAATTATGGTTATATTCAGCTGTGTTTAAAAGGCCTGCAGCCAACTGGTTTTATATTCTAACTTATCCTCCTGTATTTCTGGTAAACCTGCTTCAAATCAAACATGTTGCACATCAAATTAAAGCTTAGGTTCTCTTCTTTCCATCAATTGTTGGCTTTCCATCCTATCACAACCTGGCTGCTTAAAATCAGACATTTAGTGTGGTCAATACCACACAGCTTTCAGAGCTGGGTCAGAGGTCAAATCTGTTCTGTATATTTAGCCTGGTCTTTCAGGCTAGCATGATCTGATTTACTGAAGTGACACCTCAATTTAAAGCTCAGATTCAGACCTTTTCATAGAGTCCAACATTGTTCATTTTAAACCTTCTGGTGGCTAGCAGCACACTGATGAATTATGGTTATATTCAACTGTCTTTAAAAGGCCTGCAGCCAACTGGTTTTATATTCTAACTTATCCTCCTGTATTTCTGGTAAACCTGCTTCAAATCAAACATGTTGCACATCAAATTAAAGCTTAGGTTCTCTTCTTTCCATCAATTGTTGGCTTTCCATCCTATCACAACCTGGCTGCTTAAAATCAGACATTTAGTGTGGTCAATACCAGACAGCTTTCAGAGCTGGGTCAGAGGTCAAATCTGTTCTGTATATTTAGCCTGGTCTTTCAGGCTAGCATGATCTGATTTACTGAAGTGACACCTCAATTTAAAGCTCAGATTCAGACCTTTTCATAGAGTCCAACATTGTTCATTTTAAACCTTCTGGTGGCTAGCAGCACACTGATGAATTATGGTTATATTCAACTGTCTTTAAAAGGCCTGCAGCCAACTGGTTTTATATTCTAACTTATCCTCCTGTATTTCTGGTAAACCTGCTTCAAATCAAACATGTTGCACATCAAATTAAAGCTTAGGTTCTCTTCTTTCCATCAATTGTTGGCTTTCCATCCTATCACAACCTGGCTGCTTAAAATCAGACATTTAGTGTGGTCAATACCAGACAGCTTTCAGAGCTGGGTCAGAGGTCAAATCTGTTCTGTATATTTAGCCTGGTCTTTCAGGCTAGCATGATCTGATTTACTGAAGTGACACCTCAATTTAAAGCTCAGATTCAGACCTTTTCATAGAGTCCAACATTGTTCATTTTAAACCTTCTGGTGGCTAGCAGCACACAGATGAATTATGGTTATATTCAACTGTCTTTAAAAGGCCTGCAGCCAACTGGTTTTATATTCTAACTTATCCTCCTGTATTTCTGGTAAACCTGCTTCAAATCAAACATGTTGCACATCAAATTAAAGCTTAGGTTCTCTTCTTTCCATCAATTGTTGGCTTTCCATCCTATCACAACCTGGCTGCTTAAAATCAGACATTTAGTGTGGTCAATACCAAACAGCTTTCAGAGCTGGGTCAGAGGTCAAATCTGTTCTGTATATTTAGCCTGGTCTTTCAGGCTAGCATGATCTGATTTACTGAAGTGACACCTCAATTTAAAGCTCAGATTCAGACCTTTTCATAGAGTCCAACATTGTTCATTTTAAACCTTCTGGTGGCTAGCAGCACACTGATGAATTATGGTTATATTCAACTGTCTTTAAAAGGCCTGCAGCCAACTGGTTTTATATTCTAACTTATCCTCCTGTATTTCTGGTAAACCTGCTTCAAATCAAACATGTTGCACATCAAATTAAAGCTTAGGTTCTCTTCTTTCCATCAATTGTTGGCTTTCCATCCTATCACAACCTGGCTGCTTAAAATCAGACATTTAGTGTGGTCAATACCACACAGCTTTCAGAGCTGGGTCAGAGGTCAAATCTGTTCTGTATATTTAGCCTGGTCTTTCAGGCTAGCATGATCTGATTTACTGAAGTGACACCTCAATTTAAAGCTCAGATTCAGACCTTTTCATAGAGTCCAACATTGTTCATTTTAAACCTTCTGGTGGCTAGCAGCACACTGATGAATTATGGTTATATTCAACTGTCTTTAAAAGGCCTGCAGCCAACTGGTTTTATATTCTAACTTATCCTCCTGTATTTCTGGTAAACCTGCTTCAAATCAAACATGTTGCACATCAAATTAAAGCTTAGGTTCTCTTCTTTCCATCAATTGTTGTCTTTCCATCCTATCACAACCTGGCTGCTTAAAATCAGACATTTAGTGTGGTCAATACCACACAGCTTTCAGAGCTTGGTCAGAGGTCAAATCTGTTCTGTATATTTAGCCTGGTCTTTCAGGCTAGCATGATCTGATTTACTGAAGTGACACCTCAATTTAAAGCTCAGATTCAGACCTTTTCATAGAGTCCAACATTGTTCATTTTAAACCTTCTGGTGGCTAGCAGCACACTGATGAATTATGGTTACATTCAGCTCTTTTCAAAAGGCCTGCAGCCAACAGGTTTTATAGTCTAACTTATCCTCTTGTATTTCTGGTAAACCTGCTTCAAATCAAACATGTTGCACATCAAATTAAAGCTTAGGTTCTCTTCTTTCCAACAATTTTTGGCTTTCCATCATAGCACAAGCTGGCTGCTTAAAATCAGACATTTAGTATGGTCAATACCACACAGCTTTCAGAGCTGGGTCAGAGGTCAAATCTGTTCTGTATATTTAGCTTGGTCTTTCAGGCTAGCATGATCTGATTTACTGGAGTGATACCTCCATGTAAAGCTCAGATTCAGACCTTTTCATAGAGTCCAACATTGTTGATTTTACCCCTTCTGGTGGCTAGCAGCACACTGATGAATTATGGTTACATTCAGCTGTTTTCAAAAGGCCTGCAGCCAACAGGTTTTCTATTCTAACTTATCCTCCTGTATTTCTGGTAAACCTGCTTCAAATCAAACATGTTGCACATCAAATTAAAGCTTAGGTTCTCTTCTTTCCATCAATTGTTGGCTTTCCATCAAAGCACAACCTGGCTGCTTAAAATCAGACATTTAGTGTGGTCAATACCACACAGCTTTCAGAGCTGGGTCAGAGGTCAAATCTGTTCTGTATATTTAGCCTGGTCCTTCAGGCTAGCATGATCTGATTTACTGGAGTGACACCTCAATTTAAAGCTAAGATTCAGACCTTTTCATAGAGTCCAACATTGTTGTGTTCACCCCTTCTGGTGGCTAGCAGCACACTGATGAATTATGGTTACATTCAGCTGTTTTCAAAAGGCCCGCAGCCAACTGGTTTTATATTCTAACTTATCCTCCTGTATTTCTGGTAAACCTGCTTCAAATCAAACATGTTGCACATCAAATTAAAGCTTAGGTTCTCTTCTTTCCAACATTTTTTGGCTTTCCATCATAGCACAAGCTGGCTGCTTAAAATCAGACATTTAGTATGGTCAATACCACACAGCTTTCAGAGCTGGGTCAGAGGTCAAATCTGTTCTGTATATTTAGCCTGGTCCTTCAGGCTAGCATGATCTGATTTACTGGAGTGACACCTCAATTTAAAGCTAAGATTCAGACCTTTTCATAGAGTCCAACATTGTTGAGTTTACCCCTTCTGGTGGCTAGCAGCACACTGATGAATTATGGTTACATTCAGCTCTTTTCAAAAGGCCTGCAGCCAACAGGTTTTATATTCTACCTTATCCTCCTGTATTTCTGGTAAACCTGCTTCAAATCAAACATGTTGCACATCAAATTAAAGCTTAGGTTCTCTTCTTTCCAACAATTTTTGGCTTTCCATCATAGCACAAGCTGGCTGCTTAAAATCAGACATTTAGTATGGTCAATACCACACAGCTTTCAGAGCTGGGTCAGAGGTCAAATCTGTTCTGTATATTTAGCTTGGTCTTTCAGGCTAGCATGATCTGATTTACTGGAGTGATACCTCCATGTAAAGCTCAGATTCAGACCTTTTCATAGAGTCCAACATTGTTGAGTTTACCCCTTCTGGTGGCTAGCAGCACACTGATGAATTATGGTTACATTCAGCTCTTTTCAAAAGGCCTGCAGCCAACAGGTTTTATATTCTAACTTATCCTCCTGTATTTCTGGTAAACCTGCTTCAAATCAAACATGTTGCACATCAAATTAAAGCTTAGGTTCTCTTCTTTCCATCAATTGTTGGCTTTCCATCCTATCACAACCTGGCTGCTTAAAATCAGACATTTAGTATGGTCAATACCACACAGCTTTCAGAGCTGGGTCAGAGGTCAAATCTGTTCTGTATATTTAGCCTGGTCCTTCAGGCTAGCATGATCTGATTTACTGGAGTGACACCTCAATTTAAAGCTAAGATTCAGACCTTTTCATAGAGTCCAACATTGTTGAGTTTACCCCTTCTGGTGGCTTGCAGCACACTGATGAATTATGGTTACATTCAGCTCTTTTCAAAAGGCCTGCAGCCAACAGTTTTTATATTCTAACTTATCCTCCTGTATTTCTGGTAAACCTGCTTCAAATCAAACATGTTGCACATCAAATTAAAGCTTAGGTTCTCTTCTTTCCATCAATTGTTGGCTTTCCATCCTATCACAACCTGGCTGCTTAAAATCAGACATTTAGTGTGGTCAATACCACACAGCTTTCAGAGCTGGGTCAGATGTCAAATCTGTTCTGTATATTTAGCCTGCTCTTTCAGGCTAGCATGATCTGATTTACTGGAGTGACACCTCAATTTAAAGCTCAGATTCAGACCTTTTCATAGAGTCCAACATTGTTGATTTTACCCCTTCTGGTGGCTAGCAGCACACTGATGAATTATGGTTACATTCAGCTGTTTTCAAAAGGCCTGCAGCCAACAGGTTTTATATTCTAACTTATCCTCCTGTATTTCTGGTAAACCTGCTTCAAATCAAACATGTTGCACATCAAATTAAAGCTTAGGTTCTCTTCTTTCCAACAATTGTTGGCTTTCCATCATAGCACAACCTGGCTGCTTAAAATCAGACATTTAGTGTGGTCAATACCACACAGCTTTCAGAGCTGGGTCAGAGGTCAAATCTGTTCTGTATATTTAGCCTGGTCTTTCAGGCTAGCATGATCTGATTTACTGGAGTGATACCTCAATTTAAAGCTCAGATTCAGACCTTTTCATAGAGTCCAACATTGTTGAGTTTACCCCTTCTGGTGGCTAGCAGCACACTGATGAATTATGGTTACATTCAGCTCTTTTCAAAAGGCCTGCAGCCAACAGGTTTTATATTCTACCTTATCCTCCTGTATTTCTGGTAAACCTGCTTCAAATCAAACATGTTGCACATCAAATTAAAGCTTAGGTTCTCTTCTTTCCAACAATTTTTGGCTTTCCATCATAGCACAAGCTGGCTGCTTAAAATCAGACATTTAGTATGGTCAATACCACACAGCTTTCAGAGCTGGGTCAGAGGTCAAATCTGTTCTGTATATTTAGCTTGGTCTTTCAGGCTAGCATGATCTGATTTACTGGAGTGATACCTCCATGTAAAGCTCAGATTCAGACCTTTTCATAGAGTCCAACATTGTTGAGTTTACCCCTTCTGGTGGCTAGCAGCACACTGATGAATTATGGTTACATTCAGCTCTTTTCAAAAGGCCTGCAGCCAACAGGTTTTATATTCTAACTTATCCTCCTGTATTTCTGGTAAACCTGCTTCAAATCAAACATGTTGCACATCAAATTAAAGCTTAGGTTCTCTTCTTTCCATCAATTGTTGGCTTTCCATCCTATCACAAGCTGGCTGCTTAAAATCAGACATTTAGTATGGTCAATACCACACAGCTTTCAGAGCTGGGTCAGAGGTCAAATCTGTTCTGTATATTTAGCCTGGTCCTTCAGGCTAGCATGATCTGATTTACTGGAGTGACACCTCAATTTAAAGCTAAGATTCAGACCTTTTCATAGAGTCCAACATTGTTGAGTTTACCCCTTCTGGTGGCTTGCAGCACACTGATGAATTATGGTTACATTCAGCTCTTTTCAAAAGGCCTGCAGCCAACAGTTTTTATATTCTAACTTATCCTCCTGTATTTCTGGTAAACCTGCTTCAAATCAAACATGTTGCACATCAAATTAAAGCTTAGGTTCTCTTCTTTCCATCAATTGTTGGCTTTCCATCCTATCACAACCTGGCTGCTTAAAATCAGACATTTAGTGTGGTCAATACCACACAGCTTTCAGAGCTGGGTCAGATGTCAAATCTGTTCTGTATATTTAGCCTGCTCTTTCAGGCTAGCATGATCTGATTTACTGGAGTGACACCTCAATTTAAAGCTCAGATTCAGACCTTTTCATAGAGTCCAACATTGTTGATTTTACCCCTTCTGGTGGCTAGCAGCACACTGATGAATTATGGTTACATTCAGCTGTTTTCAAAAGGCCTGCAGCCAACAGGTTTTATATTCTAACTTATCCTCCTGTATTTCTGGTAAACCTGCTTCAAATCAAACATGTTGCACATCAAATTAAAGCTTAGGTTCTCTTCTTTCCAACAATTGTTGGCTTTCCATCATAGCACAACCTGGCTGCTTAAAATCAGACATTTAGTGTGGTCAATACCACACAGCTTTCAGAGCTGGGTCAGAGGTCAAATCTGTTCTGTATATTTAGCCTGGTCTTTCAGGCTAGCATGATCTGATTTACTGGAGTGATACCTCAATTTAAAGCTCAGATTCAGACCTTTTCATAGAGTCCAACATTGTTCATTTTAAACCTTCTGGTGGCTAGCAGCACACTGATGAATTATTGTTACATTCAGCTGTTTTCAAAAGGCCTGCATCCAACTGGTTTTATAGTCTAACTTATACTCCTGTATTTCTGGTCAACCTGCTTCAAATCAAACATGTTGCACATCAAATTAAAGCTTAGGTTCTCTTCTTTCCAACAATTGTTGGCTTTCCATCCTATCACAAGCTGGCTGCTTAAAATCAGACATTTAGTGTGGTCAATACCACACAGCTTTCAGAGCTGGGTCAGATGTCAAATCTGTTCTGTATATTTAGCCTGGTCTTTCAGGCTAGCATGATCTGATTTACTGGAGTGACACCTCAATTTAAAGCTCAGATTCAGACCTTTTCATAGAGTCCAACATTGTTGATTTTACCCCTTCTGGTGGCTAGCAGCACACTGATGAATTATGGTTACATTCAGCTCTTTTCAAAAGGCCTGCAGCCAACAGGTTTTATAGTCTAACTTATCCTCTTGTATTTCTGGTAAACCTGCTTCAAATCAAACATGTTGCACATCAAATTAAAGCTTAGGTTCTCTTCTTTCCAACAATTTTTGGCTTTCCATCATAGCACAAGCTGGCTGCTTAAAATCAGACATTTAGTATGGTCAATACCACACAGCTTTCAGAGCTGGGTCAGAGGTCAAATCTGTTCTGTATATTTAGCCTGGTCCTTCAGGCTAGCATGATCTGATTTACTGGAGTGACACCTCAATTTAAAGCTAAGATTCAGACCTTTTCATAGAGTCCAACATTGTTGAGTTTACCCCTTCTGGTGGCTAGCAGCACACTGATGAATTATGGTTACATTCAGCTCTTTTCAAAAGGCCTGCAGCCAACAGGTTTTATATTCTACCTTATCCTCCTGTATTTCTGGTAAACCTGCTTCAAATCAAACATGTTGCACATCAAATTAAAGCTTAGGTTCTCTTCTTTCCAACAATTGTTGGCTTTCCATCATAGCACAACCTGGCTGCTTAAAATCAGACATTTAGTGTGGTCAATACCAGACAGCTTTCAGAGCTGGGTCAGAGGTCAAATCTGTTCTGTATATTTAGCCTGGTCTTTCAGGCTAGCATGATCTGATTTACTGAAGTGACACCTCAATTTAAAGCTCAGATTCAGACCTTTTCATAGAGTCCAACATTGTTCATTTTAAACCTTCTGGTGGCTAGCAGCACACAGATGAATTATGGTTATATTCAACTGTCTTTAAAAGGCCTGCAGCCAACTGGTTTTATATTCTAACTTATCCTCCTGTATTTCTGGTAAACCTGCTTCAAATCAAACATGTTGCACATCAAATTAAAGCTTAGGTTCTCTTCTTTCCATCAATTGTTGGCTTTCCATCCTATCACAACCTGGCTGCTTAAAATCAGACATTTAGTGTGGTCAATACCACACAGCTTTCAGAGCTGGGTCAGAGGTCAAATCTGTTCTGTATATTTAGCCTGGTCTTTCAGGCTAGCATGATCTGATTTACTGAAGTGACACCTCAATTTAAAGCTCAGATTCAGACCTTTTCATAGAGTCCAACATTGTTCATTTTAAACCTTCTGGTGGCTAGCAGCACACTGATGAATTATGGTTATATTCAACTGTCTTTAAAAGGCCTGCAGCCTTTATATTCTATAGCATTTATATTCTAACTTATCCTCCTGTATTTCTGGTAAACCTGCTTCAAATCAAACATGTTGCACATCAAATTAAAGCTTAGGTTCTCTTCTTTCCAACAATTGTTGGCTTTCCATCATAGCACAACCTGGCTGCTTAAAATCAGACATTTAGTGTGGTCAATACCAGACAGCTTTCAGAGCTGGGTCAGAGGTCAAATCTGTTCTGTATATTTAGCCTGGTCTTTCAGGCTAGCATGATCTGATTTACTGAAGTGACACCTCAATTTAAAGCTCAGATTCAGACCTTTTCATAGAGTCCAACATTGTTCATTTTAAACCTTCTGGTGGCTAACAGCACACTGATGAATTATGGTTATATTCAACTGTCTTTAAAAGGCCTGCAGCCAACTGGTTTTATATTCTTACTTATCCTCCTGTATTTCTGGTAAACCTGCTTCAAATCAAACATGTTGCACATCAAATTAAAGCTTAGGTTCTCTTCTTTCCAACAATTGTTGGCTTTCCATCATAGCACAACCTGGCTGCTTAAAATCAGACATTTAGTGTGGTCAATACCAGACAGCTTTCAGAGCTGGGTCAGAGGTCAAATCTGTTCTGTATATTTAGCCTGGACTTTCAGGCTAGCATGATCTGATTTACTGGAGTGACACCTCAATTTAAAGCTCAGATTCAGACCTTTTCATAGAGTCCAACATTGTTCATTTTAAACCTTCTGGTGGCTAGCAGCACACTGATGAATTATGGTTATATTCAGCTGTTTTTAAAAGGCCTGCAGCCAACTGGTTTTATATTCTAACTTATCCTCCTGTATTTCTGGTAAACCTGCTTCAAATCAAACATGTTGCACATCAAATTAAAGCTTAGGTTCTCTTCTTTCCATCAATTGTTGGCTTTCCATCCTATCACAACCTGGCTGCTTAAAATCAGACATTTAGTGTGGTCAATACCAAACAGCTTTCAGAGCTGGGTCAGAGGTCAAATCTGTTCTGTATATTTAGCCTGGTCTTTCAGGCTAGCATGATCTGATTTACTGAAGTGACACCTCAATTTAAAGCTCAGATTCAGACCTTTTCATAGAGTCCAACATTGTTCATTTTAAACCTTCTGGTGGCTAGCAGCACACTGATGAATTATGGTTATATTCAACTGTCTTTAAAAGGCCTGCAGCCAACTGGTTTTATATTCTAACTTATCCTCCTGTATTTCTGGTAAACCTGCTTCAAATCAAACATGTTGCACATCAAATTAAAGCTTAGGTTCTCTTCTTTCCATCAATTGTTGGCTTTCCATCCTATCACAACCTGGCTGCTTAAAATCAGACATTTAGTGTGGTCAATACCAGACAGCTTTCAGAGCTGGGTCAGAGGTCAAATCTGTTCTGTATATTTAGCCTGGTCTTTCAGGCTAGCATGATCTGATTTACTGAAGTGACACCTCAATTTAAAGCTCAGATTCAGACCTTTTCATAGAGTCCAACATTGTTCATTTTAAACCTTCTGGTGGCTAGCAGCACACTGATGAATTATGGTTATATTCAACTGTCTTTAAAAGGCCTGCAGCCAACTGGTTTTATATTCTAACTTATCCTCCTGTATTTCTGGTAAACCTGCTTCAAATCAAACATGTTGCACATCAAATTAAAGCTTAGGTTCTCTTCTTTCCATCAATTGTTGGCTTTCCATCCTATCACAACCTGGCTGCTTAAAATCAGACATTTAGTGTGGTCAATACCAGACAGCTTTCAGAGCTGGGTCAGAGGTCAAATCTGTTCTGTATATTTAGCCTGGTCTTTCAGGCTAGCATGATCTGATTTACTGAAGTGACACCTCAATTTAAAGCTCAGATTCAGACCTTTTCATAGAGTCCAACATTGTTCATTTTAAACCTTCTGGTGGCTAGCAGCACACTGATGAATTATGGTTATATTCAACTGTCTTTAAAAGGCCTGCAGCCAACTGGTTTTATATTCTAACTTATCCTCCTGTATTTCTGGTAAACCTGCTTCAAATCAAACATGTTGCACATCAAATTAAAGCTTAGGTTCTCTTCTTTCCATCAATTGTTGGCTTTCCATCCTATCACAACCTGGCTGCTTAAAATCAGACATTTAGTGTGGTCAATACCACACAGCTTTCAGAGCTGGGTCAGAGGTCAAATCTGTTCTGTATATTTAGCCTGGTCTTTCAGGCTAGCATGATCTGATTTACTGAAGTGACACCTCAATTTAAAGCTCAGATTCAGACCTTTTCATAGAGTCCAACATTGTTCATTTTAAACCTTCTGGTGGCTAGCAGCACACTGATGAATTATGGTTATATTCAGCTGTTTTTAAAAGGCCTGCAGCCAACTGGTTTTATATTCTAACTTATCCTCCTGTATTTCTGGTAAACCTGCTTCAAATCAAACATGTTGCACATCAAATTAAAGCTTAGAAACGCCGTTGTCCGTGTCTAAAGGCTGTTTGGAGGTAGAAACAGCGTTTTTGGGGTTTAAAGGCTGTTTGGAGCTACAAACGCCGTTTTCGGTGTCTAAAGGCTGTTCGGACGTACAAACAGCGTTTTTGAGGTTTAAAGGCTGTTTGGAGGGAGAAACGACGTTTTCGGTGTCTAAAGGCTGTTTGGAGCTACAAACGCCGTTTTCGGTGTCTAAAGGCTGTTCGGAGTAAGAAACAGCGTTTTTGGGGTTTAAAGGCTGTTTGGAGGATGGGTTAGGGTTAGGGTTGGAGAAGGCGTTTGTAGCTCCAAACAGCCTTTAGACACCGAAAACGTCGTTTCTCCCTCCAAACAGCCTTTAAACCCCAAAAACGCTGTTTCTACCTCCGAACAGCCTTTAGACACCGAAAACGTCGTTTCTCCCTCCAAACAGCCTTTAAACCCCAAAAACGCTGTTTCTACCTCCGAACAGCCTTTAGACACCGAAAACGTCGTTTCACCCTCCAAACAGCCTTTAAACCCCAAAAACGCTGTTTCTACCTCCGAACAGCGTTTAGACACCGAAAACGTCGTTTCTCCCTCCAAACAGCCTTTAAACCCAAAAAACGCTGTTTCTACCTCCGAACAGCCTTTAGACACCGAAAACGGCGTTTGTAGCTCCAAACAGCTTTTAGTCACCGTAAACGTCGTTTCTCCCTCCAAACAGCCTTTAAACCCCAAAAACGCTGTTTCTACCTCCGAACAGCCTTTAGACACCGAAAACGGCGTTTGTAGCTCCAAACAGCCTTTAGACACCGAAAACGTCGTTTCTCCCTCCAAACAGCCTTTAAACCCCAAAAACGCTGTTTCTACCTCCGAACAGCCTTTAGACACCGAAAACGTCGTTTCTCCCTCCATACAGCCTTTAAACCCCAAAAACGCTGTTTCTACCTCCGAACAGCCTTTAGACACCGAAAACGTCGTTTCTCCCTCCAAACAGCCTTTAAACCCCAAAAACGCTGTTTCTACCTCCGAACAGCCTTTAGACACCGAAAACGTCGTTTCTCCCTCCAAACAGCCTTTAAACCCCAAAAACGCTGTTTCTACCTCCGAACAGCCTTTAGACACCGAAAACGTCGTTTCTCCCTCCAAACAGCCTTTAAACCCCAAAAACGCTGTTTCTACCTCCGAACAGCTTTTAGACACCGAAAACGTCGTTTCTCCCTCCAAACAGCCTTTAAACCCAAAAAACGCTGTTTCTACCTCCGAACAGCCTTTAGACACCGAAAACGTCGTTTCTCCCTCCAAACAGCCTTTAAACCCCAAAAACGCTGTTTCTACCTCCGAACAGCCTTTAGACACCGAAAACGTCGTTTCTCCCTCCAAACAGCCTTTAAACCCAAAAAACGCTGTTTCTACCTCCGAACAGCCTTTAGACACCGAAAACGGCGTTTGTAGCTCCAAACAGCTTTTAGTCACCGAAAACGTCGTTTCTCCCTCCAAACAGCCTTTAAACCCCAAAAACGCTGTTTCTACCTTCGAACAGCCTTTAGACACCGAAAACGTTGTTTCTCCCTCCAAACAGCCTTTAAACCCCAAAAAAGCTGTTTCTACCTCCGAACAGCCTTTAGACACCGAAAACGGCGTTTCTCCCTCCAAACAGCCTTTAAACCCAAAAAACGCTGTTTCTCCCTCCAAACAGCCTTTAAACCCAAAAAACGCTGTTTCTACCTCCGAACAGCCTTTAGACACCGAAAACGGCGTTTGTAGCTCCAAACAGCCTTTAGACACCGAAAACGTCGTTTCTCCCTCCAAACAGCCTTTAAACCCCAAAAACGCTGTTTCTACCTCCGAACAGCCTTTAGACACCGAAAACGTCGTTTCTCCCTCCAAACAGCCTTTAAACCCCAAAAACGCTGTTTCTACCTCCGAACAGCCTTTAGACACCGAAAACGTCGTTTCTCCCTCTAAACAGCCTTTAAACCCCAAAAACGCTGTTTCTACCTCCGAACAGCCTTTAGACACCGAAAACGGCGTTTCTCCCTCCAAACAGCCTTTAAACCCCAAAAACGCTGTTTCTACCTCCGAACAGCCTTTAGACACCGAAAACGTCGTTTCTCCCTCCAAACAGCCTTTAAACCCCAAAAACGCTGTTTCTACCTCCGAACAGCCTTTAGACACCGAAAACGTCGTTTCTCCCTCCAAACAGCCTTTAAACCCAAAAAACGCTGTTTCTACCTCCGAACAGCCTTTAGACACCGAAAACGGCGTTTGTAGCTCCAAACAGCTTTTAGTCACCGAAAACGTCGTTTCTCCCTCCAAACAGCCTTTAAACCCCAAAAACGCTGTTTCTACCTTCGAACAGCCTTTAGACACCGAAAACGTTGTTTCTCCCTCCAAACAGCCTTTAAACCCCAAAAAAGCTGTTTCTACCTCCGAACAGCCTTTAGACACCGAAAACGGCGTTTCTCCCTCCAAACAGCCTTTAAACCCAAAAAACGCTGTTTCTCCCTCCAAACAGCCTTTAAACCCAAAAAACGCTGTTTCTACCTCCGAACAGCCTTTAGACACCGAAAACGGCGTTTGTAGCTCCAAACAGCCTTTAGACACCGAAAACGTCGTTTCTCCCTCCAAACAGCCTTTAAACCCCAAAAACGCTGTTTCTACCTCCGAACAGCCTTTAGACACCGAAAACGTCGTTTCTCCCTCCAAACAGCCTTTAAACCCCAAAAACGCTGTTTCTACCTCCGAACAGCCTTTAGACACCGAAAACGGCGTTTGTAGCTCCAAACAGCCTTTAGACACCGAAAACGTCGTTTCTCCCTCCAAACAGCCTTTAAACCCCAAAAACGCTGTTTCTACCTCCGAACAGCCTTTAGACACCGAAAACGGCGCTTGTAGCTCCAAACAGCCTTTAGACACCGAAAACGGCGTTTTTAGCTCCAAACAGCCTTTAAACACAAAAAACGCTGTTTCTACCTCCGAACAGCCTTTAGACACCGAAAACGGCGTTTCTCCCTCCAAACAGCCTTTAAACCCAAAAAACGCTGTTTCTCCCTCCAAACAGCCTTTAAACCCAAAAAACGCTTTTTCTACCTCCGAACAGCCTTTAGACACCGAAAACGGCGTTTGTAGCTCCAAACAGCCTTTAAACACAAAAAACGCTGTTTCTACCTCCGAACAGCCTTTAGACACCGAAAACGGCGTTTGTAGCTCCAAACAGCCTTTAGACACCGAAAACGTTGTTTCTCCCTCCAAACAGCCTTTAAACCCCAAAAACGTTGTTTCTACCTCCGAACAGCCTTTAGACACCGAAAACGGCGTTTCTCCCTCCAAACAGCCTTTAAACCCAAAAAACGCTGTTTCTCCCTCCAAACAGCCTTTAAACCCAAAAAACGCTTTTTCTACCTCCGAACAGCCTTTAGACACCGAAAACGGCGTTTGTAGCTCCAAACAGCCTTTAAACACAAAAAACGCTGTTTCTACCTCCGAACAGCCTTTAGACACCGAAAACGGCGTTTGTAGCTCCAAACAGCCTTTAGACACCGAAAATGTCATTTCTCCCTCCAAACAGCCTTTAAACCCAAAAAACGCTGTTTCTACCTCCGAACAGCCTTTAGACACCGAAAACGTCGTTTGTAGCTCCAAACAGCATTTAGACACCGAAAATGTCATTTCTCCCTCCAAACAGCCTTTAAAACTAAAAAACGCTGTTTCTACCTCCGAACAGCCTTTAGACACCGAAAACGGCGTTTGTAGCTCCAAACAGCCTTTAGACACCGAAAACGTTGTTTCTCACTCCAAACAGCCTTTAAACCCCAAAAATGTTGTTTCTACCTCCGAACAGCCTTTAGACACCGAAAACGGCGTTTCTCCCTCCAAACAGCCTTTAAACCCAAAAAACGCTGTTTCTCCCTCCAAACAGCCTTTAAACCCAAAAAACGCTTTTTCTACCTCCGAACAACCTTTAGACACCGAAAACGGCGTTTGTAGCTCCAAACAGCCTTTAAACACAAAAAACGCTGTTTCTACCTCCGAACAGCCTTTAGACACCGAAAACGGCGTTTGTAGCTCCAAACAGCCTTTAGACACCGAAAATGTCATTTCTCCCTCCAAACAGCCTTTAAAACTAAAAAACGCTGTTTCTACCTCCGAACAGCCTTTAGACACCGAAAACGGCGTTTGTAGCTCCAAACAGCCTTTAGACACCGAAAACGTTGTTTCTCCCTCCAAACAGCCTTTAAACCCCAAAAACGTTGTTTCTACCTCCGAACAGCCTTTAGACACCGAAAACGGCGTTTCTCCCTCCAAACAGCCTTTAAACCCAAAAAACGCTGTTTCTCCCTCCAAACAGCCTTTAAACCCAAAAAACGCTTTTTCTACCTCCGAACAGCCTTTAGACACCGAAAACGGCGTTTGTAGCTCCAAACAGCCTTTAAACACAAAAAAAGCTGTTTCTACCTCCGAACAGCCTTTAGACACCGAAAACGGCGTTTGTAGCTCCAAACAGCCTTTAGACACCGAAAATGTCATTTCTCCCTCCAAACAGCCTTTAAAACTAAAAAACGCTGTTTCTACCTCCGAACAGCCTTTAGACACCGAAAACGGCGTTTGTAGCTCCAAACAGCCTTTAGACACCGAAAACGTTGTTTCTCCCTCCAAACAGCCTTTAAACCCCAAAAATGTTGTTTCTACCTCCGAACAGCCTTTAGACACCGAAAACGTCGTTTCTCCCTCCAAACAGCCTTTAAACCCAAAAAACGCTGTTTCTCCCTCCAAACAGCCTTTAAACCCAAAAAACGCTGTTTCTACCTCCGAACAGCCTTTAGACACCGAAAACGGCGTTTTTAGCTCCAAACAGCCTTTAAACACAAAAAACGCTGTTTCTACCTCCGAACAGCCTTTAGACACCGAAAACGTCGTTTCTCCCTCCAAACAGCCTTTAAACCCAAAAAACGCTGTTTCTACCTCCGAACAGCCTTTAAACCCAAAAAACGCTGTTTCTCCCTCCAAACAGCTTTTAAACCCCAAAAACGCTGTTTCTACCTCCGAACAGCCTTTAGACACCGAAAACGGCGTTTGTAGCTCCAAACAGCCTTTAGACACCGAAAATGTCATTTCTCCCTCCAAACAGCCTTTAAAACTAAAAAACGCTGTTTCTACCTCCGAACAGCCTTTAGACACCGAAAACGGCGTTTGTAGCTCCAAACAGCGTTTAGACACCGAAAACGTTGTTTCTCCCTCCAAACAGCCTTTAAACCCCAAAAACGTTGTTTCTACCTCCGAACAGCCTTTAGACACCGAAAACGGCGTTTCTCCCTCCAAACAGCCTTTAAACCCAAAAAACGCTGTTTCTCCCTCCAAACAGCCTTTAAACCCAAAAAACGCTTTTTCTACCTCCGAACAGCCTTTAGACACCGAAAACGGCGTTTGTAGCTCCAAACAGCCTTTAAACACAAAAAACGCTGTTTCTACCTCCGAACAGCCTTTAGACACCGAAAACGGCGTTTGTAGCTCCAAACAGCCTTTAGACACCGAAAATGTCATTTCTCCCTCCAAACAGCCTTTAAACCCAAAAAACGCTGTTTCTACCTCCGAACAGCCTTTAGACACCGAAAACGTCGTTTGTAGCTCCAAACAGCATTTAGACACCGAAAATGTCATTTCTCCCTCCAAACAGCCTTTAAAACTAAAAAACGCTGTTTCTACCTCCGAACAGCCTTTAGACACCGAAAACGGCGTTTGTAGCTCAAAAACAGCCTTTAGACACCGAAAACGTTGTTTCTCACTCCAAACAGCCTTTAAACCCCAAAAATGTTGTTTCTACCTCCGAACAGCCTTTAGACACCGAAAACGGCGTTTCTCCCTCCAAACAGCCTTTAAACCCAAAAAACGCTGTTTCTCCCTCCAAACAGCCTTTAAACCCAAAAAACGCTTTTTCTACCTCCGAACAGCCTTTAGACACCGAAAACGGCGTTTGTAGCTCCAAACAGCCTTTAAACACAAAAAACGCTGTTTCTACCTCCGAACAGCCTTTAGACACCGAAAACGGCGTTTGTAGCTCCAAACAGCCTTTAGACACCGAAAATGTCATTTCTCCCTCCAAACAGCCTTTAAAACTAAAAAACGCTGTTTCTACCTCCGAACAGCCTTTAGACACCGAAAACGGCGTTTGTAGCTCCAAACAGCCTTTAGACACCGAAAACGTTGTTTCTCCCTCCAAACAGCCTTTAAACCCCAAAAACGTTGTTTCTACCTCCGAACAGCCTTTAGACACCGAAAACGGCGTTTCTCCCTCCAAACAGCCTTTAAACCCAAAAAACGCTGTTTCTCCCTCCAAACAGCCTTTAAACCCAAAAAACGCTTTTTCTACCTCCGAACAGCCTTTAGACACCGAAAACGGCGTTTGTAGCTCCAAACAGCCTTTAAACACAAAAAAAGCTGTTTCTACCTCCGAACAGCCTTTAGACACCGAAAACGGCGTTTGTAGCTCCAAACAGCCTTTAGACACCGAAAACGTTGTTTCTCCCTCCAAACAGCCTTTAAACCCCAAAAACGCTGTTTCTACCTCCGAACAGCCTTTAGACACCGAAAACGTCGTTTCTCCCTCCAAACAGCTTTTAAACCCCAAAAACGCTGTTTCTACCTCCGAACAGCCTTTAGACACCGAAAACGGCGTTTGTAGCTCCAAACAGCTTTTAGACACCGAAAACGGCGTTTCTCCCTCCAAAAAGCCTTTAAACCCAAAAAACGCTGTTTCTACCTCCGAACAGCCTTTAGACACCGAAAACGGCGCTTGTAGCTCCAAACAGCCTTTAGACACCGAAAACGTTGTTTCTCCCTCCAAACAGCCTTTAAACCCCAAAAACGTTGTTTCTACCTCCGAACAGCCTTTAGACACCGAAAACGGCGTTTCTCCCTCCAAACAGCCTTTAAACCCAAAAAACGCTGTTTCTCCCTCCAAACAGCCTTTAAACCCAAAAAACGCTGTTTCTACCTCCGAACAGCCTTTAGACACCGAAAACGGCGTTTTTAGCTCCAAACAGCCTTTAAACACAAAAAACGCTGTTTCTACCTCCGAACAGCCTTTAGACACCGAAAACGTCGTTTCTCCCTCCAAACAGCCTTTAAACCCCAAAAACGCTGTTTCTACCTCCGAACAGCCTTTAGACACCGAAAACGGCGTTTCTCCGTCCAAAAAGCTTTTAAACCCAAAAAACGCTGTTTCTACCTCCGAACAGCCTTTAGACACCGAAAACGGCGTTTGTAGCTCCAAACAGCCTTTAGACACCGAAAATGTCGTTTCTCCCTCCAAACAGCTTTTAAACCCCAAAAACGCTGTTTCTACCTCCGAACAGCCTTTAGACACCGAAAACGGCGTTTGTAGCTCCAAACAGCCTTTAGACACCGAAAACGTCGTTTCTCCCTCCAAACAGCCTTTAAACCCCAAAAACGCTGTTTCTACCTCCGAACAGCCTTTAGACACCGAAAACGTCGTTTCTCCCTCCAAACAGCCTTTAAACCCCAAAAACGCTGTTTCTACCTCCGAACAGCCTTTAGACACCGAAAACGGCGTTTGTAGCTCCAAACAGCCTTTAGAATCCGAAAATGTCATTTCTCCCTCCAAACAGCCTTTAAACCCCAAAAACGCTGTTTCTACCTCCGAACAGCCTTTAGACACCGAAAACGGCGTTTGTAGCTCCAAACAGCCTTTAGACACCGAAAACGTTGTTTCTCCCTCCAAACAGCCTTTAAACCCCAAAAACGCTGTTTCTACCTCCGAACAGCCTTTAGACACCGAAAACGGCGTTTCTCCCTCCAAACAGCCTTTAAACCCAAAAAACGCTGTTTCTACCTCCGAACAGCCTTTAGACACCGAAAACGGCGTTTGTAGCTCCAAACAGCCTTTAGACACCGAAAACGTCGTTTCTCCCTCCAAACAGCCTTTAAACCCAAAAAACGCTGTTTCTACCTCCGAACAGCCTTTAGACACCGAAAACGTCGTTTCTCTCTCCAAACAGCCTTTAAACCCCAAAAACGCTGTTTCTACCTCCGAACAGCCTTTAGACACCGAAAACGGCGTTTCTCCCTCCAAACAGCCTTTAAACCCAAAAAACGCTGTTTCTCCCTCCAAACAGCTTTTAAACCCCAAAAACGCTGTTTCTACCTCCGAACAGCCTTTAGACACCGAAAACGGCGTTTGTAGCTCCAAACAGCCTTTAGACACCGAAAATGTCATTTCTCCCTCCAAACAGCCTTTAAAACTAAAAAACGCTGTTTCTACCTCCGAACAGCCTTTAGACACCGAAAACGGCGTTTGTAGCTCCAAACAGCCTTTAGACACCGAAAACGTTGTTTCTCCCTCCAAACAGCCTTTAAACCCCAAAAACGTTGTTTCTACCTCCGAACAGCCTTTAGACACCGAAAACGGCGTTTCTCCCTCCAAACAGCCTTTAAACCCAAAAAACGCTGTTTCTCCCTCCAAACAGCCTTTAAACCCAAAAAACGCTTTTTCTACCTCCGAACAGCCTTTAGACACCGAAAACGGCGTTTGTAGCTCCAAACAGCCTTTAAACACAAAAAACGCTGTTTCTACCTCCGAACAGCCTTTAGACACCGAAAACGGCGTTTGTAGCTCCAAACAGCCTTTAGACACCGAAAATGTCATTTCTCCCTCCAAACAGCCTTTAAAACTAAAAAACGCTGTTTCTACCTCCGAACAGCCTTTAGACACCGAAAACGGCGTTTGTAGCTCCAAACAGCGTTTAGACACCGAAAACGTTGTTTCTCCCTCCAAACAGCCTTTAAACCCCAAAAACGTTGTTTCTACCTCCGAACAGCCTTTAGACACCGAAAACGGCGTTTCTCCCTCCAAACAGCCTTTAAACCCAAAAAACGCTGTTTCTCCCTCCAAACAGCCTTTAAACCCAAAAAACGCTTTTTCTACCTCCGAACAGCCTTTAGACACCGAAAACGGCGTTTGTAGCTCCAAACAGCCTTTAAACACAAAAAACGCTGTTTCTACCTCCGAACAGCCTTTAGACACCGAAAACGGCGTTTGTAGCTCCAAACAGCCTTTAGACACCGAAAATGTCATTTCTCCCTCCAAACAGCCTTTAAACCCAAAAAACGCTGTTTCTACCTCCGAACAGCCTTTAGACACCGAAAACGTCGTTTGTAGCTCCAAACAGCATTTAGACACCGAAAATGTCATTTCTCCCTCCAAACAGCCTTTAAAACTAAAAAACGCTGTTTCTACCTCCGAACAGCCTTTAGACACCGAAAACGGCGTTTGTAGCTCCAAACAGCCTTTAGACACCGAAAACGTTGTTTCTCACTCCAAACAGCCTTTAAACCCCAAAAATGTTGTTTCTACCTCCGAACAGCCTTTAGACACCGAAAACGGCGTTTCTCCCTCCAAACAGCCTTTAAACCCAAAAAAACGCTGTTTCTCCCTCCAAACAGCCTTTAAACCCAAAAAACGCTGTTTCTACCTCCGAACAGCCTTTAGACACCGAAAACGGCGTTTTTAGCTCCAAACAGCCTTTAAACACAAAAAACGCTGTTTCTACCTCCGAACAGCCTTTAGACACCGAAAACGTCGTTTCTCCCTCCAAACAGCCTTTAAACCCAAAAAACGCTGTTTCTACCTCCGAACAGCCTTTAGACACCGAAAACGGCGTTTCTCCCTCCAAACAGCCTTTAAACCCAAAAAACGCTGTTTCTACCTCCGAACAGCCTTTAGACACCGAAAACGGCGTTTGTAGCTCCAAACAGCCTTTAGACACCGAAAACGTCGTTTCTCCCTCCAAACAGCTTTTAAACCCCAAAAACGCTGTTTCTACCTCCGAACAGCCTTTAGACACCGAAAACGTCGTTTCTCCCTCCAAACAGCCTTTAAACCCAAAAAACGCTTTTTCTACCTCCGAACAGCCTTTAGACACCGAAAACGGCGTTTGTAGCTCCAAACAGCCTTTAAACCCCAAAAACGCTGTTTCTACCTCCGAACAGCCTTTAGACACCGAAAACGGCGTTTGTAGCTCCAAACAGCCTTTAGACACCGAAAACGTCGTTTCTCCCTCCAAACAGCCTTTAAACCCCAAAAACGCTGTTTCTACCTCCGAACAGCCTTTAGACACCGAAATCGTCGTTTCTCCCTCCAAACAGCCTTTAAACCCAAAAAACGCTGTTTCTACCTCCGAACAGCCTTTAGACACCGAAAACGTCGTTTCTCTCTCCAAACAGCCTTTAAACCCCAAAAACGCTGTTTCTACCTCCGAACAGCCTTTAGACACCGAAAACGTCGTTTCTCCCTCCAAACAGCCTTTAAACCCCAAAAACGCTGTTTCTACCTCCGAACAGCCTTTAGACACAGAAAACGGCGTTTCTCCCTCCAAACAGCCTTTAAACCCCAAAAACGCTGTTTCTACCTCCGAACAGCCTTTAGACACCGAAAACGTCGTTTCTCCCTCCAAACAGCCTTTAAACCCCAAAAACGCTTTTTCTACCTCCGAACAGCCTTTAGACACCGAAAACGGCGTTTGTCGCTCCAAACAGCCTTTAAACACAAAAAACGCTGTTTCTACCTCCGAACAGCCTTTAGACACCGAAAACGTCGTTTCTCCCTCCAAACAGCCTTTAAACCCCAAAAACGCTGTTTCTACCTCCGAACAGCCTTTAGACACCGAAAACGGCGTTTCTCCCTCCAAACAGCCTTTAAACCCAAAAAACGCTGTTTCTCCCTCCAAACAGCCTTTAAACCCAAAAAACGCTGTTTCTACCTCCGAACAGCCTTTAGACACCGAAAACGGCGTTTGTAGCTCCAAACAGCTTTTAGTCACCGAAAACGTCGTTTCTCCCTCCAAACAGCCTTTAAACCCCAAAAACGCTGTTTCTACCTCCGAACAGCCTTTAGACACCGAAAAAGTCGTTTCTCCCTCCAAACAGCCTTTAAACCCCAAAAACGCTGTTTCTACCTCCGAACAGCCTTTAGACACCGAAAACGTCGTTTCTCCCTCCAAACAGCCTTTAAACCCCAAAAACGCTGTTTCTACCTCCGAACAGCCTTTAGACACCGAAAACGTCGTTTCTCCCTCCAAACAGCCTTTAAACCCCAAAAACGCTGTTTCTACCTCCGAACAGCCTTTAGACACCGAAAACGGCGTTTCTCCCTCCAAAAAGCCTTTAAACCCAAAAAACGCTGTTTCTACCTCCGAACAGCCTTTAGACACCGAAAACGGCGTTTGTAGCTCCAAACAGCCTTTAGACACCGAAAATGTCATTTCTCCCTCCAAACAGCCTTTAAACCCAAAAAACGCTGTTTCTACCTCCGAACAGCCTTTAGACACCGAAAACGGCGTTTGTAGCTCCAAACAGCCTTTAGACACTGAAAACGTTGTTTCTCCCTCCAAACAGCCTTTAAACCCCAAAAACGCTGTTTCTACCTCCGAACAGCCTTTAGACACCGAAAACGGCGTTTCTCCCTCCAAACAGCCTTTAAACCCAAAAAACGCTGTTTCTCCCTCCAAACAGCCTTTAAACCCAAAAAACGCTGTTTCTACCTCCGAACAGCCTTTAGACACCGAAAACGGCGTTTGTAGCTCCAAACAGCTTTTAGTCACCGAAAACGTCGTTTCTCCCTCCAAACAGCCTTTAAACCCCAAAAACGCTGTTTCTACCTCCGAACAGCCTTTAGACACCGAAAACGTCGTTTCTCCCTCCAAACAGCCTTTAAACCCCAAAAACGCTGTTTCTACCTCCGAACAGCCTTTAGACACCGAAAACGGCGTTTCTCCGTCCAAAAAGCCTTTAAACCCAAAAAACGCTGTTTCTACCTCCGAACAGCCTTTAGACACCGAAAACGGCGTTTGTAGCTCCAAACAGCCTTTAGACACCGAAAACGTCGTTTCTCCCTCCAAACAGCCTTTAAACCCAAAAAACGCAGTTTCTACCTCCGAACAGCCTTTAGACACCGAAAACGGCGTTTGTAGCTCCAAACAGCTTTTAGTCACCGAAAACGTCGTTTCTCCCTCCAAACAGCCTTTAAACCCCAAAAACGCTGTTTCTACCTCCAAACAGCCTTTAGACACAGAAAACGTTGTTTCTCCCTCCAAACAGCCTTTAAACCCAAAAAAAGCTGTTTCTACCTGCGAACAGCCTTTAGTCACCGAAAACGATGTTTCTCCCTCCAAACAGCCTTTAAACCCTAAAAACGCTGTTTCTACCGCCGAACAGCCTTTAGACACAGAAAACGGAGACCCCTGGCTGAAGAAAATCAGACATTTAGTGTGGTCAATACCACACAGCTTTCAGAGCTGGGTCAGATGTCAAATCTGTTCTGTATATTTAGCCTGCTCTTTCAGGCTAGCATGATCTGATTTACTGGAGTGACACCTCAATTTAAAGCTCAGATTCAGACCTTTTCATAGAGTCCAACATTGTTGATTTTACCCCTTCTGGTGGCTAGCAGCACACTGATGAATTATGGTTACATTCAGCTGTTTTCAAAAGGCCTGCAGCCAACAGGTTTTATATTCTAACTTATCCTCCTGTATTTCTGGTAAACCTGCTTCAAATCAAACATGTTGCACATCAAATTAAAGCTTAGGTTCTCTTCTTTCCAACAATTGTTGGCTTTCCATCATAGCACAACCTGGCTGCTTAAAATCAGACATTTAGTGTGGTCAATACCACACAGCTTTCAGAGCTGGGTCAGAGGTCAAATCTGTTCTGTATATTTAGCCTGGTCTTTCAGGCTAGCATGATCTGATTTACTGGAGTGATACCTCAATTTAAAGCTCAGATTCAGACCTTTTCATAGAGTCCAACATTGTTGATTTTACCCCTTCTGTTGGCTAGCAGCACACTGATTAATTATGTTTACATTCAGCTGTTTTCAAAAGGCCTGCAGCCAACAGGTTTTATATTCTAACTTATCCTCCT
The DNA here is from genome assembly GCF_048128805.1 of Centroberyx gerrardi. Classification (NCBI taxonomy): domain Eukaryota; kingdom Metazoa; phylum Chordata; class Actinopteri; order Beryciformes; family Berycidae; genus Centroberyx; species Centroberyx gerrardi. Next base: position 24,044,873 of record NC_136017.1, on the reverse strand, counting down.
GTATTTCTGGTAAACCTGCTTCAAATCAAACATGTTGCACATCAAATTAAAGCTTAGGTTCTCTTCTTTCCATCAATTGTTGGCTTTCCATCATAGCACAACCTGGCTGCTTAAAATCAGACATTTAGTATGGTCAATACCACACAGCTTTGAGAGCTGGGTCAGAGGTCAAATCTGTTCTGTATATTTAGCCTGGTCCTTCAGGCTAGCATGATCTGATTTACTGGAGTGACACCTCAATTTAAAGCTAAGATTCAGACTTTTTCATAGAGTCCAACATTGTTGAGTTTACCCCTTCTGGTGGCTAGCAGCACACTGATGAATTATGGTTACATTCAGCTGTTTTCAAAAGGCCTGCAGCCAACAGGTTTTATATTCTAACTTATCCTCCTGTATTTCTGGTAAACCTGCTTCAAATCAAACATGTTGCACATCAAATTAAAGCTTAGGTTCTCTTCTTTCCATCAATTGTTGGCTTTCCATCCTATCACAACCTGGCTGCTTAAAATCAGACATTTAGTGTGGTCAATACCACACAGCTTTCAGAGCTGGGTCAGATGTCAAATCTGTTCTGTATATTTAGCCTGCTCTTTCAGGCTAGCATGATCTGATTTACTGGAGTGACACCTCAATTTAAAGCTCAGATTCAGACCTTTTCATAGAGTCCAACATTGTTGATTTTACCCCTTCTGGTGGCTAGCAGCACACTGATGAATTATGGTTACATTCAGCTCTTTTCAAAAGGCCTGCAGCCAACAGGTTTTCTATTCTAACTTATCCTCCTGTATTTCTGGTAAACCTGCTTCAAATCAAACATGTTGCACATCAAATTAAAGCTTAGGTTCTCTTCTTTCCAACAATTGTTGGCTTTCCATCATAGCACAACCTGGCTGCTTAAAATCAGACATTTAGTGTGGTCAATACCACACAGCTTTCAGAGCTGGGTCAGAGGTCAAATCTGTTCTGTATATTTAGCCTGGTCTTTCAGGCTAGCATGATCTGATTTACTGGAGTCATACCTCAATTTAAAGCTCAGATTCAGACCTTTTCATAGAGTCCAACATTGTTGATTTTACCCCTTCTGGTGGCTAGCAGCACACTGATTAATTATGGTTACATTCAGCTGTTTTCAAAAGGCCTGCAGCCAACAGGTTTTATATTCTAACTTATCCTCCTGTATTTCTGGTAAACCTGCTTCAAATCAAACATGTTGCACATCAAATTAAAGCTTAGGTTCTCTTCTTTCCATCAATTGTTGGCTTTCCATCATAGCACAACCTGGCTGCTTAAAATCAGACATTTAGTATGGTCAATACCACACAGCTTTCAGAGCTGGGTCAGAGGTCAAATCTGTTCTGTATATTTAGCCTGGTCCTTCAGGCTAGCATGATCTGATTTACTGGAGTGACACCTCAATTTAAAGCTAAGATTCAGACTTTTTCATAGAGTCCAACATTGTTGAGTTTACCCCTTCTGGTGGCTAGCAGCACACTGATGAATTATGGTTACATTCAGCTGTTTTCAAAAGGCCTGCAGCCAACAGGTTTTCTATTCTAACTTATCCTCCTGTATTTCTGGTAAACCTGCTTCAAATCAAACATGTTGCACATCAAATTAAAGCTTAGGTTCTCTTCTTTCCATCAATTGTTGGCTTTCCATCATAGCACAACCTGGCTGCTTAAAATCAGACATTTAGTATGGTCAATACCACACAGCTTTGAGAGCTGGGTCAGAGGTCAAATCTGTTCTGTATATTTAGCCTGGTCCTTCAGGCTAGCATGATCTGATTTACTGGAGTGACACCTCAATTTAAAGCTAAGATTCAGACTTTTTCATAGAGTCCAACATTGTTGAGTTTACCCCTTCTGGTGGCTAGCAGCACACTGATGAATTATGGTTACATTCAGCTGTTTTCAAAAGGCCTGCAGCCAACAGGTTTTATATTCTAACTTATCCTCCTGTATTTCTGGTAAACCTGCTTCAAATCAAACATGTTGCACATCAAATTAAAGCTTAGGTTCTCTTCTTTCCATCAATTGTTGGCTTTCCATCCTATCACAACCTGGCTGCTTAAAATCAGACATTTAGTGTGGTCAATACCACACAGCTTTCAGAGCTGGGTCAGATGTCAAATCTGTTCTGTATATTTAGCCTGCTCTTTCAGGCTAGCATGATCTGATTTACTGGAGTGACACCTCAATTTAAAGCTCAGATTCAGACCTTTTCATAGAGTCCAACATTGTTGATTTTACCCCTTCTGGTGGCTAGCAGCACACTGATGAATTATGGTTACATTCAGCTGTTTTCAAAAGGCCTGCAGCCAACAGGTTTTCTATTCTAACTTATCCTCCTGTATTTCTGGTAAACCTGCTTCAAATCAAACATGTTGCACATCAAATTAAAGCTTAGGTTCTCTTCTTTCCAACAATTGTTGGCTTTCCATCATAGCACAACCTGGCTGCTTAAAATCAGACATTTAGTGTGGTCAATACCACACAGCTTTCAGAGCTGGGTCAGAGGTCAAATCTGTTCTGTATATTTAGCCTGGTCTTTCAGGCTAGCATGATCTGATTTACTGGAGTGATACCTCAATTTAAAGCTCAGATTCAGACCTTTTCATAGAGTCCAACATTGTTGATTTTACCCCTTCTGGTGGCTAGCAGCACACTGATTAATTATGTTTACATTCAGCTGTTTTCAAAAGGCCTGCAGCCAACAGGTTTTATATTCTAACTTATCCTCCTGTATTTCTGGTAAACCTGCTTCAAATCAAACATGTTGCACATCAAATTAAAGCTTAGGTTCTCTTCTTTCCAACAATTGTTGGCTTTCCATCATAGCACAACCTGGCTGCTTAAAATCAGACATTTAGTATGGTCAATACCACACAGCTTTCAGAGCTGGGTCAGAGGTCAAATCTGTTCTGTATATTTAGCCTGGTCCTTCAGGCTAGCATGATCTGATTTACTGGAGTGACACCTCAATTTAAAGCTAAGATTCAGACTTTTTCATAGAGTCCAACATTGTTGAGTTTACCCCTTCTGGTGGCTAGCAGCACACTGATGAATTATGGTTACATTCAGCTGTTTTCAAAAGGCCTGCAGCCAACAGGTTTTCTATTCTAACTTATCCTCCTGTATTTCTGGTAAACCTGCTTCAAATCAAACATGTTGCACATCAAATTAAAGCTTAGGTTCTCTTCTTTCCATCAATTGTTGGCTTTCCATCCTATCACAACCTGGCTGCTTAAAATCAGACATTTAGTGTGGTCAATACCACACAGCTTTCAGAGCTGGGTCAGAGGTCAAATCTGTTCTGTATATTTAGCCTGGTCTTTCAGGCTAGCATGATCTGATTTACTGGAGTGATACCTCAATTTAAAGCTCAGATTCAGACCTTTTCATAGAGTCCAACATTGTTGATTTTACCCCTTCTGGTGGCTAGCAGCACACTGATTAATTATGTTTACATTCAGCTGTTTTCAAAAGGCCTGCAGCCAACAGGTTTTATATTCTAACTTATCCTCCTGTATTTCTGGTAAACCTGCTTCAAATCAAACATGTTGCACATCAAATTAAAGCTTAGGTTCTCTTCTTTCCATCAATTGTTGGCTTTCCATCATAGCACAACCTGGCTGCTTAAAATCAGACATTTAGTATGGTCAATACCACACAGCTTTGAGAGCTGGGTCAGAGGTCAAATCTGTTCTGTATATTTAGCCTGGTCCTTCAGGCTAGCATGATCTGATTTACTGGAGTGACACCTCAATTTAAAGCTAAGATTCAGACTTTTTCATAGAGTCCAACATTGTTGAGTTTACCCCTTCTGGTGGCTAGCAGCACACTGATGAATTATGGTTACATTCAGCTGTTTTCAAAAGGCCTGCAGCCAACAGGTTTTATATTCTAACTTATCCTCCTGTATTTCTGGTAAACCTGCTTCAAATCAAACATGTTGCACATCAAATTAAAGCTAAGGTTCTCTTCTTTCCATCAATTGTTGGCTTTCCATCCTATCACAACCTGGCTGCTTAAAATCAGACATTTAGTGTGGTCAATACCACACAGCTTTCAGAGCTGGGTCAGATGTCAAATCTGTTCTGTATATTTAGCCTGCTCTTTCAGGCTAGCATGATCTGATTTACTGGAGTGACACCTCAATTTAAAGCTCAGATTCAGACCTTTTCATAGAGTCCAACATTGTTGATTTTACCCCTTCTGGTGGCTAGCAGCACACTGATGAATTATGGTTACATTCAGCTCTTTTCAAAAGGCCTGCAGCCAACAGGTTTTATATTCTACCTTATCCTCCTGTATTTCTGGTAAACCTGCTTCAAATCAAACATGTTGCACATCAAATTAAAGCTTAGGTTCTCTTCTTTCCAACAATTGTTGGCTTTCCATCATAGCACAAGCTGGCTGCTTAAAATCAGACATTTAGTATGGTCAATACCACACAGCTTTCAGAGCTGGGTCAGAGGTCAAATCTGTTCTGTATATTTAACTTGGTCTTTCAGGCTAGCATGATCTGATTTACTGGAGTGATACCTCCATGTAAAGCTCAGATTCAGACCTTTTCATAGAGTCCAACATTGTTGAGTTTACCCCTTCTGGTGGCTAGCAGCACACTGATGAATTATGGTTACATTCAGCTCTTTTCAAAAGGCCTGCAGCCAACAGGTTTTATATTCTAACTTATCCTCCTGTATTTCTGGTAAACCTGCTTCAAATCAAACATGTTGCACATCAAATTAAAGCTTAGGTTCTCTTCTTTCCATCAATTGTTGGCTTTCCATCCTATCACAACCTGGCTGCTTAAAATCAGACATTTAGTATGGTCAATACCACACAGCTTTCAGAGCTGGGTCAGAGGTCAAATCTGTTCTGTATATTTAGCCTGGTCCTTCAGGCTAGCATGATCTGATTTACTGGAGTGACACCTCAATTTAAAGCTAAGATTCAGACCTTTTCATAGAGTCCAACATTGTTGAGTTTACCCCTTCTGGTGGCTTGCAGCACACTGATGAATTATGGTTACATTCAGCTCTTTTCAAAAGGCCTGCAGCCAACAGTTTTTATATTCTAACTTATCCTCCTGTATTTCTGGTAAACCTGCTTCAAATCAAACATGTTGCACATCAAATTAAAGCTTAGGTTCTCTTCTTTCCATCAATTGTTGGCTTTCCATCCTATCACAACCTGGCTGCTTAAAATCAGACATTTAGTGTGGTCAATACCACACAGCTTTCAGAGCTGGGTCAGATGTCAAATCTGTTCTGTATATTTAGCCTGCTCTTTCAGGCTAGCATGATCTGATTTACTGGAGTGACACCTCAATTTAAAGCTCAGATTCAGACCTTTTCATAGAGTCCAACATTGTTGATTTTACCCCTTCTGGTGGCTAGCAGCACACTGATGAATTATGGTTACATTCAGCTGTTTTCAAAAGGCCTGCAGCCAACAGGTTTTATATTCTAACTTATCCTCCTGTATTTCTGGTAAACCTGCTTCAAATCAAACATGTTGCACATCAAATTAAAGCTTAGGTTCTCTTCTTTCCAACAATTGTTGGCTTTCCATCATAGCACAACCTGGCTGCTTAAAATCAGACATTTAGTGTGGTCAATACCACACAGCTTTCAGAGCTGGGTCAGAGGTCAAATCTGTTCTGTATATTTAGCCTGGTCTTTCAGGCTAGCATGATCTGATTTACTGGAGTGATACCTCAATTTAAAGCTCAGATTCAGACCTTTTCATAGAGTCCAACATTGTTGAGTTTACCCCTTCTGGTGGCTAGCAGCACACTGATGAATTATGGTTACATTCAGCTCTTTTCAAAAGGCCTGCAGCCAACAGGTTTTATATTCTACCTTATCCTCCTGTATTTCTGGTAAACCTGCTTCAAATCAAACATGTTGCACATCAAATTAAAGCTTAGGTTCTCTTCTTTCCAACAATTTTTGGCTTTCCATCATAGCACAAGCTGGCTGCTTAAAATCAGACATTTAGTATGGTCAATACCACACAGCTTTCAGAGCTGGGTCAGAGGTCAAATCTGTTCTGTATATTTAGCTTGGTCTTTCAGGCTAGCATGATCTGATTTACTGGAGTGATACCTCCATGTAAAGCTCAGATTCAGACCTTTTCATAGAGTCCAACATTGTTGAGTTTACCCCTTCTGGTGGCTAGCAGCACACTGATGAATTATGGTTACATTCAGCTCTTTTCAAAAGGCCTGCAGCCAACAGGTTTTATATTCTAACTTATCCTCCTGTATTTCTGGTAAACCTGCTTCAAATCAAACATGTTGCACATCAAATTAAAGCTTAGGTTCTCTTCTTTCCATCAATTGTTGGCTTTCCATCCTATCACAACCTGGCTGCTTAAAATCAGACATTTAGTATGGTCAATACCACACAGCTTTCAGAGCTGGGTCAGAGGTCAAATCTGTTCTGTATATTTAGCCTGGTCCTTCAGGCTAGCATGATCTGATTTACTGGAGTGACACCTCAATTTAAAGCTAAGATTCAGACCTTTTCATAGAGTCCAACATTGTTGAGTTTACCCCTTCTGGTGGCTTGCAGCACACTGATGAATTATGGTTACATTCAGCTCTTTTCAAAAGGCCTGCAGCCAACAGTTTTTATATTCTAACTTATCCTCCTGTATTTCTGGTAAACCTGCTTCAAATCAAACATGTTGCACATCAAATTAAAGCTTAGGTTCTCTTCTTTCCATCAATTGTTGGCTTTCCATCCTATCACAACCTGGCTGCTTAAAATCAGACATTTAGTGTGGTCAATACCACACAGCTTTCAGAGCTGGGTCAGATGTCAAATCTGTTCTGTATATTTAGCCTGCTCTTTCAGGCTAGCATGATCTGATTTACTGGAGTGACACCTCAATTTAAAGCTCAGATTCAGACCTTTTCATAGAGTCCAACATTGTTGATTTTACCCCTTCTGGTGGCTAGCAGCACACTGATGAATTATGGTTACATTCAGCTGTTTTCAAAAGGCCTGCAGCCAACAGGTTTTATATTCTAACTTATCCTCCTGTATTTCTGGTAAACCTGCTTCAAATCAAACATGTTGCACATCAAATTAAAGCTTAGGTTCTCTTCTTTCCAACAATTGTTGGCTTTCCATCATAGCACAACCTGGCTGCTTAAAATCAGACATTTAGTGTGGTCAATACCACACAGCTTTCAGAGCTGGGTCAGAGGTCAAATCTGTTCTGTATATTTAGCCTGGTCTTTCAGGCTAGCATGATCTGATTTACTGGAGTGATACCTCAATTTAAAGCTCAGATTCAGACCTTTTCATAGAGTCCAACATTGTTCATTTTAAACCTTCTGGTGGCTAGCAGCACACTGATGAATTATTGTTACATTCAGCTGTTTTCAAAAGGCCTGCATCCAACTGGTTTTATAGTCTAACTTATACTCCTGTATTTCTGGTCAACCTGCTTCAAATCAAACATGTTGCACATCAAATTAAAGCTTAGGTTCTCTTCTTTCCAACAATTGTTGGCTTTCCATCCTATCACAAGCTGGCTGCTTAAAATCAGACATTTAGTGTGGTCAATACCACACAGCTTTCAGAGCTGGGTCAGATGTCAAATCTGTTCTGTATATTTAGCCTGGTCTTTCAGGCTAGCATGATCTGATTTACTGGAGTGACACCTCAATTTAAAGCTCAGATTCAGACCTTTTCATAGAGTCCAACATTGTTGATTTTACCCCTTCTGGTGGCTAGCAGCACACTGATGAATTATGGTTACATTCAGCTCTTTTCAAAAGGCCTGCAGCCAACAGGTTTTATAGTCTAACTTATCCTCTTGTATTTCTGGTAAACCTGCTTCAAATCAAACATGTTGCACATCAAATTAAAGCTTAGGTTCTCTTCTTTCCAACAATTTTTGGCTTTCCATCATAGCACAAGCTGGCTGCTTAAAATCAGACATTTAGTATGGTCAATACCACACAGCTTTCAGAGCTGGGTCAGAGGTCAAATCTGTTCTGTATATTTAGCTTGGTCTTTCAGGCTAGCATGATCTGATTTACTGGAGTGATACCTCCATGTAAAGCTCAGATTCAGACCTTTTCATAGAGTCCAACATTGTTGATTTTACCCCTTCTGGTGGCTAGCAGCACACTGATGAATTATGGTTACATTCAGCTGTTTTCAAAAGGCCTGCAGCCAACAGGTTTTCTATTCTAACTTATCCTCCTGTATTTCTGGTAAACCTGCTTCAAATCAAACATGTTGCACATCAAATTAAAGCTTAGGTTCTCTTCTTTCCATCAATTGTTGGCTTTCCATCAAAGCACAACCTGGCTGCTTAAAATCAGACATTTAGTGTGGTCAATACCACACAGCTTTCAGAGCTGGGTCAGAGGTCAAATCTGTTCTGTATATTTAGCCTGGTCTTTCAGGCTAGCATGATCTGATTTACTGGAGTGACACCTCAATTTAAAGCTCAGATTCAGACCTTTTCATAGAGTCCAACATTGTTGAGTTTACCCCTTCTGGTGGCTAGCAGCACACTGATGAATTATGGTTACATTCAGCTCTTTTCAAAAGGCCTGCAGCCAACAGGTTTTATAGTCTAACTTATCCTCTTGTATTTCTGGTAAACCTGCTTCAAATCAAACATGTTGCACATCAAATTAAAGCTTAGGTTCTCTTCTTTCCATCAATTGTTGGCTTTCCATCCTATCACAACCTGGCTGCTTAAAATCAGACATTTAGTGTGGTCAATACCACACAGCTTTGAGAGCTGGGTCAGATGTCAAATCTGTTCTGTATATTTAGCCTGGTCCTTCAGGCTAGCATGATCTGATTTACTGGAGTGACACCTCAATTTAAAGCTAAGATTCAGACCTTTTCATAGAGTCCAACATTGTTGTGTTCACCCCTTCTGGTGGCTAGCAGCACACTGATGAATTATGGTTACATTCAGCTGTTTTCAAAAGGCCCGCAGCCAACTGGTTTTATATTCTAACTTATCCTCCTGTATTTCTGGTAAACCTGCTTCAAATCAAACATGTTGCACATCAAATTAAAGCTTAGGTTCTCTTCTTTCCAACATTTTTTGGCTTTCCATCATAGCACAAGCTGGCTGCTTAAAATCAGACATTTAGTATGGTCAATACCACACAGCTTTCAGAGCTGGGTCAGAGGTCAAATCTGTTCTGTATATTTAGCCTGGTCCTTCAGGCTAGCATGATCTGATTTACTGGAGTGACACCTCAATTTAAAGCTAAGATTCAGACCTTTTCATAGAGTCCAACATTGTTGAGTTTACCCCTTCTGGTGGCTAGCAGCACACTGATGAATTATGGTTACATTCAGCTCTTTTCAAAAGGCCTGCAGCCAACAGGTTTTATATTCTACCTTATCCTCCTGTATTTCTGGTAAACCTGCTTCAAATCAAACATGTTGCACATCAAATTAAAGCTTAGGTTCTCTTCTTTCCAACAATTTTTGGCTTTCCATCATAGCACAAGCTGGCTGCTTAAAATCAGACATTTAGTATGGTCAATACCACACAGCTTTCAGAGCTGGGTCAGAGGTCAAATCTGTTCTGTATATTTAGCTTGGTCTTTCAGGCTAGCATGATCTGATTTACTGGAGTGATACCTCCATGTAAAGCTCAGATTCAGACCTTTTCATAGAGTCCAACATTGTTGAGTTTACCCCTTCTGGTGGCTAGCAGCACACTGATGAATTATGGTTACATTCAGCTCTTTTCAAAAGGCCTGCAGCCAACAGGTTTTATATTCTAACTTATCCTCCTGTATTTCTGGTAAACCTGCTTCAAATCAAACATGTTGCACATCAAATTAAAGCTTAGGTTCTCTTCTTTCCATCAATTGTTGGCTTTCCATCCTATCACAACCTGGCTGCTTAAAATCAGACATTTAGTATGGTCAATACCACACAGCTTTCAGAGCTGGGTCAGAGGTCAAATCTGTTCTGTATATTTAGCCTGGTCCTTCAGGCTAGCATGATCTGATTTACTGGAGTGACACCTCAATTTAAAGCTAAGATTCAGACCTTTTCATAGAGTCCAACATTGTTGAGTTTACCCCTTCTGGTGGCTTGCAGCACACTGATGAATTATGGTTACATTCAGCTCTTTTCAAAAGGCCTGCAGCCAACAGTTTTTATATTCTAACTTATCCTCCTGTATTTCTGGTAAACCTGCTTCAAATCAAACATGTTGCACATCAAATTAAAGCTTAGGTTCTCTTCTTTCCATCAATTGTTGGCTTTCCATCCTATCACAACCTGGCTGCTTAAAATCAGACATTTAGTGTGGTCAATACCACACAGCTTTCAGAGCTGGGTCAGATGTCAAATCTGTTCTGTATATTTAGCCTGCTCTTTCAGGCTAGCATGATCTGATTTACTGGAGTGACACCTCAATTTAAAGCTCAGATTCAGACCTTTTCATAGAGTCCAACATTGTTGATTTTACCCCTTCTGGTGGCTAGCAGCACACTGATGAATTATGGTTACATTCAGCTGTTTTCAAAAGGCCTGCAGCCAACAGGTTTTATATTCTAACTTATCCTCCTGTATTTCTGGTAAACCTGCTTCAAATCAAACATGTTGCACATCAAATTAAAGCTTAGGTTCTCTTCTTTCCAACAATTGTTGGCTTTCCATCATAGCACAACCTGGCTGCTTAAAATCAGACATTTAGTGTGGTCAATACCACACAGCTTTCAGAGCTGGGTCAGAGGTCAAATCTGTTCTGTATATTTAGCCTGGTCTTTCAGGCTAGCATGATCTGATTTACTGGAGTGATACCTCAATTTAAAGCTCAGATTCAGACCTTTTCATAGAGTCCAACATTGTTGAGTTTACCCCTTCTGGTGGCTAGCAGCACACTGATGAATTATGGTTACATTCAGCTCTTTTCAAAAGGCCTGCAGCCAACAGGTTTTATATTCTACCTTATCCTCCTGTATTTCTGGTAAACCTGCTTCAAATCAAACATGTTGCACATCAAATTAAAGCTTAGGTTCTCTTCTTTCCAACAATTTTTGGCTTTCCATCATAGCACAAGCTGGCTGCTTAAAATCAGACATTTAGTATGGTCAATACCACACAGCTTTCAGAGCTGGGTCAGAGGTCAAATCTGTTCTGTATATTTAGCTTGGTCTTTCAGGCTAGCATGATCTGATTTACTGGAGTGATACCTCCATGTAAAGCTCAGATTCAGACCTTTTCATAGAGTCCAACATTGTTGAGTTTACCCCTTCTGGTGGCTAGCAGCACACTGATGAATTATGGTTACATTCAGCTCTTTTCAAAAGGCCTGCAGCCAACAGGTTTTATATTCTAACTTATCCTCCTGTATTTCTGGTAAACCTGCTTCAAATCAAACATGTTGCACATCAAATTAAAGCTTAGGTTCTCTTCTTTCCATCAATTGTTGGCTTTCCATCCTATCACAAGCTGGCTGCTTAAAATCAGACATTTAGTATGGTCAATACCACACAGCTTTCAGAGCTGGGTCAGAGGTCAAATCTGTTCTGTATATTTAGCCTGGTCCTTCAGGCTAGCATGATCTGATTTACTGGAGTGACACCTCAATTTAAAGCTAAGATTCAGACCTTTTCATAGAGTCCAACATTGTTGAGTTTACCCCTTCTGGTGGCTTGCAGCACACTGATGAATTATGGTTACATTCAGCTCTTTTCAAAAGGCCTGCAGCCAACAGTTTTTATATTCTAACTTATCCTCCTGTATTTCTGGTAAACCTGCTTCAAATCAAACATGTTGCACATCAAATTAAAGCTTAGGTTCTCTTCTTTCCATCAATTGTTGGCTTTCCATCCTATCACAACCTGGCTGCTTAAAATCAGACATTTAGTGTGGTCAATACCACACAGCTTTCAGAGCTGGGTCAGATGTCAAATCTGTTCTGTATATTTAGCCTGCTCTTTCAGGCTAGCATGATCTGATTTACTGGAGTGACACCTCAATTTAAAGCTCAGATTCAGACCTTTTCATAGAGTCCAACATTGTTGATTTTACCCCTTCTGGTGGCTAGCAGCACACTGATGAATTATGGTTACATTCAGCTGTTTTCAAAAGGCCTGCAGCCAACAGGTTTTATATTCTAACTTATCCTCCTGTATTTCTGGTAAACCTGCTTCAAATCAAACATGTTGCACATCAAATTAAAGCTTAGGTTCTCTTCTTTCCAACAATTGTTGGCTTTCCATCATAGCACAACCTGGCTGCTTAAAATCAGACATTTAGTGTGGTCAATACCACACAGCTTTCAGAGCTGGGTCAGAGGTCAAATCTGTTCTGTATATTTAGCCTGGTCTTTCAGGCTAGCATGATCTGATTTACTGGAGTGATACCTCAATTTAAAGCTCAGATTCAGACCTTTTCATAGAGTCCAACATTGTTCATTTTAAACCTTCTGGTGGCTAGCAGCACACTGATGAATTATTGTTACATTCAGCTGTTTTCAAAAGGCCTGCATCCAACTGGTTTTATAGTCTAACTTATACTCCTGTATTTCTGGTCAACCTGCTTCAAATCAAACATGTTGCACATCAAATTAAAGCTTAGGTTCTCTTCTTTCCAACAATTGTTGGCTTTCCATCCTATCACAAGCTGGCTGCTTAAAATCAGACATTTAGTGTGGTCAATACCACACAGCTTTCAGAGCTGGGTCAGATGTCAAATCTGTTCTGTATATTTAGCCTGGTCTTTCAGGCTAGCATGATCTGATTTACTGGAGTGACACCTCAATTTAAAGCTCAGATTCAGACCTTTTCATAGAGTCCAACATTGTTGATTTTACCCCTTCTGGTGGCTAGCAGCACACTGATGAATTATGGTTACATTCAGCTCTTTTCAAAAGGCCTGCAGCCAACAGGTTTTATAGTCTAACTTATCCTCTTGTATTTCTGGTAAACCTGCTTCAAATCAAACATGTTGCACATCAAATTAAAGCTTAGGTTCTCTTCTTTCCAACAATTTTTGGCTTTCCATCATAGCACAAGCTGGCTGCTTAAAATCAGACATTTAGTATGGTCAATACCACACAGCTTTCAGAGCTGGGTCAGAGGTCAAATCTGTTCTGTATATTTAGCCTGGTCCTTCAGGCTAGCATGATCTGATTTACTGGAGTGACACCTCAATTTAAAGCTAAGATTCAGACCTTTTCATAGAGTCCAACATTGTTGAGTTTACCCCTTCTGGTGGCTAGCAGCACACTGATGAATTATGGTTACATTCAGCTCTTTTCAAAAGGCCTGCAGCCAACAGGTTTTATATTCTACCTTATCCTCCTGTATTTCTGGTAAACCTGCTTCAAATCAAACATGTTGCACATCAAATTAAAGCTTAGGTTCTCTTCTTTCCAACAATTTTTGGCTTTCCATCATAGCACAAGCTGGCTGCTTAAAATCAGACATTTAGTATGGTCAATACCACACAGCTTTCAGAGCTGGGTCAGAGGTCAAATCTGTTCTGTATATTTAGCTTGGTCTTTCAGGCTAGCATGATCTGATTTACTGGAGTGATACCTCCATGTAAAGCTCAGATTCAGACCTTTTCATAGAGTCCAACATTGTTGAGTTTACCCCTTCTGGTGGCTAGCAGCACACTGATGAATTATGGTTACATTCAGCTGTTTTCAAAAGGCCTGCAGCCAACAGGTTTTATATTCTAACTTATCCTCCTGTATTTCTGGTAAACCTGCTTCAAATCAAACATGTTGCACATCAAATTAAAGCTTAGGTTCTCTTCTTTCCAACAATTGTTGGCTTTCCATCATAGCACAACCTGGCTGCTTAAAATCAGACATTTAGTGTGGTCAATACCACACAGCTTTCAGAGCTGGGTCAGAGGTCAAATCTGTTCTGTATATTTAGCCTGGTCTTTCAGGCTAGCATGATCTGATTTACTGGAGTGATACCTCAATTTAAAGCTCAGATTCAGACCTTTTCATAGAGTCCAACATTGTTCATTTTAAACCTTCTGGTGGCTAGCAGCACACTGATGAATTATTGTTACATTCAGCTGTTTTCAAAAGGCCTGCATCCAACTGGTTTTATAGTCTAACTTATACTCCTGTATTTCTGGTCAACCTGCTTCAAATCAAACATGTTGCACATCAAATTAAAGCTTAGGTTCTCTTCTTTCCAACAATTGTTGGCTTTCCATCCTATCACAAGCTGGCTGCTTAAAATCAGACATTTAGTGTGGTCAATACCACACAGCTTTCAGAGCTGGGTCAGATGTCAAATCTGTTCTGTATATTTAGCCTGGTCTTTCAGGCTAGCATGATCTGATTTACTGGAGTGACACCTCAATTTAAAGCTCAGATTCAGACCTTTTCATAGAGTCCAACATTGTTGATTTTACCCCTTCTGGTGGCTAGCAGCACACTGATGAATTATGGTTACATTCAGCTCTTTTCAAAAGGCCTGCAGCCAACAGGTTTTATAGTCTAACTTATCCTCTTGTATTTCTGGTAAACCTGCTTCAAATCAAACATGTTGCACATCAAATTAAAGCTTAGGTTCTCTTCTTTCCAACAATTTTTGGCTTTCCATCATAGCACAAGCTGGCTGCTTAAAATCAGACATTTAGTATGGTCAATACCACACAGCTTTCAGAGCTGGGTCAGAGGTCAAATCTGTTCTGTATATTTAGCCTGGTCCTTCAGGCTAGCATGATCTGATTTACTGGAGTGACACCTCAATTTAAAGCTAAGATTCAGACCTTTTCATAGAGTCCAACATTGTTGAGTTTACCCCTTCTGGTGGCTAGCAGCACACTGATGAATTATGGTTACATTCAGCTCTTTTCAAAAGGCCTGCAGCCAACAGGTTTTATATTCTACCTTATCCTCCTGTATTTCTGGTAAACCTGCTTCAAATCAAACATGTTGCACATCAAATTAAAGCTTAGGTTCTCTTCTTTCCAACAATTTTTGGCTTTCCATCATAGCACAAGCTGGCTGCTTAAAATCAGACATTTAGTATGGTCAATACCACACAGCTTTCAGAGCTGGGTCAGAGGTCAAATCTGTTCTGTATATTTAGCTTGGTCTTTCAGGCTAGCATGATCTGATTTACTGGAGTGATACCTCCATGTAAAGCTCAGATTCAGACCTTTTCATAGAGTCCAACATTGTTGAGTTTACCCCTTCTGGTGGCTAGCAGCACACTGATGAATTATGGTTACATTCAGCTCTTTTCAAAAGGCCTGCAGCCAACAGGTTTTATATTCTAACTTATCCTCCTGTATTTCTGGTAAACCTGCTTCAAATCAAACATGTTGCACATCAAATTAAAGCTTAGGTTCTCTTCTTTCCATCAATTGTTGGCTTTCCATCCTATCACAACCTGGCTGCTTAAAATCAGACATTTAGTATGGTCAATACCACACAGCTTTCAGAGCTGGGTCAGAGGTCAAATCTGTTCTGTATATTTAGCCTGGTCCTTCAGGCTAGCATGATCTGATTTACTGGAGTGACACCTCAATTTAAAGCTAAGATTCAGACCTTTTCATAGAGTCCAACATTGTTGAGTTTACCCCTTCTGGTGGCTTGCAGCACACTGATGAATTATGGTTACATTCAGCTCTTTTCAAAAGGCCTGCAGCCAACAGTTTTTATATTCTAACTTATCCTCCTGTATTTCTGGTAAACCTGCTTCAAATCAAACATGTTGCACATCAAATTAAAGCTTAGGTTCTCTTCTTTCCATCAATTGTTGGCTTTCCATCCTATCACAACCTGGCTGCTTAAAATCAGACATTTAGTGTGGTCAATACCACACAGCTTTCAGAGCTGGGTCAGAGGTCAAATCTGTTCTGTATATTTAGCCTGGTCTTTCAGGCTAGCATGATCTGATTTACTGGAGTGACACCTCAATTTAAAGCTCAGATTCAGACCTTTTCATAGAGTCCAACATTGTTGATTTTACCCCTTCTGGTGGCTAGCAGCACACTGATTAATTATGGTTACATTCAGCTGTTTTCAAAAGGCCTGCAGCCAACAGGTTTTATATTCTAACTTATCCTCCTGTATTTCTGGTAAACCTGCTTCAAATCAAACATGTTGCACATCAAATTAAAGTTTAGGTTCTCTTCTTTCCATCAATTGTTGGCTTTCCATCATAGCACAACCTGACTGCTTAAAATCAGACATTTAGTGTGGTCAATACCACACAGCTTTCAGAGCTGGGTCAGAGGTCAAATCTGTTCTGTATATTTAGCCTGGTCTTTCAGGCTAGCATGATCTAATTTACTGGAGTGACACCTCAATTTAATGCTCAGATTCAGACCTTTTCATAGAGTCCAACATTGTTGAGTTTACCCCTTCTGGTGGCGAGCAGCACACTGATGAATTATGGTTACATTCAGCTGTTTTCAAAAGGCCTGCAGCCAACAGGTTTTATAGTCTAACTTATCCTCCTGTATTTCTGGCAAACCTGCTTCAAATCAAACATGTTGCACATCAAATTAAAGCTTAGGTTCTCTTCTTTCCATCAATTGTTGGCTTTCCATCCTATCACAACCTGGCTGCTTAAAATCAGACATTTAGTATGGTCAATACCACACAGCTTTCAGAGCTGGGTCAGATGTCAAATCTGTTCTGTATATTTAGCCTGGTCCTTCAGGCTAGCATGATCTGATTTACTGGAGTGACACCTCAATTTAAAGCTAAGATTCAGACCTTTTCATAGAGTCCAACATTGTTGAGTTTACCCCTTCTGGTGGCTAGCAGCACACTGATGAATTATGGTTACATTCAGCTGTTTTCAAAAGGCCTGCAGCCAACAGCTTTTATATTCTAACTTATCCTCCTGTATTTCTGGTAAACCTGCTTCAAATCAAACATGTTGCACATCAAATTAAAGCTTAGGTTCTCTTCTTTCCATCAATTGTTGGCTTTCCATCCTATCACAACCTGGCTGCTTAAAATCAGACATTTAGTGTGGTCAATACCACACAGCTTTCAGAGCTGGGTCAGAGGTCAAATCTGTTCTGTATATTTAACCTGGTCTTTCAGGCTAGCATGATCTGATTTACTGGAGTGACACCTCAATTTAAAGCTCAGATTCAGACCTTTTCATAGAGTCCAACATTGTTGAGTTTACCCCTTCTGGTGGCTAGCAGCACACTGATGAATTATGGTTACATTCAGCTCTTTTCAAAAGGCCTGCAGCCAACAGGTTTTATATTCTAACTTATCCTCCTGTATTTCTGGTAAACCTGCTTCAAATCAAACATGTTGCACATCAAATTAAAGCTTAGGTTCTCTTCTTTCCATCAATTGTTGGCTTTCCATCCTATCACAACCTGGCTGCTTAAAATCAGACATTTAGTATGGTCAATACCACACAGCTTTCAGAGCTGGGTCAGAGATCAAATCTGTTCTGTATATTTAGCCTGGTCCTTCAGGCTAGCATGATCTGATTTACTGGAGTGACACCTCAATTTAAAGCTAAGATTCAGACCTTTTCATAGAGTCCAACATTGTTGTGTTCACCCCTTCTGGTGGCTAGCAGCACACTGATGAATTATGGTTACATTCAGCTGTTTTCAAAAGGCCCGCAGCCAACTGGTTTTATATTCTAACTTATCCTCCTGTATTTCTGGTAAACCTGCTTCAAATCAAACATGTTGCACATCAAATTAAAGCTTAGGTTCTCTTCTTTCCAACATTTTTTGGCTTTCCATCATAGCACAAGCTGGTTGCTTAAAATCAGACATTTAGTATGGTCAATACCACACAGCTTTCAGAGCTGGGTCAGAGGTCAAATCTGTTCTGTATATTTAGCCTGGTCCTTCAGGCTAGCATGATCTGATTTATTGGAGTGACACCTCAATTTAAAGCTAAGATTCAGACCTTTTCATAGAGTCCAACATTGTTGAGTTTACCCCTTCTGGTGGCTAGCAGCACACTGATGAATTATGGTTACATTCAGCTCTTTTCAAAAGGCCTGCAGCAAACAGGTTTTATATTCTACCTTATCCTCCTGTATTTCTGGTAAACCTGCTTCAAATCAAACATGTTGCACATCAAATTAAAGCTTAGGTTCTCTTCTTTCCAACAATTTTTGGCTTTCCATCATAGCACAAGCTGGCTGCTTAAAATCAGACATTTAGTATGGTCAATACCACACAGCTTTCAGAGCTGGGTCAGAGGTCAAATCTGTTCTGTATATTTAGCCTGGTCCTTCAGGCTAGCATGATCTGATTTACTGGAGTGACACCTCAATTTAAAGCTAAGATTCAGACCTTTTCATAGAGTCCAACATTGTTGATTTTACCCCTTCTGGTGGCTAGCAGCACACTGATGAATTATGGTTACATTCAGCTCTTTTCAAAAGGCCTGCAGCCAACAGGTTTTATAGTCTAACTTATCCTCTTGTATTTCTGGTAAACCTGCTTCAAATCAAACATGTTGCACATCAAATTAAAGCTTAGGTTCTCTTCTTTCCATCAATTGTTGGCTTTCCATCCTATCACAACCTGGCTGCTTAAAATCAGACATTTAGTGTGGTCAATACCACACAGCTTTCAGAGCTGGGTCAGAGGTCAAATCTGTTCTGTATATTTAGCCTGGTCTTTCAGGCTAGCATGATCTGATTTACTGGAGTGATACCTCAATTTAAAGCTCAGATTCAGACCTTTTCATAGAGTCCAACATTGTTCATTTTAAACCTTCTGGTGGCTAGCAGCACACTGATGAATTATTGTTACATTCAGCTGTTTTCAAAAGGCCTGCATCCAACTGGTTTTATAGTCTAACTTATACTCCTGTATTTCTGGTCAACCTGCTTCAAATCAAACATGTTGCACATCAAATTAAAGCTTAGGTTCTCTTCTTTCCAACAATTGTTGGCTTTCCATCCTATCACAAGCTGGCTGCTTAAAATCAGACATTTAGTGTGGTCAATACCACACAGCTTTCAGAGCTGGGTCAGATGTCAAATCTGTTCTGTATATTTAGCCTGGTCTTTCAGGCTAGCATGATCTGATTTACTGGAGTGACACCTCAATTTAAAGCTCAGATTCAGACCTTTTCATAGAGTCCAACATTGTTGATTTTACCCCTTCTGGTGGCTAGCAGCACACTGATGAATTATGGTTACATTCAGCTCTTTTCAAAAGGCCTGCAGCCAACAGGTTTTATAGTCTAACTTATCCTCTTGTATTTCTGGTAAACCTGCTTCAAATCAAACATGTTGCACATCAAATTAAAGCTTAGGTTCTCTTCTTTCCAACAATTTTTGGCTTTCCATCATAGCACAAGCTGGCTGCTTAAAATCAGACATTTAGTATGGTCAATACCACACAGCTTTCAGAGCTGGGTCAGAGGTCAAATCTGTTCTGTATATTTAGCTTGGTCTTTCAGGCTAGCATGATCTGATTTACTGGAGTGATACCTCCATGTAAAGCTCAGATTCAGACCTTTTCATAGAGTCCAACATTGTTGAGTTTACCCCTTCTGGTGGCTAGCAGCACACTGATGAATTATGGTTACATTCAGCTCTTTTCAAAAGGCCTGCAGCCAACAGGTTTTATATTCTAACTTATCCTCCTGTATTTCTGGTAAACCTGCTTCAAATCAAACATGTTGCACATCAAATTAAAGCTTAGGTTCTCTTCTTTCCATCAATTGTTGGCTTTCCATCCTATCACAACCTGGCTGCTTAAAATCAGACATTTAGTGTGGTCAATACCACACAGCTTTCAGAGCTGGGTCAGATGTCAAATCTGTTCTGTATATTTAGCCTGCTCTTTCAGGCTAGCATGATCTGATTTACTGGAGTGACACCTCAATTTAAAGCTCAGATTCAGACCTTTTCATAGAGTCCAACATTGTTGATTTTACCCCTTCTGGTGGCTAGCAGCACACTGATGAATTATGGTTACATTCAGCTGTTTTCAAAAGGCCTGCAGCCAACAGGTTTTATATTCTAACTTATCCTCCTGTATTTCTGGTAAACCTGCTTCAAATCAAACATGTTGCACATCAAATTAAAGCTTAGGTTCTCTTCTTTCCAACAATTGTTGGCTTTCCATCATAGCACAACCTGGCTGCTTAAAATCAGACATTTAGTGTGGTCAATACCACACAGCTTTCAGAGCTGGGTCAGAGGTCAAATCTGTTCTGTATATTTAGCCTGGTCTTTCAGGCTAGCATGATCTGATTTACTGGAGTGATACCTCAATTTAAAGCTCAGATTCAGACCTTTTCATAGAGTCCAACATTGTTCATTTTAAACCTTCTGGTGGCTAGCAGCACACTGATGAATTATTGTTACATTCAGCTGTTTTCAAAAGGCCTGCATCCAACTGGTTTTATAGTCTAACTTATCCTCCTGTATTTCTGGTCAACCTGCTTCAAATCAAACATGTTGCACATCAAATTAAAGCTTAGGTTCTCTTCTTTCCAACAATTGTTGGCTTTCCATCCTATCACAAGCTGGCTGCTTAAAATCAGACATTTAGTGTGGTCAATACCACACAGCTTTCAGAGCTGGGTCAGATGTCAAATCTGTTCTGTATATTTAGCCTGGTCTTTCAGGCTAGCATGATCTGATTTACTGGAGTGACACCTCAATTTAAAGCTCAGATTCAGACCTTTTCATAGAGTCCAACATTGTTGATTTTACCCCTTCTGGTGGCTAGCAGCACACTGATGAATTATGGTTACATTCAGCTCTTTTCAAAAGGCCTGCAGCCAACAGGTTTTATAGTCTAACTTATCCTCTTGTATTTCTGGTAAACCTGCTTCAAATCAAACATGTTGCACATCAAATTAAAGCTTAGGTTCTCTTCTTTCCATCAATTGTTGGCTTTCCATCCTATCACAACCTGGCTGCTTAAAATCAGACATTTAGTGTGGTCAATACCACACAGCTTTCAGAGCTGGGTCAGATGTCAAATCTGTTCTGTATATTTAGCCTGGTCCTTCAGGCTAGCATGATCTGATTTACTGGAGTGACACCTCAATTTAAAGCTAAGATTCAGACCTTTTCATAGAGTCCAACATTGTTGTGTTCACCCCTTCTGGTGGCTAGCAGCACACTGATGAATTATGGTTACATTCAGCTGTTTTCAAAAGGCCCGCAGCCAACTGGTTTTATATTCTAACTTATCCTCCTGTATTTCTGGTAAACCTGCTTCAAATCAAACATGTTGCACATCAAATTAAAGCTTAGGTTCTCTTCTTTCCAACATTTTTTGGCTTTCCATCATAGCACAAGCTGGCTGCTTAAAATCAGACATTTAGTATGGTCAATACCACACAGCTTTCAGAGCTGGGTCAGAGGTCAAATCTGTTCTGTATATTTAGCCTGGTCCTTCAGGCTAGCATGATCTGATTTACTGGAGTGACACCTCAATTTAAAGCTAAGATTCAGACCTTTTCATAGAGTCCAACATTGTTGAGTTTACCCCTTCTGGTGGCTAGCAGCACACTGATGAATTATGGTTACATTCAGCTCTTTTCAAAAGGCCTGCAGCCAACAGGTTTTATATTCTACCTTATCCTCCTGTATTTCTGGTAAACCTGCTTCAAATCAAACATGTTGCACATCAAATTAAAGCTTAGGTTCTCTTCTTTCCAACAATTTTTGGCTTTCCATCATAGCACAAGCTGGCTGCTTAAAATCAGACATTTAGTATGGTCAATACCACACAGCTTTCAGAGCTGGGTCAGAGGTCAAATCTGTTCTGTATATTTAGCTTGGTCTTTCAGGCTAGCATGATCTGATTTACTGGAGTGATACCTCAATTTAAAGCTCAGATTCAGACCTTTTCATAGAGTCCAACATTGTTGATTTTACCCCTTCTGGTGGCTAGCAGCACACTGATGAATTATGGTTACATTCAGCTCTTTTCAAAAGGCCTGCAGCCAACAGGTTTTATAGTCTAACTTATCCTCTTGTATTTCTGGTAAACCTGCTTCAAATCAAACATGTTGCACATCAAATTAAAGCTTAGGTTCTCTTCTTTCCATCAATTGTTGGCTTTCCATCCTATCACAACCTGGCTGCTTAAAATCAGACATTTAGTATGGTCAATACCACACAGCTTTCAGAGCTGGGTCAGAGGTCAAATCTGTTCTGTATATTTAGCCTGGTCCTTCAGGCTAGCATGATCTGATTTACTGGAGTGACACCTCAATTTAAAGCTAAGATTCAGACCTTTTCATAGAGTCCAACATTGTTGAGTTTACCCCTTCTGGTGGCTAGCAGCACACTGATGAATTATGGTTACATTCAGCTCTTTTCAAAAGGCCTGCAGCCAACAGGTTTTATATTCTACCTTATCCTCCTGTATTTCTGGTAAACCTGCTTCAAATCAAACATGTTGCACATCAAATTAAAGCTTAGGTTCTCTTCTTTCCAACAATTTTTGGCTTTCCATCATAGCACAAGCTGGCTGCTTAAAATCAGACATTTAGTATGGTCAATACCACACAGCTTTCAGAGCTGGGTCAGAGGTCAAATCTGTTCTGTATATTTAGCTTGGTCTTTCAGGCTAGCATGATCTGATTTACTGGAGTGATACCTCCATGTAAAGCTCAGATTCAGACCTTTTCATAGAGTCCAACATTGTTGAGTTTACCCCTTCTGGTGGCTAGCAGCACACTGATGAATTATGGTTACATTCAGCTCTTTTCAAAAGGCCTGCAGCCAACAGGTTTTATATTCTAACTTATCCTCCTGTATTTCTGGTAAACCTGCTTCAAATCAAACATGTTGCACATCAAATTAAAGCTTAGGTTCTCTTCTTTCCATCAATTGTTGGCTTTCCATCCTATCACAACCTGGCTGCTTAAAATCAGACATTTAGTATGGTCAATACCACACAGCTTTCAGAGCTGGGTCAGAGGTCAAATCTGTTCTGTATATTTAGCCTGGTCCTTCAGGCTAGCATGATCTGATTTACTGGAGTGACACCTCAATTTAAAGCTAAGATTCAGACCTTTTCATAGAGTCCAACATTGTTGAGTTTACCCCTTCTGGTGGCTTGCAGCACACTGATGAATTATGGTTACATTCAGCTCTTTTCAAAAGGCCTGCAGCCAACAGTTTTTATATTCTAACTTATCCTCCTGTATTTCTGGTAAACCTGCTTCAAATCAAACATGTTGCACATCAAATTAAAGCTTAGGTTCTCTTCTTTCCATCAATTGTTGGCTTTCCATCCTATCACAACCTGGCTGCTTAAAATCAGACATTTAGTGTGGTCAATACCACACAGCTTTCAGAGCTGGGTCAGAGGTCAAATCTGTTCTGTATATTTAGCCTGGTCTTTCAGGCTAGCATGATCTGATTTACTGGAGTGACACCTCAATTTAAAGCTCAGATTCAGACCTTTTCATAGAGTCCAACATTGTTGATTTTACCCCTTCTGGTGGCTAGCAGCACACTGATTAATTATGGTTACATTCAGCTGTTTTCAAAAGGCCTGCAGCCAACAGGTTTTATATTCTAACTTATCCTCCTGTATTTCTGGTAAACCTGCTTCAAATCAAACATGTTGCACATCAAATTAAAGTTTAGGTTCTCTTCTTTCCATCAATTGTTGGCTTTCCATCATTGCACAACCTGACTGCTTAAAATCAGACATTTAGTGTGGTCAATACCACACAGCTTTCAGAGCTGGGTCAGAGGTCAAATCTGTTCTGTATATTTAGCCTGGTCTTTCAGGCTAGCATGATCTAATTTACTGGAGTGACACCTCAATTTAATGCTCAGATTCAGACCTTTTCATAGAGTCCAACATTGTTGAGTTTACCCCTTCTGGTGGCGAGCAGCACACTGATGAATTATGGTTACATTCAGCTGTTTTCAAAAGGCCTGCAGCCAACAGGTTTTATAGTCTAACTTATCCTCCTGTATTTCTGGCAAACCTGCTTCAAATCAAACATGTTGCACATCAAATTAAAGCTTAGGTTCTCTTCTTTCCATCAATTGTTGGCTTTCCATCCTATCACAACCTGGCTGCTTAAAATCAGACATTTAGTATGGTCAATACCACACAGCTTTCAGAGCTGGGTCAGAGGTCAAATCTGTTCTGTATATTTAGCCTGGTCCTTCAGGCTAGCATGATCTGATTTATTGGAGTGACACCTCAATTTAAAGCTAAGATTCAGACCTTTTCATAGAGTCCAACATTGTTGAGTTTACCCCTTCTGGTGGCTAGCAGCACACTGATGAATTATGGTTACATTCAGCTCTTTTCAAAAGGCCTGCAGCCAACAGGTTTTATATTCTACCTTATCCTCCTGTATTTCTGGTAAACCTGCTTCAAATCAAACATGTTGCACATCAAATTAAAGCTTAGGTTCTCTTCTTTCCAACAATTTTTGGCTTTCCATCATAGCACAAGCTGGCTGCTTAAAATCAGACATTTAGTATGGTCAATACCACACAGCTTTCAGAGCTGGGTCAGAGGTCAAATCTGTTCTGTATATTTAGCCTGGTCCTTCAGGCTAGCATGATCTGATTTACTGGAGTGACACCTCAATTTAAAGCTAAGATTCAGACCTTTTCATAGAGTCCAACATTGTTGATTTTACCCCTTCTGGTGGCTAGCAGCACACTGATGAATTATGGTTACATTCAGCTCTTTTCAAAAGGCCTGCAGCCAACAGGTTTTATAGTCTAACTTATCCTCTTGTATTTCTGGTAAACCTGCTTCAAATCAAACATGTTGCACATCAAATTAAAGCTTAGGTTCTCTTCTTTCCATCAATTGTTGGCTTTCCATCCTATCACAACCTGGCTGCTTAAAATCAGACATTTAGTGTGGTCAATACCACACAGCTTTCAGAGCTGGGTCAGAGGTCAAATCTGTTCTGTATATTTAGCCTGGTCTTTCAGGCTAGCATGATCTGATTTACTGGAGTGATACCTCAATTTAAAGCTCAGATTCAGACCTTTTCATAGAGTCCAACATTGTTCATTTTAAACCTTCTGGTGGCTAGCAGCACACTGATGAATTATTGTTACATTCAGCTGTTTTCAAAAGGCCTGCATCCAACTGGTTTTATAGTCTAACTTATACTCCTGTATTTCTGGTCAACCTGCTTCAAATCAAACATGTTGCACATCAAATTAAAGCTTAGGTTCTCTTCTTTCCAACAATTGTTGGCTTTCCATCCTATCACAAGCTGGCTGCTTAAAATCAGACATTTAGTGTGGTCAATACCACACAGCTTTCAGAGCTGGGTCAGATGTCAAATCTGTTCTGTATATTTAGCCTGGTCTTTCAGGCTAGCATGATCTGATTTACTGGAGTGACACCTCAATTTAAAGCTCAGATTCAGACCTTTTCATAGAGTCCAACATTGTTGATTTTACCCCTTCTGGTGGCTAGCAGCACACTGATGAATTATGGTTACATTCAGCTCTTTTTAAAAGGCCTGCAGCCAACAGGTTTTATAGTCTAACTTATCCTCTTGTATTTCTGGTAAACCTGCTTCAAATCAAACATGTTGCACATCAAATTAAAGCTTAGGTTCTCTTCTTTCCAACAATTTTTGGCTTTCCATCATAGCACAAGCTGGCTGCTTAAAATCAGACATTTAGTATGGTCAATACCACACAGCTTTCAGAGCTGGGTCAGAGGTCAAATCTGTTCTGTATATTTAGCTTGGTCTTTCAGGCTAGCATGATCTGATTTACTGGAGTGATACCTCCATGTAAAGCTCAGATTCAGACCTTTTCATAGAGTCCAACATTGTTGAGTTTACCCCTTCTGGTGGCTAGCAGCACACTGATGAATTATGGTTACATTCAGCTCTTTTCAAAAGGCCTGCAGCCAACAGGTTTTATATTCTAACTTATCCTCCTGTATTTCTGGTAAACCTGCTTCAAATCAAACATGTTGCACATCAAATTAAAGCTTAGGTTCTCTTCTTTCCATCAATTGTTGGCTTTCCATCCTATCACAACCTGGCTGCTTAAAATCAGACATTTAGTGTGGTCAATACCACACAGCTTTCAGAGCTGGGTCAGATGTCAAATCTGTTCTGTATATTTAGCCTGCTCTTTCAGGCTAGCATGATCTGATTTACTGGAGTGACACCTCAATTTAAAGCTCAGATTCAGACCTTTTCATAGAGTCCAACATTGTTGATTTTACCCCTTCTGGTGGCTAGCAGCACACTGATGAATTATGGTTACATTCAGCTGTTTTCAAAAGGCCTGCAGCCAACAGGTTTTATATTCTAACTTATCCTCCTGTATTTCTGGTAAACCTGCTTCAAATCAAACATGTTGCACATCAAATTAAAGCTTAGGTTCTCTTCTTTCCAACAATTGTTGGCTTTCCATCATAGCACAACCTGGCTGCTTAAAATCAGACATTTAGTGTGGTCAATACCACACAGCTTTCAGAGCTGGGTCAGAGGTCAAATCTGTTCTGTATATTTAGCCTGGTCTTTCAGGCTAGCATGATCTGATTTACTGGAGTGATACCTCAATTTAAAGCTCAGATTCAGACCTTTTCATAGAGTCCAACATTGTTCATTTTAAACCTTCTGGTGGCTAGCAGCACACTGATGAATTATTGTTACATTCAGCTGTTTTCAAAAGGCCTGCATCCAACTGGTTTTATAGTCTAACTTATCCTCCTGTATTTCTGGTCAACCTGCTTCAAATCAAACATGTTGCACATCAAATTAAAGCTTAGGTTCTCTTCTTTCCAACAATTGTTGGCTTTCCATCCTATCACAAGCTGGCTGCTTAAAATCAGACATTTAGTGTGGTCAATACCACACAGCTTTCAGAGCTGGGTCAGATGTCAAATCTGTTCTGTATATTTAGCCTGGTCTTTCAGGCTAGCATGATCTGATTTACTGGAGTGACACCTCAATTTAAAGCTCAGATTCAGACCTTTTCATAGAGTCCAACATTGTTGATTTTACCCCTTCTGGTGGCTAGCAGCACACTGATGAATTATGGTTACATTCAGCTCTTTTCAAAAGGCCTGCAGCCAACAGGTTTTATAGTCTAACTTATCCTCTTGTATTTCTGGTAAACCTGCTTCAAATCAAACATGTTGCACATCAAATTAAAGCTTAGGTTCTCTTCTTTCCATCAATTGTTGGCTTTCCATCCTATCACAACCTGGCTGCTTAAAATCAGACATTTAGTGTGGTCAATACCACACAGCTTTCAGAGCTGGGTCAGATGTCAAATCTGTTCTGTATATTTAGCCTGGTCCTTCAGGCTAGCATGATCTGATTTACTGGAGTGACACCTCAATTTAAAGCTAAGATTCAGACCTTTTCATAGAGTCCAACATTGTTGTGTTCACCCCTTCTGGTGGCTAGCAGCACACTGATGAATTATGGTTACATTCAGCTGTTTTCAAAAGGCCCGCAGCCAACTGGTTTTATATTCTAACTTATCCTCCTGTATTTCTGGTAAACCTGCTTCAAATCAAACATGTTGCACATCAAATTAAAGCTTAGGTTCTCTTCTTTCCAACATTTTTTGGCTTTCCATCATAGCACAAGCTGGCTGCTTAAAATCAGACATTTAGTATGGTCAATACCACACAGCTTTCAGAGCTGGGTCAGAGGTCAAATCTGTTCTGTATATTTAGCCTGGTCCTTCAGGCTAGCATGATCTGATTTACTGGAGTGACACCTCAATTTAAAGCTAAGATTCAGACCTTTTCATAGAGTCCAACATTGTTGAGTTTACCCCTTCTGGTGGCTATCAGCACACTGATGAATTATGGTTACATTCAGCTCTTTTCAAAAGGCCTGCAGCCAACAGGTTTTATATTCTACCTTATCCTCCTGTATTTCTGGTAAACCTGCTTCAAATCAAACATGTTGCACATCAAATTAAAGCTTAGGTTCTCTTCTTTCCAACAATTTTTGGCTTTCCATCATAGCACAAGCTGGCTGCTTAAAATCAGACATTTAGTATGGTCAATACCACACAGCTTTCAGAGCTGGGTCAGAGGTCAAATCTGTTCTGTATATTTAGCTTGGTCTTTCAGGCTAGCATGATCTGATTTACTGGAGTGATACCTCAATTTAAAGCTCAGATTCAGACCTTTTCATAGAGTCCAACATTGTTGATTTTACCCCTTCTGGTGGCTAGCAGCACACTGATGAATTATGGTTACATTCAGCTCTTTTCAAAAGGCCTGCAGCCAACAGGTTTTATAGTCTAACTTATCCTCTTGTATTTCTGGTAAACCTGCTTCAAATCAAACATGTTGCACATCAAATTAAAGCTTAGGTTCTCTTCTTTCCATCAATTGTTGGCTTTCCATCCTATCACAACCTGGCTGCTTAAAATCAGACATTTAGTATGGTCAATACCACACAGCTTTCAGAGCTGGGTCAGAGGTCAAATCTGTTCTGTATATTTAGCCTGGTCTTTCAGGCTAGCATGATCTGATTTACTGGAGTGATACCTCAATTTAAAGCTCAGATTCAGACCTTTTCATAGAGTCCAACATTGTTCATTTTAAACCTTCTGGTGGCTAGCAGCACACTGATGAATTATTGTTACATTCAGCTGTTTTCAAAAGGCCTGCATCCAACTGGTTTTATAGTCTAACTTATCCTCCTGTATTTCTGGTCAACCTGCTTCAAATCAAACATGTTGCACATCAAATTAAAGCTTAGGTTCTCTTCTTTCCAACAATTGTTGGCTTTCCATCCTATCACAAGCTGGCTGCTTAAAATCAGACATTTAGTGTGGTCAATACCACACAGCTTTCAGAGCTGGGTCAGATGTCAAATCTGTTCTGTATATTTAGCCTGGTCTTTCAGGCTAGCATGATCTGATTTACTGGAGTGACACCTCAATTTAAAGCTCAGATTCAGACCTTTTCATAGAGTCCAACATTGTTGATTTTACCCCTTCTGGTGGCTAGCAGCACACTGATGAATTATGGTTACATTCAGCTCTTTTCAAAAGGCCTGCAGCCAACAGGTTTTATAGTCTAACTTATCCTCTTGTATTTCTGGTAAACCTGCTTCAAATCAAACATGTTGCACATCAAATTAAAGCTTAGGTTCTCTTCTTTCCATCAATTGTTGGCTTTCCATCCTATCACAACCTGGCTGCTTAAAATCAGACATTTAGTGTGGTCAATACCACACAGCTTTCAGAGCTGGGTCAGATGTCAAATCTGTTCTGTATATTTAGCCTGGTCCTTCAGGCTAGCATGATCTGATTTACTGGAGTGACACCTCAATTTAAAGCTAAGATTCAGACCTTTTCATAGAGTCCAACATTGTTGTGTTCACCCCTTCTGGTGGCTAGCAGCACACTGATGAATTATGGTTACATTCAGCTGTTTTCAAAAGGCCCGCAGCCAACTGGTTTTATATTCTAACTTATCCTCCTGTATTTCTGGTAAACCTGCTTCAAATCAAACATGTTGCACATCAAATTAAAGCTTAGGTTCTCTTCTTTCCAACATTTTTTGGCTTTCCATCATAGCACAAGCTGGCTGCTTAAAATCAGACATTTAGTATGGTCAATACCACACAGCTTTCAGAGCTGGGTCAGAGGTCAAATCTGTTCTGTATATTTAGCCTGGTCCTTCAGGCTAGCATGATCTGATTTACTGGAGTGACACCTCAATTTAAAGCTAAGATTCAGACCTTTTCATAGAGTCCAACATTGTTGAGTTTACCCCTTCTGGTGGCTATCAGCACACTGATGAATTATGGTTACATTCAGCTCTTTTCAAAAGGCCTGCAGCCAACAGGTTTTATATTCTACCTTATCCTCCTGTATTTCTGGTAAACCTGCTTCAAATCAAACATGTTGCACATCAAATTAAAGCTTAGGTTCTCTTCTTTCCAACAATTTTTGGCTTTCCATCATAGCACAAGCTGGCTGCTTAAAATCAGACATTTAGTATGGTCAATACCACACAGCTTTCAGAGCTGGGTCAGAGGTCAAATCTGTTCTGTATATTTAGCTTGGTCTTTCAGGCTAGCATGATCTGATTTACTGGAGTGATACCTCAATTTAAAGCTCAGATTCAGACCTTTTCATAGAGTCCAACATTGTTGATTTTACCCCTTCTGGTGGCTAGCAGCACACTGATGAATTATGGTTACATTCAGCTCTTTTCAAAAGGCCTGCAGCCAACAGGTTTTATAGTCTAACTTATCCTCTTGTATTTCTGGTAAACCTGCTTCAAATCAAACATGTTGCACATCAAATTAAAGCTTAGGTTCTCTTCTTTCCATCAATTGTTGGCTTTCCATCCTATCACAACCTGGCTGCTTAAAATCAGACATTTAGTATGGTCAATACCACACAGCTTTCAGAGCTGGGTCAGAGGTCAAATCTGTTCTGTATATTTAGCCTGGTCCTTCAGGCTAGCATGATCTGATTTACTGGAGTGACACCTCAATTTAAAGCTAAGATTCAGACCTTTTCATAGAGTCCAACATTGTTGAGTTTACCCCTTCTGGCTGCTAGCAGCACACTGATGAATTATGGTTACATTCAGCTCTTTTCAAAAGGCCTGCAGCCAACAGGTTTTATATTCTACCTTATCCTCCTGTATTTCTGGTAAACCTGCTTCAAATCAAACATGTTGCACATCAAATTAAAGCTTAGGTTCTCTTCTTTCCAACAATTTTTGGCTTTCCATCATAGCACAAGCTGGCTGCTTAAAATCAGACATTTAGTATGGTCAATACCACACAGCTTTCAGAGCTGGGTCAGAGGTCAAATCTGTTCTGTATATTTAGCTTGGTCTTTCAGGCTAGCATGATCTGATTTACTGGAGTGATACCTCCATGTAAAGCTCAGATTCAGACCTTTTCATAGAGTCCAACATTGTTGAGTTTACCCCTTCTGGTG
Source organism: Centroberyx gerrardi (assembly GCF_048128805.1). NCBI lineage: Eukaryota > Metazoa > Chordata > Actinopteri > Beryciformes > Berycidae > Centroberyx > Centroberyx gerrardi. The sequence goes on along the minus strand of NC_136017.1, from coordinate 24,013,994 downwards.
GCTAGCAGCACACTGATGAATTATGGTTACATTCAGCTCTTTTCAAAAGGCCTGCAGCCAACAGGTTTTATATTCTAACTTATCCTCCTGTATTTCTGGTAAACCTGCTTCAAATCAAACATGTTGCACATCAAATTAAAGCTTAGGTTCTCTTCTTTCCATCAATTGTTGGCTTTCCATCCTATCACAACCTGGCTGCTTAAAATCAGACATTTAGTATGGTCAATACCACACAGCTTTCAGAGCTGGGTCAGAGGTCAAATCTGTTCTGTATATTTAGCCTGGTCCTTCAGGCTAGCATGATCTGATTTACTGGAGTGACACCTCAATTTAAAGCTAAGATTCAGACCTTTTCATAGAGTCCAACATTGTTGAGTTTACCCCTTCTGGTGGCTTGCAGCACACTGATGAATTATGGTTACATTCAGCTCTTTTCAAAAGGCCTGCAGCCAACAGTTTTTATATTCTAACTTATCCTCCTGTATTTCTGGTAAACCTGCTTCAAATCAAACATGTTGCACATCAAATTAAAGCTTAGGTTCTCTTCTTTCCATCAATTGTTGGCTTTCCATCCTATCACAACCTGGCTGCTTAAAATCAGACATTTAGTGTGGTCAATACCACACAGCTTTCAGAGCTGGGTCAGAGGTCAAATCTGTTCTGTATATTTAGCCTGGTCTTTCAGGCTAGCATGATCTGATTTACTGGAGTGACACCTCAATTTAAAGCTCAGATTCAGACCTTTTCATAGAGTCCAACATTGTTGATTTTACCCCTTCTGGTGGCTAGCAGCACACTGATTAATTATGGTTACATTCAGCTGTTTTCAAAAGGCCTGCAGCCAACAGGTTTTATATTCTAACTTATCCTCCTGTATTTCTGGTAAACCTGCTTCAAATCAAACATGTTGCACATCAAATTAAAGTTTAGGTTCTCTTCTTTCCATCAATTGTTGGCTTTCCATCATAGCACAACCTGACTGCTTAAAATCAGACATTTAGTGTGGTCAATACCACACAGCTTTCAGAGCTGGGTCAGAGGTCAAATCTGTTCTGTATATTTAGCCTGGTCTTTCAGGCTAGCATGATCTAATTTACTGGAGTGACACCTCAATTTAATGCTCAGATTCAGACCTTTTCATAGAGTCCAACATTGTTGAGTTTACCCCTTCTGGTGGCGAGCAGCACACTGATGAATTATGGTTACATTCAGCTGTTTTCAAAAGGCCTGCAGCCAACTGGTTTTATAGTCTAACTTATCCTCCTGTATTTCTGGTCAACCTGCTTCAAATCAAACATGTTGCACATCAAATTAAAGCTTAGGTTCTCTTCTTTCCAACAATTGTTGGCTTTCCATCCTATCACAAGCTGGCTGCTTAAAATCAGACATTTAGTGTGGTCAATACCACACAGCTTTCAGAGCTGGGTCAGATGTCAAATCTGTTCTGTATATTTAGCCTGGTCTTTCAGGCTAGCATGATCTGATTTACTGGAGTGACACCTCAATTTAAAGCTCAGATTCAGACCTTTTCATAGAGTCCAACATTGTTGATTTTACCCCTTCTGGTGGCTAGCAGCACACTGATGAATTATGGTTACATTCAGCTCTTTTCAAAAGGCCTGCAGCCAACAGGTTTTATAGTCTAACTTATCCTCTTGTATTTCTGGTAAACCTGCTTCAAATCAAACATGTTGCACATCAAATTAAAGCTTAGGTTCTCTTCTTTCCATCAATTGTTGGCTTTCCATCCTATCACAACCTGGCTGCTTAAAATCAGACATTTAGTGTGGTCAATACCACACAGCTTTCAGAGCTGGGTCAGATGTCAAATCTGTTCTGTATATTTAGCCTGGTCCTTCAGGCTAGCATGATCTGATTTACTGGAGTGACACCTCAATTTAAAGCTAAGATTCAGACCTTTTCATAGAGTCCAACATTGTTGTGTTCACCCCTTCTGGTGGCTAGCAGCACACTGATGAATTATGGTTACATTCAGCTGTTTTCAAAAGGCCCGCAGCCAACTGGTTTTATATTCTAACTTATCCTCCTGTATTTCTGGTAAACCTGCTTCAAATCAAACATGTTGCACATCAAATTAAAGCTTAGGTTCTCTTCTTTCCAACATTTTTTGGCTTTCCATCATAGCACAAGCTGGCTGCTTAAAATCAGACATTTAGTATGGTCAATACCACACAGCTTTCAGAGCTGGGTCAGAGGTCAAATCTGTTCTGTATATTTAGCCTGGTCCTTCAGGCTAGCATGATCTGATTTACTGGAGTGACACCTCAATTTAAAGCTAAGATTCAGACCTTTTCATAGAGTCCAACATTGTTGAGTTTACCCCTTCTGGTGGCTATCAGCACACTGATGAATTATGGTTACATTCAGCTCTTTTCAAAAGGCCTGCAGCCAACAGGTTTTATATTCTACCTTATCCTCCTGTATTTCTGGTAAACCTGCTTCAAATCAAACATGTTGCACATCAAATTAAAGCTTAGGTTCTCTTCTTTCCAACAATTTTTGGCTTTCCATCATAGCACAAGCTGGCTGCTTAAAATCAGACATTTAGTATGGTCAATACCACACAGCTTTCAGAGCTGGGTCAGAGGTCAAATCTGTTCTGTATATTTAGCTTGGTCTTTCAGGCTAGCATGATCTGATTTACTGGAGTGATACCTCAATTTAAAGCTCAGATTCAGACCTTTTCATAGAGTCCAACATTGTTGATTTTACCCCTTCTGGTGGCTAGCAGCACACTGATGAATTATGGTTACATTCAGCTCTTTTCAAAAGGCCTGCAGCCAACAGGTTTTATAGTCTAACTTATCCTCTTGTATTTCTGGTAAACCTGCTTCAAATCAAACATGTTGCACATCAAATTAAAGCTTAGGTTCTCTTCTTTCCATCAATTGTTGGCTTTCCATCCTATCACAACCTGGCTGCTTAAAATCAGACATTTAGTATGGTCAATACCACACAGCTTTCAGAGCTGGGTCAGAGGTCAAATCTGTTCTGTATATTTAGCCTGGTCCTTCAGGCTAGCATGATCTGATTTACTGGAGTGACACCTCAATTTAAAGCTAAGATTCAGACCTTTTCATAGAGTCCAACATTGTTGAGTTTACCCCTTCTGGCTGCTAGCAGCACACTGATGAATTATGGTTACATTCAGCTCTTTTCAAAAGGCCTGCAGCCAACAGGTTTTATATTCTACCTTATCCTCCTGTATTTCTGGTAAACCTGCTTCAAATCAAACATGTTGCACATCAAATTAAAGCTTAGGTTCTCTTCTTTCCAACAATTTTTGGCTTTCCATCATAGCACAAGCTGGCTGCTTAAAATCAGACATTTAGTATGGTCAATACCACACAGCTTTCAGAGCTGGGTCAGAGGTCAAATCTGTTCTGTATATTTAGCTTGGTCTTTCAGGCTAGCATGATCTGATTTACTGGAGTGATACCTCCATGTAAAGCTCAGATTCAGACCTTTTCATAGAGTCCAACATTGTTGAGTTTACCCCTTCTGGTGGCTAGCAGCACACTGATGAATTATGGTTACATTCAGCTCTTTTCAAAAGGCCTGCAGCCAACAGGTTTTATATTCTAACTTATCCTCCTGTATTTCTGGTAAACCTGCTTCAAATCAAACATGTTGCACATCAAATTAAAGCTTAGGTTCTCTTCTTTCCATCAATTGTTGGCTTTCCATCCTATCACAACCTGGCTGCTTAAAATCAGACATTTAGTATGGTCAATACCACACAGCTTTCAGAGCTGGGTCAGAGGTCAAATCTGTTCTGTATATTTAGCCTGGTCCTTCAGGCTAGCATGATCTGATTTACTGGAGTGACACCTCAATTTAAAGCTAAGATTCAGACCTTTTCATAGAGTCCAACATTGTTGAGTTTACCCCTTCTGGTGGCTTGCAGCACACTGATGAATTATGGTTACATTCAGCTCTTTTCAAAAGGCCTGCAGCCAACAGTTTTTATATTCTAACTTATCCTCCTGTATTTCTGGTAAACCTGCTTCAAATCAAACATGTTGCACATCAAATTAAAGCTTAGGTTCTCTTCTTTCCATCAATTGTTGGCTTTCCATCCTATCACAACCTGGCTGCTTAAAATCAGACATTTAGTGTGGTCAATACCACACAGCTTTCAGAGCTGGGTCAGAGGTCAAATCTGTTCTGTATATTTAGCCTGGTCTTTCAGGCTAGCATGATCTGATTTACTGGAGTGACACCTCAATTTAAAGCTAAGATTCAGACCTTTTCATAGAGTCCAACATTGTTGATTTTACCCCTTCTGGTGGCTAGCAGCACACTGATTAATTATGGTTACATTCAGCTGTTTTCAAAAGGCCTGCAGCCAACAGGTTTTATATTCTAACTTATCCTCCTGTATTTCTGGTAAACCTGCTTCAAATCAAACATGTTGCACATCAAATTAAAGTTTAGGTTCTCTTCTTTCCATCAATTGTTGGCTTTCCATCATAGCACAACCTGACTGCTTAAAATCAGACATTTAGTGTGGTCAATACCACACAGCTTTCAGAGCTGGGTCAGAGGTCAAATCTGTTCTGTATATTTAGCCTGGTCTTTCAGGCTAGCATGATCTAATTTACTGGAGTGACACCTCAATTTAATGCTCAGATTCAGACCTTTTCATAGAGTCCAACATTGTTGAGTTTACCCCTTCTGGTGGCGAGCAGCACACTGATGAATTATGGTTACATTCAGCTGTTTTCAAAAGGCCTGCAGCCAACAGGTTTTATAGTCTAACTTATCCTCCTGTATTTCTGGCAAACCTGCTTCAAATCAAACATGTTGCACATCAAATTAAAGCTTAGGTTCTCTTCTTTCCATCAATTGTTGGCTTTCCATCCTATCACAACCTGGCTGCTTAAAATCAGACATTTAGTATGGTCAATACCACACAGCTTTCAGAGCTGGGTCAGATGTCAAATCTGTTCTGTATATTTAGCCTGGTCCTTCAGGCTAGCATGATCTGATTTACTGGAGTGACACCTCAATTTAAAGCTAAGATTCAGACCTTTTCATAGAGTCCAACATTGTTGAGTTTACCCCTTCTGGTGGCTAGCAGCACACTGATGAATTATGGTTACATTCAGCTGTTTTCAAAAGGCCTGCAGCCAACAGCTTTTATATTCTAACTTATCCTCCTGTATTTCTGGTAAACCTGCTTCAAATCAAACATGTTGCACATCAAATTAAAGCTTAGGTTCTCTTCTTTCCATCAATTGTTGGCTTTCCATCCTATCACAACCTGGCTGCTTAAAATCAGACATTTAGTGTGGTCAATACCACACAGCTTTCAGAGCTGGGTCAGAGGTCAAATCTGTTCTGTATATTTAACCTGGTCTTTCAGGCTAGCATGATCTGATTTACTGGAGTGACACCTCAATTTAAAGCTCAGATTCAGACCTTTTCATAGAGTCCAACATTGTTGAGTTTACCCCTTCTGGTGGCTAGCAGCACACTGATGAATTATGGTTACATTCAGCTCTTTTCAAAAGGCCTGCAGCCAACAGGTTTTATATTCTAACTTATCCTCCTGTATTTCTGGTAAACCTGCTTCAAATCAAACATGTTGCACATCAAATTAAAGCTTAGGTTCTCTTCTTTCCATCAATTGTTGGCTTTCCATCCTATCACAACCTGGCTGCTTAAAATCAGACATTTAGTATGGTCAATACCACACAGCTTTCAGAGCTGGGTCAGAGATCAAATCTGTTCTGTATATTTAGCCTGGTCCTTCAGGCTAGCATGATCTGATTTACTGGAGTGACACCTCAATTTAAAGCTAAGATTCAGACCTTTTCATAGAGTCCAACATTGTTGTGTTCACCCCTTCTGGTGGCTAGCAGCACACTGATGAATTATGGTTACATTCAGCTGTTTTCAAAAGGCCCGCAGCCAACTGGTTTTATATTCTAACTTATCCTCCTGTATTTCTGGTAAACCTGCTTCAAATCAAACATGTTGCACATCAAATTAAAGCTTAGGTTCTCTTCTTTCCAACATTTTTTGGCTTTCCATCATAGCACAAGCTGGCTGCTTAAAATCAGACATTTAGTATGGTCAATACCACACAGCTTTCAGAGCTGGGTCAGAGGTCAAATCTGTTCTGTATATTTAGCCTGGTCCTTCAGGCTAGCATGATCTGATTTATTGGAGTGACACCTCAATTTAAAGCTAAGATTCAGACCTTTTCATAGAGTCCAACATTGTTGAGTTTACCCCTTCTGGTGGCTAGCAGCACACTGATGAATTATGGTTACATTCAGCTCTTTTCAAAAGGCCTGCAGCCAACAGGTTTTATATTCTACCTTATCCTCCTGTATTTCTGGTAAACCTGCTTCAAATCAAACATGTTGCACATCAAATTAAAGCTTAGGTTCTCTTCTTTCCAACAATTTTTGGCTTTCCATCATAGCACAAGCTGGCTGCTTAAAATCAGACATTTAGTATGGTCAATACCACACAGCTTTCAGAGCTGGGTCAGAGGTCAAATCTGTTCTGTATATTTAGCCTGGTCCTTCAGGCTAGCATGATCTGATTTACTGGAGTGACACCTCAATTTAAAGCTAAGATTCAGACCTTTTCATAGAGTCCAACATTGTTGATTTTACCCCTTCTGGTGGCTAGCAGCACACTGATGAATTATGGTTACATTCAGCTCTTTTCAAAAGGCCTGCAGCCAACAGGTTTTATAGTCTAACTTATCCTCTTGTATTTCTGGTAAACCTGCTTCAAATCAAACATGTTGCACATCAAATTAAAGCTTAGGTTCTCTTCTTTCCATCAATTGTTGGCTTTCCATCCTATCACAACCTGGCTGCTTAAAATCAGACATTTAGTGTGGTCAATACCACACAGCTTTCAGAGCTGGGTCAGATGTCAAATCTGTTCTGTATATTTAGCCTGGTCCTTCAGGCTAGCATGATCTGATTTACTGGAGTGACACCTCAATTTAAAGCTAAGATTCAGACCGTTTCATAGAGTCCAACATTGTTGTGTTCACCCCTTCTGGTGGCTAGCAGCACACTGATGAATTATGGTTACATTCAGCTGTTTTCAAAAGGCCCGCAGCCAACTGGTTTTATATTCTAACTTAACCTCCTGTATTTCTGGTAAACCTGCTTCAAATCAAACATGTTGCACATCAAATTAAAGCTTAGGTTCTCTTCTTTCCAACATTTTTTGGCTTTCCATCATAGCACAAGCTGGCTGCTTAAAATCAGACATTTAGTATGGTCAATACCACACAGCTTTCAGAGCTGGGTCAGAGGTCAAATCTGTTCTGTATATTTAGCCTGGTCCTTCAGGCTAGCATGATCTGATTTACTGGAGTGACACCTCAATTTAAAGCTAAGATTCAGACCTTTTCATAGAGTCCAACATTGTTGAGTTTACCCCTTCTGGTGGCTAGCAGCACACTGATGAATTATGGTTACATTCAGCTCTTTTCAAAAGGCCTGCAGCCAACAGGTTTTATATTCTACCTTATCCTCCTGTATTTCTGGTAAACCTGCTTCAAATCAAACATGTTGCACATCAAATTAAAGCTTAGGTTCTCTTCTTTCCATCAATTGTTGGCTTTCCATCCTATCACAACCTGGCTGCTTAAAATCAGACATTTAGTATGGTCAATACCACACAGCTTTCAGAGCTGGGTCAGAGATCAAATCTGTTCTGTATATTTAGCCTGGTCCTTCAGGCTAGCATGATCTGATTTACTGGAGTGACACCTCAATTTAAAGCTAAGATTCAGACCTTTTCATAGAGTCCAACATTGTTGTGTTCACCCCTTCTGGTGGCTAGCAGCACACTGATGAATTATGGTTACATTCAGCTGTTTTCAAAAGGCCCGCAGCCAACTGGTTTTATATTCTAACTTATCCTCCTGTATTTCTGGTAAACCTGCTTCAAATCAAACATGTTGCACATCAAATTAAAGCTTAGGTTCTCTTCTTTCCAACATTTTTTGGCTTTCCATCATAGCACAAGCTGGCTGCTTAAAATCAGACATTTAGTATGGTCAATACCACACAGCTTTCAGAGCTGGGTCAGAGGTCAAATCTGTTCTGTATATTTAGCCTGGTCCTTCAGGCTAGCATGATCTGATTTATTGGAGTGACACCTCAATTTAAAGCTAAGATTCAGACCTTTTCATAGAGTCCAACATTGTTGAGTTTACCCCTTCTGGTGGCTAGCAGCACACTGATGAATTATGGTTACATTCAGCTCTTTTCAAAAGGCCTGCAGCCAACAGGTTTTATATTCTACCTTATCCTCCTGTATTTCTGGTAAACCTGCTTCAAATCAAACATGTTGCACATCAAATTAAAGCTTAGGTTCTCTTCTTTCCAACAATTTTTGGCTTTCCATCATAGCACAAGCTGGCTGCTTAAAATCAGACATTTAGTATGGTCAATACCACACAGCTTTCAGAGCTGGGTCAGAGGTCAAATCTGTTCTGTATATTTAGCCTGGTCCTTCAGGCTAGCATGATCTGATTTACTGGAGTGACACCTCAATTTAAAGCTAAGATTCAGACCTTTTCATAGAGTCCAACATTGTTGATTTTACCCCTTCTGGTGGCTAGCAGCACACTGATGAATTATGGTTACATTCAGCTCTTTTCAAAAGGCCTGCAGCCAACAGGTTTTATAGTCTAACTTATCCTCTTGTATTTCTGGTAAACCTGCTTCAAATCAAACATGTTGCACATCAAATTAAAGCTTAGGTTCTCTTCTTTCCATCAATTGTTGGCTTTCCATCCTATCACAACCTGGCTGCTTAAAATCAGACATTTAGTGTGGTCAATACCACACAGCTTTCAGAGCTGGGTCAGATGTCAAATCTGTTCTGTATATTTAGCCTGGTCCTTCAGGCTAGCATGATCTGATTTACTGGAGTGACACCTCAATTTAAAGCTAAGATTCAGACCGTTTCATAGAGTCCAACATTGTTGTGTTCACCCCTTCTGGTGGCTAGCAGCACACTGATGAATTATGGTTACATTCAGCTGTTTTCAAAAGGCCCGCAGCCAACTGGTTTTATATTCTAACTTATCCTCCTGTATTTCTGGTAAACCTGCTTCAAATCAAACATGTTGCACATCAAATTAAAGCTTAGGTTCTCTTCTTTCCAACATTTTTTGGCTTTCCATCATAGCACAAGCTGGCTGCTTAAAATCAGACATTTAGTATGGTCAATACCACACAGCTTTCAGAGCTGGGTCAGAGGTCAAATCTGTTCTGTATATTTAGCCTGGTCCTTCAGGCTAGCATGATCTGATTTACTGGAGTGACACCTCAATTTAAAGCTAAGATTCAGACCTTTTCATAGAGTCCAACATTGTTGAGTTTACCCCTTCTGGTGGCTAGCAGCACACTGATGAATTATGGTTACATTCAGCTCTTTTCAAAAGGCCTGCAGCCAACAGGTTTTATATTCTACCTTATCCTCCTGTATTTCTGGTAAACCTGCTTCAAATCAAACATGTTGCACATCAAATTAAAGCTTAGGTTCTCTTCTTTCCAACAATTGTTGGCTTTCCATCCTATCACAAGCTGGCTGCTTAAAATCAGACATTTAGTATGGTCAATACCACACAGCTTTCAGAGCTGGGTCAGAGGTCAAATCTGTTCTGTATATTTAGCTTGGTCTTTCAGGCTAGCATGTTCTGATTTACTGGAGTGATACCTCCATGTAAAGCTCAGATTCAGACCTTTTCATAGAGTCCAACATTGTTGAGTTTACCCCTTCTGGTGGCTAGCAGCACACTGATGAATTATGGTTACATTCAGCTCTTTTCAAAAGGCCTGCAGCCAACAGGTTTTATATTCTAACTTATCCTCCTGTATTTCTGGTAAACCTGCTTCAAATCAAACATGTTGCACATCAAATTAAAGCTTAGGTTCTCTTCTTTCCATCAATTGTTGGCTTTCCATCCTATCACAACCTGGCTGCTTAAAATCAGACATTTAGTATGGTCAATACCACACAGCTTTCAGAGCTGGGTCAGAGGTCAAATCTGTTCTGTATATTTAGCCTGGTCCTTCAGGCTAGCATGATCTGATTTACTGGAGTGACACCTCAATTTAAAGCTAAGATTCAGACCTTTTCATAGAGTCCAACATTGTTGAGTTTACCCCTTCTGGTGGCTAGCAGCACACTGATGAATTATGGTTACATTCAGCTCTTTTCAAAAGGCCTGCAGCCAACAGGTTTTATATTCTACCTTATCCTCCTGTATTTCTGGTAAACCTGCTTCAAATCAAACATGTTGCACATCAAATTAAAGCTTAGGTTCTCTTCTTTCCAACAATTTTTGGCTTTCCATCATAGCACAAGCTGGCTGCTTAAAATCAGACATTTAGTATGGTCAATACCACACAGCTTTCAGAGCTGGGTCAGAGGTCAAATCTGTTCTGTATATTTAGCTTGGTCTTTCAGGCTAGCATGATCTGATTTACTGGAGTGATACCTCCATGTAAAGCTCAGATTCAGACCTTTTCATAGAGTCCAACATTGTTGAGTTTACCCCTTCTGGTGGCTAGCAGCACACTGATGAATTATGGTTACATTCAGCTCTTTTCAAAAGGCCTGCAGCCAACTGGTTTTATATTCTAACTTATCCTCCTGTATTTCTGGTAAACCTGCTTCAAATCAAACATGTTGCACATCAAATTAAAGCTTAGGTTCTCTTCTTTCCAACATTTTTTGGCTTTCCATCATAGCACAAGCTGGCTGCTTAAAATCAGACATTTAGTATGGTCAATACCACACAGCTTTCAGAGCTGGGTCAGAGGTCAAATCTGTTCTGTATATTTAGCCTGGTCCTTCAGGCTAGCATGATCTGATTTACTGGAGTGACACCTCAATTTAAAGCTAAGATTCAGACCTTTTCATAGAGTCCAACATTGTTGAGTTTACCCCTTCTGGTGGCTAGCAGCACACTGATGAATTATGGTTACATTCAGCTCTTTTCAAAAGGCCTGCAGCCAACAGGTTTTATATTCTAACTTATCCTCCTGTATTTCTGGTAAACCTGCTTCAAATCAAACATGTTGCACATCAAATTAAAGCTTAGGTTCTCTTCTTTCCAACAATTTTTGGCTTTCCATCATAGCACAAGCTGGCTGCTTAAAATCAGACATTTAGTATGGTCAATACCACACAGCTTTCAGAGCTGGGTCAGAGGTCAAATCTGTTCTGTATATTTAGCTTGGTCTTTCAGGCTAGCATGATCTGATTTACTGGAGTGATACCTCCATGTAAAGCTCAGATTCAGACCTTTTCATAGAGTCCAACATTTTTGAGTTTACCCCTTCTGGTGGCTAGCAGCACACTGATGAATTATGGTTACATTCAGCTCTTTTCAAAAGGCCTGCAGCCAACTGGTTTTATATTCTAACTTATCCTCCTGTATTTCTGGTAAACCTGCTTCAAATCAAACATGTTGCACATCAAATTAAAGCTTAGGTTCTCTTCTTTCCAACATTTTTTGGCTTTCCATCATAGCACAAGCTGGCTGCTTAAAATCAGACATTTAGTATGGTCAATACCACACAGCTTTCAGAGCTGGGTCAGAGGTCAAATCTGTTCTGTATATTTAGCCTGGTCCTTCAGGCTAGCATGATCTGATTTACTGGAGTGACACCTCAATTTAAAGCTAAGATTCAGACCTTTTCATAGAGTCCAACATTGTTGAGTTTACCCCTTCTGGTGGCTAGCAGCACACTGATGAATTATGGTTACATTCAGCTCTTTTCAAAAGGCCTGCAGCCAACAGGTTTTATATTCTAACTTATCCTCCTGTATTTCTGGTAAACCTGCTTCAAATCAAACATGTTGCACATCAAATTAAAGCTTAGGTTCTCTTCTTTCCAACAATTTTTGGCTTTCCATCATAGCACAAGCTGGCTGCTTAAAATCAGACATTTAGTATGGTCAATACCACACAGCTTTCAGAGCTGGGTCAGAGGTCAAATCTGTTCTGTATATTTAGCTTGGTCTTTCAGGCTAGCATGATCTGATTTACTGGAGTGATACCTCCATGTAAAGCTCAGATTCAGACCTTTTCATAGAGTCCAACATTTTTGAGTTTACCCCTTCTGGTGGCTAGCAGCACACTGATGAATTATGGTTACATTCAGCTCTTTTCAAAAGGCCTGCAGCCAACAGGTTTTATATTCTAACTTATCCTCCTGTATTTCTGGTAAACCTGCTTCAAATCAAACATGTTGCACATCAAATTAAAGCTTAGGTTCTCTTCTTTCCATCAATTGTTGGCTTTCCATCCTATCACAAGCTGGCTGCTTAAAATCAGACATTTAGTATGGTCAATACCACACAGCTTTCAGAGCTGGGTCAGAGGTCAAATCTGTTCTGTATATTTAGCTTGGTCTTTCAGGCTAGCATGATCTGATTTACTGGAGTGATACCTCCATGTAAAGCTCAGATTCAGACCTTTTCATAGAGTCCAACATTGTTGAGTTTACCCCTTCTGGTGGCTAGCAGCACACTGATGAATTATGGTTACATTCAGCTCTTTTCAAAAGGCCTGCAGCCAACAGGTTTTATATTCTAACTTATCCTCCTGTATTTCTGGTAAACCTGCTTCAAATCAAACATGTTGCACATCAAATTAAAGCTTAGGTTCTCTTCTTACCATCAATTGTTGGCTTTCCATCCTATCACAACCTGGCTGCTTAAAATCAGACATTTAGTATGGTCAATACCACACAGCTTTCAGAGCTGGGTCAGAGGTCAAATCTGTTCTGTATATTTAGCCTGGTCCTTCAGGCTAGCATGATCTGATTTACTGGAGTGACACCTCAATTTAAAGCTAAGATTCAGACCTTTTCATAGAGTCCAACATTGTTGAGTTTACCCCTTCTGGTGGCTTGCAGCACACTGATGAATTATGGTTACATTCAGCTCTTTTCAAAAGGCCTGCAGCCAACAGTTTTTATATTCTAACTTATCCTCCTGTATTTCTGGTAAACCTGCTTCAAATCAAACATGTTGCACATCAAATTAAAGCTTAGGTTCTCTTCTTTCCATCAATTGTTGGCTTTCCATCCTATCACAACCTGGCTGCTTAAAATCAGACATTTAGTGTGGTCAATACCACACAGCTTTCAGAGCTGGGTCAGAGGTCAAATCTGTTCTGTATATTTAGCCTGGTCTTTCAGGCTAGCATGATCTGATTTACTGGAGTGACACCTCAATTTAAAGCTCAGATTCAGACCTTTTCATAGAGTCCAACATTGTTGATTTTACCCCTTCTGGTGGCTAGCAGCACACTGATTAATTATGGTTACATTCAGCTGTTTTCAAAAGGCCTGCAGCCAACTGGTTTTATATTCTAACTTATCCTCCTGTATTTCTGGTAAACCTGCTTCAAATCAAACATGTTGCACATCAAATTAAAGTTTAGGTTCTCTTCTTTCCATCAATTGTTGGCTTTCCATCATAGCACAACCTCACTGCTTAAAATCAGACATTTAGTGTGGTCAATACCACACAGCTTTCAGAGCTGGGTCAGAGGTCAAATCTGTTCTGTATATTTAGCCTGGTCTTTCAGGCTAGCATGATCTAATTTACTGGAGTGACACCTCAATTTAAAGCTCAGATTCAGATCTTTTCATAGAGTCCAACATTGTTGAGTTTACCCCTTCTGGTGGCTAGCAGCACACTGATGAATTATGGTTACATTCAGCTGTTTTCAAAAGGCCTGCAGCCAACAGGTTTTATAGTCTAACTTATCCTCTTGTATTTCTGGCAAACCTGCTTCAAATCAAACATGTTGCACATCAAATTAAAGCTTAGGTTCTCTTCTTTCCATCAATTGTTGGCTTTCCATCCTATCACAACCTGGCTGCTTAAAATCAGACATTTAGTATGGTCAATACCACACAGCTTTCAGAGCTGGGTCAGAGATCAAATCTGTTCTGTATATTTAGCCTGGTCCTTCAGGCTAGCATGATCTGATTTACTGGAGTGACACCTCAATTTAAAGCTAAGATTCAGACCTTTTCATAGAGTCCAACATTGTTGTGTTCACCCCTTCTGGTGGCTAGCAGCACACTGATGAATTATGGTTACATTCAGCTGTTTTCAAAAGGCCCGCAGCCAACTGGTTTTATATTCTAACTTATCCTCCTGTATTTCTGGTAAACCTGCTTCAAATCAAACATGTTGCACATCAAATTAAAGCTTAGGTTCTCTTCTTTCCAACATTTTTTGGCTTTCCATCATAGCACAAGCTGGCTGCTTAAAATCAGACATTTAGTATGGTCAATACCACACAGCTTTCAGAGCTGGGTCAGAGGTCAAATCTGTTCTGTATATTTAGCCTGGTCCTTCAGGCTAGCATGATCTGATTTATTGGAGTGACACCTCAATTTAAAGCTAAGATTCAGACCTTTTCATAGAGTCCAACATTGTTGAGTTTACCCCTTCTGGTGGCTAGCAGCACACTGATGAATTATGGTTACATTCAGCTCTTTTCAAAAGGCCTGCAGCCAACAGGTTTTATATTCTACCTTATCCTCCTGTATTTCTGGTAAACCTGCTTCAAATCAAACATGTTGCACATCAAATTAAAGCTTAGGTTCTCTTCTTTCCAACAATTTTTGGCTTTCCATCATAGCACAAGCTGGCTGCTTAAAATCAGACATTTAGTATGGTCAATACCACACAGCTTTCAGAGCTGGGTCAGAGGTCAAATCTGTTCTGTATATTTAGCCTGGTCCTTCAGGCTAGCATGATCTGATTTACTGGAGTGACACCTCAATTTAAAGCTCAGATTCAGACCTTTTCATAGAGTCCAACATTGTTGATTTTACCCCTTCTGGTGGCTAGCAGCACACTGATGAATTATGGTTACATTCAGCTCTTTTCAAAAGGCCTGCAGCCAACAGGTTTTATAGTCTAACTTATCCTCTTGTATTTCTGGTAAACCTGCTTCAAATCAAACATGTTGCACATCAAATTAAAGCTTAGGTTCTCTTCTTTCCATCAATTGTTGGCTTTCCATCCTATCACAACCTGGCTGCTTAAAATCAGACATTTAGTGTGGTCAATACCACACAGCTTTCAGAGCTGGGTCAGATGTCAAATCTGTTCTGTATATTTAGCCTGGTCCTTCAGGCTAGCATGATCTGATTTACTGGAGTGACACCTCAATTTAAAGCTAAGATTCAGACCGTTTCATAGAGTCCAACATTGTTGTGTTCACCCCTTCTGGTGGCTAGCAGCACACTGATGAATTATGGTTACATTCAGCTGTTTTCAAAAGGCCCGCAGCCAACTGGTTTTATATTCTAACTTAACCTCCTGTATTTCTGGTAAACCTGCTTCAAATCAAACATGTTGCACATCAAATTAAAGCTTAGGTTCTCTTCTTTCCAACATTTTTTGGCTTTCCATCATAGCACAAGCTGGCTGCTTAAAATCAGACATTTAGTATGGTCAATACCACACAGCTTTCAGAGCTGGGTCAGAGGTCAAATCTGTTCTGTATATTTAGCCTGGTCCTTCAGGCTAGCATGATCTGATTTACTGGAGTGACACCTCAATTTAAAGCTAAGATTCAGACCTTTTCATAGAGTCCAACATTGTTGAGTTTACCCCTTCTGGTGGCTATCAGCACACTGATGAATTATGGTTACATTCAGCTCTTTTCAAAAGGCCTGCAGCCAACAGGTTTTATATTCTACCTTATCCTCCTGTATTTCTGGTAAACCTGCTTCAAATCAAACATGTTGCACATCAAATTAAAGCTTAGGTTCTCTTCTTTCCATCAATTGTTGGCTTTCCATCCTATCACAACCTGGCTGCTTAAAATCAGACATTTAGTATGGTCAATACCACACAGCTTTCAGAGCTGGGTCAGAGATCAAATCTGTTCTGTATATTTAGCCTGGTCCTTCAGGCTAGCATGATCTGATTTACTGGAGTGACACCTCAATTTAAAGCTAAGATTCAGACCTTTTCATAGAGTCCAACATTGTTGTGTTCACCCCTTCTGGTGGCTAGCAGCACACTGATGAATTATGGTTACATTCAGCTGTTTTCAAAAGGCCCGCAGCCAACTGGTTTTATATTCTAACTTATCCTCCTGTATTTCTGGTAAACCTGCTTCAAATCAAACATGTTGCACATCAAATTAAAGCTTAGGTTCTCTTCTTTCCAACATTTTTTGGCTTTCCATCATAGCACAAGCTGGCTGCTTAAAATCAGACATTTAGTATGGTCAATACCACACAGCTTTCAGAGCTGGGTCAGAGGTCAAATCTGTTCTGTATATTTAGCCTGGTCCTTCAGGCTAGCATGATCTGATTTATTGGAGTGACACCTCAATTTAAAGCTAAGATTCAGACCTTTTCATAGAGTCCAACATTGTTGAGTTTACCCCTTCTGGTGGCTAGCAGCACACTGATGAATTATGGTTACATTCAGCTCTTTTCAAAAGGCCTGCAGCCAACAGGTTTTATATTCTACCTTATCCTCCTGTATTTCTGGTAAACCTGCTTCAAATCAAACATGTTGCACATCAAATTAAAGCTTAGGTTCTCTTCTTTCCAACAATTTTTGGCTTTCCATCATAGCACAAGCTGGCTGCTTAAAATCAGACATTTAGTATGGTCAATACCACACAGCTTTCAGAGCTGGGTCAGAGGTCAAATCTGTTCTGTATATTTAGCCTGGTCCTTCAGGCTAGCATGATCTGATTTACTGGAGTGACACCTCAATTTAAAGCTAAGATTCAGACCTTTTCATAGAGTCCAACATTGTTGATTTTACCCCTTCTGGTGGCTAGCAGCACACTGATGAATTATGGTTACATTCAGCTCTTTTCAAAAGGCCTGCAGCCAACAGGTTTTATAGTCTAACTTATCCTCTTGTATTTCTGGTAAACCTGCTTCAAATCAAACATGTTGCACATCAAATTAAAGCTTAGGTTCTCTTCTTTCCATCAATTGTTGGCTTTCCATCCTATCACAACCTGGCTGCTTAAAATCAGACATTTAGTGTGGTCAATACCACACAGCTTTCAGAGCTGGGTCAGATGTCAAATCTGTTCTGTATATTTAGCCTGGTCCTTCAGGCTAGCATGATCTGATTTACTGGAGTGACACCTCAATTTAAAGCTAAGATTCAGACCGTTTCATAGAGTCCAACATTGTTGTGTTCACCCCTTCTGGTGGCTAGCAGCACACTGATGAATTATGGTTACATTCAGCTGTTTTCAAAAGGCCCGCAGCCAACTGGTTTTATATTCTAACTTATCCTCCTGTATTTCTGGTAAACCTGCTTCAAATCAAACATGTTGCACATCAAATTAAAGCTTAGGTTCTCTTCTTTCCAACATTTTTTGGCTTTCCATCATAGCACAAGCTGGCTGCTTAAAATCAGACATTTAGTATGGTCAATACCACACAGCTTTCAGAGCTGGGTCAGAGGTCAAATCTGTTCTGTATATTTAGCCTGGTCCTTCAGGCTAGCATGATCTGATTTACTGGAGTGACACCTCAATTTAAAGCTAAGATTCAGACCTTTTCATAGAGTCCAACATTGTTGAGTTTACCCCTTCTGGTGGCTAGCAGCACACTGATGAATTATGGTTACATTCAGCTCTTTTCAAAAGGCCTGCAGCCAACAGGTTTTATATTCTACCTTATCCTCCTGTATTTCTGGTAAACCTGCTTCAAATCAAACATGTTGCACATCAAATTAAAGCTTAGGTTCTCTTCTTTCCAACAATTGTTGGCTTTCCATCCTATCACAAGCTGGCTGCTTAAAATCAGACATTTAGTATGGTCAATACCACACAGCTTTCAGAGCTGGGTCAGAGGTCAAATCTGTTCTGTATATTTAGCTTGGTCTTTCAGGCTAGCATGTTCTGATTTACTGGAGTGATACCTCCATGTAAAGCTCAGATTCAGACCTTTTCATAGAGTCCAACATTGTTGAGTTTACCCCTTCTGGTGGCTAGCAGCACACTGATGAATTATGGTTACATTCAGCTCTTTTCAAAAGGCCTGCAGCCAACAGGTTTTATATTCTAACTTATCCTCCTGTATTTCTGGTAAACCTGCTTCAAATCAAACATGTTGCACATCAAATTAAAGCTTAGGTTCTCTTCTTTCCATCAATTGTTGGCTTTCCATCCTATCACAACCTGGCTGCTTAAAATCAGACATTTAGTATGGTCAATACCACACAGCTTTCAGAGCTGGGTCAGAGGTCAAATCTGTTCTGTATATTTAGCCTGGTCCTTCAGGCTAGCATGATCTGATTTACTGGAGTGACACCTCAATTTAAAGCTAAGATTCAGACCTTTTCATAGAGTCCAACATTGTTGAGTTTACCCCTTCTGGTGGCTAGCAGCACACTGATGAATTATGGTTACATTCAGCTCTTTTCAAAAGGCCTGCAGCCAACAGGTTTTATATTCTACCTTATCCTCCTGTATTTCTGGTAAACCTGCTTCAAATCAAACATGTTGCACATCAAATTAAAGCTTAGGTTCTCTTCTTTCCAACAATTTTTGGCTTTCCATCATAGCACAAGCTGGCTGCTTAAAATCAGACATTTAGTATGGTCAATACCACACAGCTTTCAGAGCTGGGTCAGAGGTCAAATCTGTTCTGTATATTTAGCTTGGTCTTTCAGGCTAGCATGATCTGATTTACTGGAGTGATACCTCCATGTAAAGCTCAGATTCAGACCTTTTCATAGAGTCCAACATTGTTGAGTTTACCCCTTCTGGTGGCTAGCAGCACACTGATGAATTATGGTTACATTCAGCTCTTTTCAAAAGGCCTGCAGCCAACTGGTTTTATATTCTAACTTATCCTCCTGTATTTCTGGTAAACCTGCTTCAAATCAAACATGTTGCACATCAAATTAAAGCTTAGGTTCTCTTCTTTCCAACATTTTTTGGCTTTCCATCATAGCACAAGCTGGCTGCTTAAAATCAGACATTTAGTATGGTCAATACCACACAGCTTTCAGAGCTGGGTCAGAGGTCAAATCTGTTCTGTATATTTAGCCTGGTCCTTCAGGCTAGCATGATCTGATTTACTGGAGTGACACCTCAATTTAAAGCTAAGATTCAGACCTTTTCATAGAGTCCAACATTGTTGAGTTTACCCCTTCTGGTGGCTAGCAGCACACTGATGAATTATGGTTACATTCAGCTCTTTTCAAAAGGCCTGCAGCCAACAGGTTTTATATTCTAACTTATCCTCCTGTATTTCTGGTAAACCTGCTTCAAATCAAACATGTTGCACATCAAATTAAAGCTTAGGTTCTCTTCTTTCCAACAATTTTTGGCTTTCCATCATAGCACAAGCTGGCTGCTTAAAATCAGACATTTAGTATGGTCAATACCACACAGCTTTCAGAGCTGGGTCAGAGGTCAAATCTGTTCTGTATATTTAGCTTGGTCTTTCAGGCTAGCATGATCTGATTTACTGGAGTGATACCTCCATGTAAAGCTCAGATTCAGACCTTTTCATAGAGTCCAACATTTTTGAGTTTACCCCTTCTGGTGGCTAGCAGCACACTGATGAATTATGGTTACATTCAGCTCTTTTCAAAAGGCCTGCAGCCAACTGGTTTTATATTCTAACTTATCCTCCTGTATTTCTGGTAAACCTGCTTCAAATCAAACATGTTGCACATCAAATTAAAGCTTAGGTTCTCTTCTTTCCAACATTTTTTGGCTTTCCATCATAGCACAAGCTGGCTGCTTAAAATCAGACATTTAGTATGGTCAATACCACACAGCTTTCAGAGCTGGGTCAGAGGTCAAATCTGTTCTGTATATTTAGCCTGGTCCTTCAGGCTAGCATGATCTGATTTACTGGAGTGACACCTCAATTTAAAGCTAAGATTCAGACCTTTTCATAGAGTCCAACATTGTTGAGTTTACCCCTTCTGGTGGCTAGCAGCACACTGATGAATTATGGTTACATTCAGCTCTTTTCAAAAGGCCTGCAGCCAACAGGTTTTATATTCTAACTTATCCTCCTGTATTTCTGGTAAACCTGCTTCAAATCAAACATGTTGCACATCAAATTAAAGCTTAGGTTCTCTTCTTTCCAACAATTTTTGGCTTTCCATCATAGCACAAGCTGGCTGCTTAAAATCAGACATTTAGTATGGTCAATACCACACAGCTTTCAGAGCTGGGTCAGAGGTCAAATCTGTTCTGTATATTTAGCTTGGTCTTTCAGGCTAGCATGATCTGATTTACTGGAGTGATACCTCCATGTAAAGCTCAGATTCAGACCTTTTCATAGAGTCCAACATTTTTGAGTTTACCCCTTCTGGTGGCTAGCAGCACACTGATGAATTATGGTTACATTCAGCTCTTTTCAAAAGGCCTGCAGCCAACAGGTTTTATATTCTAACTTATCCTCCTGTATTTCTGGTAAACCTGCTTCAAATCAAACATGTTGCACATCAAATTAAAGCTTAGGTTCTCTTCTTTCCATCAATTGTTGGCTTTCCATCCTATCACAAGCTGGCTGCTTAAAATCAGACATTTAGTATGGTCAATACCACACAGCTTTCAGAGCTGGGTCAGAGGTCAAATCTGTTCTGTATATTTAGCTTGGTCTTTCAGGCTAGCATGATCTGATTTACTGGAGTGATACCTCCATGTAAAGCTCAGATTCAGACCTTTTCATAGAGTCCAACATTGTTGAGTTTACCCCTTCTGGTGGCTAGCAGCACACTGATGAATTATGGTTACATTCAGCTCTTTTCAAAAGGCCTGCAGCCAACAGGTTTTATATTCTAACTTATCCTCCTGTATTTCTGGTAAACCTGCTTCAAATCAAACATGTTGCACATCAAATTAAAGCTTAGGTTCTCTTCTTACCATCAATTGTTGGCTTTCCATCCTATCACAACCTGGCTGCTTAAAATCAGACATTTAGTATGGTCAATACCACACAGCTTTCAGAGCTGGGTCAGAGGTCAAATCTGTTCTGTATATTTAGCCTGGTCCTTCAGGCTAGCATGATCTGATTTACTGGAGTGACACCTCAATTTAAAGCTAAGATTCAGACCTTTTCATAGAGTCCAACATTGTTGAGTTTACCCCTTCTGGTGGCTTGCAGCACACTGATGAATTATGGTTACATTCAGCTCTTTTCAAAAGGCCTGCAGCCAACAGTTTTTATATTCTAACTTATCCTCCTGTATTTCTGGTAAACCTGCTTCAAATCAAACATGTTGCACATCAAATTAAAGCTTAGGTTCTCTTCTTTCCATCAATTGTTGGCTTTCCATCCTATCACAACCTGGCTGCTTAAAATCAGACATTTAGTGTGGTCAATACCACACAGCTTTCAGAGCTGGGTCAGAGGTCAAATCTGTTCTGTATATTTAGCCTGGTCTTTCAGGCTAGCATGATCTGATTTACTGGAGTGACACCTCAATTTAAAGCTCAGATTCAGACCTTTTCATAGAGTCCAACATTGTTGATTTTACCCCTTCTGGTGGCTAGCAGCACACTGATTAATTATGGTTACATTCAGCTGTTTTCAAAAGGCCTGCAGCCAACTGGTTTTATATTCTAACTTATCCTCCTGTATTTCTGGTAAACCTGCTTCAAATCAAACATGTTGCACATCAAATTAAAGTTTAGGTTCTCTTCTTTCCATCAATTGTTGGCTTTCCATCATAGCACAACCTCACTGCTTAAAATCAGACATTTAGTGTGGTCAATACCACACAGCTTTCAGAGCTGGGTCAGAGGTCAAATCTGTTCTGTATATTTAGCCTGGTCTTTCAGGCTAGCATGATCTAATTTACTGGAGTGACACCTCAATTTAAAGCTCAGATTCAGATCTTTTCATAGAGTCCAACATTGTTGAGTTTACCCCTTCTGGTGGCTAGCAGCACACTGATGAATTATGGTTACATTCAGCTGTTTTCAAAAGGCCTGCAGCCAACAGGTTTTATAGTCTAACTTATCCTCTTGTATTTCTGGCAAACCTGCTTCAAATCAAACATGTTGCACATCAAATTAAAGCTTAGGTTCTCTTCTTTCCATCAATTGTTGGCTTTCCATCCTATCACAACCTGGCTGCTTAAAATCAGACATTTAGTATGGTCAATACCACACAGCTTTCAGAGCTGGGTCAGATGTCAAATCTGTTCTGTATATTTAGCCTGGTCCTTCAGGCTAGCATGATCTGATTTACTGGAGTGACACCTCAATTTAAAGCTAAGATTCAGACCTTTTCATAGAGTCCAACATTGTTGAGTTTACCCCTTCTGGTGGCTAGCAGCACACTGATGAATTATGGTTACATTCAGCTGTTTTCAAAAGGCCTGCAGCCAACAGCTTTTATATTCTAACTTATCCTCCTGTATTTCTGGTAAACCTGCTTCAAATCAAACATGTTGCACATCAAATTAAAGCTTAGGTTCTCTTCTTTCCATCAATTGTTGGCTTTCCATCCTATCACAACCTGGCTGCTTAAAATCAGACATTTAGTGTGGTCAATACCACACAGCTTTCAGAGCTGGGTCAGAGGTCAAATCTGTTCTGTATATTTAACCTGGTCTTTCAGGCTAGCATGATCTGATTTACTGGAGTGACACCTCAATTTAAAGCTCAGATTCAGACCTTTTCATAGAGTCCAACATTGTTGAGTTTACCCCTTCTGGTGGCTAGCAGCACACTGATGAATTATGGTTACATTCAGCTCTTTTCAAAAGGCCTGCAGCCAACAGGTTTTATATTCTAACTTATCCTCCTGTATTTCTGGTAAACCTGCTTCAAATCAAACATGTTGCACATCAAATTAAAGCTTAGGTTCTCTTCTTTCCATCAATTGTTGGCTTTCCATCCTATCACAACCTGGCTGCTTAAAATCAGACATTTAGTATGGTCAATACCACACAGCTTTCAGAGCTGGGTCAGAGATCAAATCTGTTCTGTATATTTAACCTGGTCTTTCAGGCTAGCATGATCTGATTTACTGGAGTGACACCTCAATTTAAAGCTAAGATTCAGACCTTTTCATAGAGTCCAACATTGTTGAGTTTACCCCTTCTGGTGGCTAGCAGCACACTGATGAATTATGGTTACATTCAGCTGTTTTCAAAAGGCCCGCAGCCAACTGGTTTTATATTCTAACTTATCCTCCTGTATTTCTGGTAAACCTGCTTCAAATCAAACATGTTGCACATCAAATTAAAGCTTAGGTTCTCTTCTTTCCAACATTTTTTGGCTTTCCATCATAGCACAAGCTGGCTGCTTAAAATCAGAAATTTAGTATGGTCAATACCACACAGCTTTCAGAGCTGGGTCAGAGGTCAAATCTGTTCTGTATATTTAGCCTGGTCCTTCAGGCTAGCATGATCTGATTTACTGGAGTGATACCTCAATTTAAAGCTCAGATTTAGACCTTTTCATAGAGTCCAACATTGTTGATTTTACCCCTTCTGGTGGCTAGCAGCACACTGATTAATTATGTTTACATTCAGCTGTTTTCAAAAGGCCTGCAGCCAACAGGTTTTATATTCTAACTTATCCTCCTGTATTTCTGGTAAACCTGCTTCAAATCAAACATGTTGCACATCAAATTAAAGCTTAGGTTCTCTTCTTTCCATCAATTGTTGGCTTTCCATCATAGCACAACCTGGCTGCTTAAAATCAGACATTTAGTATGGTCAATACCACACAGCTTTGAGAGCTGGGTCAGAGGTCAAATCTGTTCTGTATATTTAGCCTGGTCCTTCAGGCTAGCATGATCTGAATTACTGGAGTGACACCTCAATTTAAAGCTAAGATTCAGACTTTTTCATAGAGTCCAACATTGTTGAGTTTACCCCTTCTGGTGGCTAGCAGCACACTGATGAATTATGGTTACATTCAGCTGTTTTCAAAAGGCCTGCAGCCAACTGGTTTTATATTCTAACTTATCCTCCTGTATTTCTGGTAAACCTGCTTCAAATCAAACATGTTGCACATCAAATTAAAGCTTAGGTTCTCTTCTTTCCATCAATTGTTGGCTTTCCATCCTATCACAACCTGGCTGCTTAAAATCAGACATTTAGTGTGGTCAATACCACACAGCTTTCAGAGCTGGGTCAGAGGTCAAATCTGTTCTGTATATTTAGCCTGGTCTTTCAGGCTAGCATGATCTGATTTACTGGAGTGACACCTCAATTTAAAGCTCAGATTCAGACCTTTTCATAGAGTCCAACATTGTTGATTTTACCCCTTCTGGTGGCTAGCAGCACACTGATTAATTATGGTTACATTCAGCTGTTTTCAAAAGGCCTGCAGCCAACAGGTTTTATATTCTAACTTATCCTCCTGTATTTCTGGTAAACCTGCTTCAAATCAAACATGTTGCACATCAAATTAAAGTTTAGGTTCTCTTCTTTCCATCAATTGTTGGCTTTCCATCATAGCACAACCTGACTGCTTAAAATCAGACATTTAGTGTGGTCAATACCACACAGCTTTCAGAGCTGGGTCAGAGGTCAAATCTGTTCTGTATATTTAGCCTGGTCTTTCAGGCTAGCATGATCTAATTTACTGGAGTGACACCTCAATTTAAAGCTCAGATTCAGACCTTTTCATAGAGTCCAACATTGTTGAGTTTACCCCTTCTGGTGGCTTGCAGCACACTGATGAATTATGGTTACATTCAGCTCTTTTCAAAAGGCCTGCAGCCAACAGTTTTTATATTCTAACTTATCCTCCTGTATTTCTGGTAAACCTGCTTCAAATCAAACATGTTGCACATCAAATTAAAGCTTAGGTTCTCTTCTTTCCATCAATTGTTGGCTTTCCATCCTATCACAACCTGGCTGCTTAAAATCAGACATTTAGTGTGGTCAATACCACACAGCTTTCAGAGCTGGGTCAGAGGTCAAATCTGTTCTGTATATTTAGCCTGGTCTTTCAGGCTAGCATGATCTGATTTACTGGAGTGACACCTCAATTTAAAGCTCAGATTCAGACCTTTTCATAGAGTCCAACATTGTTGATTTTACCCCTTCTGGTGGCTAGCAGCACACTGATTAATTATGGTTACATTCAGCTGTTTTCAAAAGGCCTGCAGCCAACAGGTTTTATATTCTAACTTATCCTCCTGTATTTCTGGTAAACCTGCTTCAAATCAAACATGTTGCACATCAAATTAAAGTTTAGGTTCTCTTCTTTCCATCAATTGTTGGCTTTCCATCATAGCACAACCTGACTGCTTAAAATCAGACATTTAGTGTGGTCAATACCACACAGCTTTCAGAGCTGGGTCAGAGGTCAAATCTGTTCTGTATATTTAGCCTGGTCTTTCAGGCTAGCATGATCTAATTTACTGGAGTGACACCTCAATTTAAAGCTCAGATTCAGATCTTTTCATAGAGTCCAACATTGTTGAGTTTACCCCTTCTGGTGGCTAGCAGCACACTGATGAATTATGGTTACATTCAGCTGTTTTCAAAAGGCCTGCAGCCAACAGGTTTTATAGTCTAACTTATCCTCTTGTATTTCTGGCAAACCTGCTTCAAATCAAACATGTTGCACATCAAATTAAAGCTTAGGTTCTCTTCTTTCCATCAATTGTTGGCTTTCCATCCTATCACAACCTGGCTGCTTAAAATCAGACATTTAGTATGGTCAATACCACACAGCTTTCAGAGCTGGGTCAGATGTCAAATCTGTTCTGTATATTTAGCCTGGTCCTTCAGGCTAGCATGATCTGATTTACTGGAGTGACACCTCAATTTAAAGCTAAGATTCAGACCTTTTCATAGAGTCCAACATTGTTGAGTTTACCCCTTCTGGTGGCTAGCAGCACACTGATGAATTATGGTTACATTCAGCTGTTTTCAAAAGGCCTGCAGCCAACAGCTTTTATATTCTAACTTATCCTCCTGTATTTCTGGTAAACCTGCTTCAAATCAAACATGTTGCACATCAAATTAAAGCTTAGGTTCTCTTCTTTCCATCAATTGTTGGCTTTCCATCCTATCACAACCTGGCTGCTTAAAATCAGACATTTAGTGTGGTCAATACCACACAGCTTTCAGAGCTGGGTCAGAGGTCAAATCTGTTCTGTATATTTAACCTGGTCTTTCAGGCTAGCATGATCTGATTTACTGGAGTGACACCTCAATTTAAAGCTCAGATTCAGACCTTTTCATAGAGTCCAACATTGTTGAGTTTACCCCTTCTGGTGGCTAGCAGCACACTGATGAATTATGGTTACATTCAGCTCTTTTCAAAAGGCCTGCAGCCAACAGGTTTTATATTCTAACTTATCCTCCTGTATTTCTGGTAAACCTGCTTCAAATCAAACATGTTGCACATCAAATTAAAGCTTAGGTTCTCTTCTTTCCATCAATTGTTGGCTTTCCATCCTATCACAACCTGGCTGCTTAAAATCAGACATTTAGTATGGTCAATACCACACAGCTTTCAGAGCTGGGTCAGAGATCAAATCTGTTCTGTATATTTAACCTGGTCTTTCAGGCTAGCATGATCTGATTTACTGGAGTGACACCTCAATTTAAAGCTAAGATTCAGACCTTTTCATAGAGTCCAACATTGTTGAGTTTACCCCTTCTGGTGGCTAGCAGCACACTGATGAATTATGGTTACATTCAGCTGTTTTCAAAAGGCCCGCAGCCAACTGGTTTTATATTCTAACTTATCCTCCTGTATTTCTGGTAAACCTGCTTCAAATCAAACATGTTGCACATCAAATTAAAGCTTAGGTTCTCTTCTTTCCAACATTTTTTGGCTTTCCATCATAGCACAAGCTGGCTGCTTAAAATCAGAAATTTAGTATGGTCAATACCACACAGCTTTCAGAGCTGGGTCAGAGGTCAAATCTGTTCTGTATATTTAGCCTGGTCCTTCAGGCTAGCATGATCTGATTTACTGGAGTGATACCTCAATTTAAAGCTCAGATTTAGACCTTTTCATAGAGTCCAACATTGTTGATTTTACCCCTTCTGGTGGCTAGCAGCACACTGATTAATTATGTTTACATTCAGCTGTTTTCAAAAGGCCTGCAGCCAACAGGTTTTATATTCTAACTTATCCTCCTGTATTTCTGGTAAACCTGCTTCAAATCAAACATGTTGCACATCAAATTAAAGCTTAGGTTCTCTTCTTTCCATCAATTGTTGGCTTTCCATCATAGCACAACCTGGCTGCTTAAAATCAGACATTTAGTATGGTCAATACCACACAGCTTTGAGAGCTGGGTCAGAGGTCAAATCTGTTCTGTATATTTAGCCTGGTCCTTCAGGCTAGCATGATCTGAATTACTGGAGTGACACCTCAATTTAAAGCTAAGATTCAGACTTTTTCATAGAGTCCAACATTGTTGAGTTTACCCCTTCTGGTGGCTAGCAGCACACTGATGAATTATGGTTACATTCAGCTGTTTTCAAAAGGCCTGCAGCCAACTGGTTTTATATTCTAACTTATCCTCCTGTATTTCTGGTAAACCTGCTTCAAATCAAACATGTTGCACATCAAATTAAAGCTTAGGTTCTCTTCTTTCCATCAATTGTTGGCTTTCCATCCTATCACAACCTGGCTGCTTAAAATCAGACATTTAGTGTGGTCAATACCACACAGCTTTCAGAGCTGGGTCAGAGGTCAAATCTGTTCTGTATATTTAGCCTGGTCTTTCAGGCTAGCATGATCTGATTTACTGGAGTGACACCTCAATTTAAAGCTCAGATTCAGACCTTTTCATAGAGTCCAACATTGTTGATTTTACCCCTTCTGGTGGCTAGCAGCACACTGATTAATTATGGTTACATTCAGCTGTTTTCAAAAGGCCTGCAGCCAACAGGTTTTATATTCTAACTTATCCTCCTGTATTTCTGGTAAACCTGCTTCAAATCAAACATGTTGCACATCAAATTAAAGTTTAGGTTCTCTTCTTTCCATCAATTGTTGGCTTTCCATCATAGCACAACCTGACTGCTTAAAATCAGACATTTAGTGTGGTCAATACCACACAGCTTTCAGAGCTGGGTCAGAGGTCAAATCTGTTCTGTATATTTAGCCTGGTCTTTCAGGCTAGCATGATCTGATTTACTGGAGTGACACCTCAATTTAAAGCTCAGATTCAGACCTTTTCATAGAGTCCAACATTGTTGAGTTTACCCCTTCTGGTGGCTAGCAGCACACTGATGAATTATGGTTACATTCAGCTGTTTTCAAAAGGCCTGCAGCCAACAGGTTTTATAGTCTAACTTATCCTCTTGTATTTCTGGCAAACCTGCTTCAAATCAAACATGTTGCACATCAAATTAAAGCTTAGGTTCTCTTCTTTCCATCAATTGTTGGCTTTCCATCCTATCACAACCTGGCTGCTTAAAATCAGACATTTAGTATGGTCAATACCACACAGCTTTCAGAGCTGGGTCAGATGTCAAATCTGTTCTGTATATTTAGCCTGGTCCTTCAGGCTAGCATGATCTGATTTACTGGAGTGACACCTCAATTTAAAGCTAAGATTCAGACCTTTTCATAGAGTCCAACATTGTTGAGTTTACCCCTTCTGGTGGCTAGCAGCACACTGATGAATTATGGTTACATTCAGCTGTTTTCAAAAGGCCTGCAGCCAACAGCTTTTATATTCTAACTTATCCTCCTGTATTTCTGGTAAACCTGCTTCAAATCAAACATGTTGCACATCAAATTAAAGCTTAGGTTCTCTTGTTTCCATCAATTGTTGGCTTTCCATCCTATCACAACCTGGCTGCTTAAAATCAGACATTTAGTGTGGTCAATACCACACAGCTTTCAGAGCTGGGTCAGAGGTCAAATCTGTTCTGTATATTTAACCTGGTCTTTCAGGCTAGCATGATCTGATTTACTGGAGTGACACCTCAATTTAAAGCTCAGATTCAGACCTTTTCATAGAGTCCAACATTGTTGAGTTTACCCCTTCTGGTGGCTAGCAGCACACTGATGAATTATGGTTACATTCAGCTCTTTTCAAAAGGCCTGCAGCCAACAGGTTTTATATTCTAACTTATCCTCCTGTATTTCTGGTAAACCTGCTTCAAATCAAACATGTTGCACATCAAATTAAAGCTTAGGTTCTCTTCTTTCCATCAATTGTTGGCTTTCCATCCTATCACAACCTGGCTGCTTAAAATCAGACATTTAGTATGGTCAATACCACACAGCTTTCAGAGCTGGGTCAGAGATCAAATCTGTTCTGTATATTTAACCTGGTCTTTCAGGCTAGCATGATCTGATTTACTGGAGTGACACCTCAATTTAAAGCTAAGATTCAGACCTTTTCATAGAGTCCAACATTGTTGAGTTTACCCCTTCTGGTGGCTAGCAGCACACTGATGAATTATGGTTACATTCAGCTGTTTTCAAAAGGCCCGCAGCCAACTGGTTTTATATTCTAACTTATCCTCCTGTATTTCTGGTAAACCTGCTTCAAATCAAACATGTTGCACATCAAATTAAAGCTTAGGTTCTCTTCTTTCCAACATTTTTTGGCTTTCCATCATAGCACAAGCTGGCTGCTTAAAATCAGAAATTTAGTATGGTCAATACCACACAGCTTTCAGAGCTGGGTCAGAGGTCAAATCTGTTCTGTATATTTAGCCTGGTCCTTCAGGCTAGCATGATCTGATTTACTGGAGTGATACCTCAATTTAAAGCTCAGATTTAGACCTTTTCATAGAGTCCAACATTGTTGATTTTACCCCTTCTGGTGGCTAGCAGCACACTGATTAATTATGTTTACATTCAGCTGTTTTCAAAAGGCCTGCAGCCAACAGGTTTTATATTCTAACTTATCCTCCTGTATTTCTGGTAAACCTGCTTCAAATCAAACATGTTGCACATCAAATTAAAGCTTAGGTTCTCTTCTTTCCATCAATTGTTGGCTTTCCATCATAGCACAACCTGGCTGCTTAAAATCAGACATTTAGTATGGTCAATACCACACAGCTTTGAGAGCTGGGTCAGAGGTCAAATCTGTTCTGTATATTTAGCCTGGTCCTTCAGGCTAGCATGATCTGAATTACTGGAGTGACACCTCAATTTAAAGCTAAGATTCAGACTTTTTCATAGAGTCCAACATTGTTGAGTTTACCCCTTCTGGTGGCTAGCAGCACACTGATGAATTATGGTTACATTCAGCTGTTTTCAAAAGGCCTGCAGCCAACTGGTTTTATATTCTAACTTATCCTCCTGTATTTCTGGTAAACCTGCTTCAAATCAAACATGTTGCACATCAAATTAAAGCTTAGGTTCTCTTCTTTCCATCAATTGTTGGCTTTCCATCCTATCACAACCTGGCTGCTTAAAATCAGACATTTAGTGTGGTCAATACCACACAGCTTTCAGAGCTGGGTCAGAGGTCAAATCTGTTCTGTATATTTAGCCTGGTCTTTCAGGCTAGCATGATCTGATTTACTGGAGTGACACCTCAATTTAAAGCTCAGATTCAGACCTTTTCATAGAGTCCAACATTGTTGATTTTACCCCTTCTGGTGGCTAGCAGCACACTGATTAATTATGGTTACATTCAGCTGTTTTCAAAAGGCCTGCAGCCAACAGGTTTTATATTCTAACTTATCCTCCTGTATTTCTGGTAAACCTGCTTCAAATCAAACATGTTGCACATCAAATTAAAGTTTAGGTTCTCTTCTTTCCATCAATTGTTGGCTTTCCATCATAGCACAACCTGACTGCTTAAAATCAGACATTTAGTGTGGTCAATACCACACAGCTTTCAGAGCTGGGTCAGAGGTCAAATCTGTTCTGTATATTTAGCCTGGTCTTTCAGGCTAGCATGATCTAATTTACTGGAGTGACACCTCAATTTAAAGCTCAGATTCAGACCTTTTCATAGAGTCCAACATTGTTGAGTTTACCCCTTCTGGTGGCTAGCAGCACACTGATGAATTATGGTTACATTCAGCTGTTTTCAAAAGGCCTGCAGCCAACAGGTTTTATAGTCTAACTTATCCTCTTGTATTTCTGGCAAACCTGCTTCAAATCAAACATGTTGCACATCAAATTAAAGCTTAGGTTCTCTTCTTTCCATCAATTGTTGGCTTTCCATCCTATCACAACCTGGCTGCTTAAAATCAGACATTTAGTATGGTCAATACCACACAGCTTTCAGAGCTGGGTCAGATGTCAAATCTGTTCTGTATATTTAGCCTGGTCCTTCAGGCTAGCATGATCTGATTTACTGGAGTGACACCTCAATTTAAAGCTCAGATTCAGACCTTTTCATAGAGTCCAACATTGTTGATTTTACCCCTTCTGGTGGCTAGCAGCACACTGATTAATTATGGTTACATTCAGCTGTTTTCAAAAGGCCTGCAGCCAACAGGTTTTATATTCTAACTTATCCTCCTGTATTTCTGGTAAACCTGCTTCAAATCAAACATGTTGCACATCAAATTAAAGCTTAGGTTCTCTTCTTTCCATCAATTGTTGGCTTTCCATCCTATCACAACCTGGCTGCTTAAAATCAGACATTTAGTGTGGTCAATACCACACAGCTTTCAGAGCTGGGTCAGATGTCAAATCTGTTCTGTATATTTAGCCTGCTCTTTCAGGCTAGCATGATCTGATTTACTGGAGTGACACCTCAATTTAAAGCTCAGATTCAGACCTTTTCATAGAGTCCAACATTGTTGATTTTACCCCTTCTGGTGGCTAGCAGCACACTGATGAATTATGGTTACATTCAGCTGTTTTCAAAAGGCCTGCAGCCAACAGGTTTTCTATTCTAACTTATCCTCCTGTATTTCTGGTAAACCTGCTTCAAATCAAACATGTTGCACATCAAATTAAAGCTTAGGTTCTCTTCTTTCCAACAATTGTTGGCTCTCCATCATAGCACAACCTGGCTGCTTAAAATCAGACATTTAGTGTGGTCAATACCACACAGCTTTCAGAGCTGGGTCAGAGGTCAAATCTGTTCTGTATATTTAGCCTGGTCTTTCAGGCTAGCATGATCTGATTTACTGGAGTCATACCTCAATTTAAAGCTCAGATTCAGACCTTTTCATAGAGTCCAACATTGTTGATTTTACCCCTTCTGGTGGCTAGCAGCACACTGATTAATTATGTTTACATTCAGCTGTTTTCAAAAGGCCTGCAGCCAACAGGTTTTATATTCTAACTTATCCTCCTGTATTTCTGGTAAACCTGCTTCAAATCAAACATGTTGCACATCAAATTAAAGCTTAGGTTCTCTTCTTTCCATCAATTGTTGGCTTTCCATCATAGCACAACCTGGCTGCTTAAAATCAGACATTTAGTATGGTCAATACCACACAGCTTTGAGAGCTGGGTCAGAGGTCAAATCTGTTCTGTATATTTAGCCTGGTCCTTCAGGCTAGCATGATCTGATTTACTGGAGTGACACCTCAATTTAAAGCTAAGATTCAGACTTTTTCATAGAGTCCAACATTGTTGAGTTTACCCCTTCTGGTGGCTAGCAGCACACTGATGAATTATGGTTACATTCAGCTCTTTTCAAAAGGCCTGCAGCCAACAGGTTTTCTATTCTAACTTATCCTCCTGTATTTCTGGTAAACCTGCTTCAAATCAAACATGTTGCACATCAAATTAAAGCTTAGGTTCTCTTCTTTCCATCAATTGTTGGCTTTCCATCCTATCACAACCTGGCTGCTTAAAATCAGACATTTAGTGTGGTCAATACCACACAGCTTTCAGAGCTGGGTCAGATGTCAAATCTGTTCTGTATATTTAGCCTGCTCTTTCAGGCTAGCATGATCTGATTTACTGGAGTGACACCTCAATTTAAAGCTCAGATTCAGACCTTTTCATAGAGTCCAACATTGTTGATTTTACCCCTTCTGGTGGCTAGCAGCACACTGATGAATTATGGTTACATTCAGCTGTTTTCAAAAGGCCTGCAGCCAACAGGTTTTCTATTCTAACTTATCCTCCTGTATTTCTGGTAAACCTGCTTCAAATCAAACATGTTGCACATCAAATTAAAGCTTAGGTTCTCTTCTTTCCAACAATTGTTGGCTTTCCATCATAGCACAACCTGGCTGCTTAAAATCAGACATTTAGTGTGGTCAATACCACACAGCTTTCAGAGCTGGGTCAGAGGTCAAATCTGTTCTGTATATTTAGCCTGGTCTTTCAGGCTAGCATGATCTGATTTACTGGAGTCATACCTCAATTTAAAGCTCAGATTCAGACCTTTTCATAGAGTCCAACATTGTTGATTTTACCCCTTCTGGTGGCTAGCAGCACACTGATTAATTATGGTTACATTCAGCTCTTTTCAAAAGGCCTGCAGCCAACAGGTTTTATATTCTAACTTATCCTCCTGTATTTCTGGTAAACCTGCTTCAAATCAAACATGTTGCACATCAAATTAAAGCTTAGGTTCTCTTCTTTCCATCAATTGTTGGCTTTCCATCATAGCACAACCTGGCTGCTTAAAATCAGACATTTAGTATGGTCAATACCACACAGCTTTCAGAGCTGGGTCAGAGGTCAAATCTGTTCTGTATATTTAGCCTGGTCCTTCAGGCTAGCATGATCTGATTTACTGGAGTGACACCTCAATTTAAAGCTAAGATTCAGACTTTTTCATAGAGTCCAACATTGTTGAGTTTACCCCTTCTGGTGGCTAGCAGCACACTGATGAATTATGGTTACATTCAGCTGTTTTCAAAAGGCCTGCAGCCAACAGGTTTTCTATTCTAACTTATCCTCCTGTATTTCTGGTAAACCTGCTTCAAATCAAACATGTTGCACATCAAATTAAAGCTTAGGTTCTCTTCTTTCCAACAATTGTTGGCTTTCCATCATAGCACAACCTGGCTGCTTAAAATCAGACATTTAGTGTGGTCAATACCACACAGCTTTCAGAGCTGGGTCAGAGGTCAAATCTGTTCTGTATATTTAGCCTGGTCTTTCAGGCTAGCATGATCTGATTTACTGGAGTCATACCTCAATTTAAAGCTCAGATTCAGACCTTTTCATAGAGTCCAACATTGTTGATTTTACCCCTTCTGGTGGCTAGCAGCACACTGATTAATTATGGTTACATTCAGCTGTTTTCAAAAGGCCTGCAGCCAACAGGTTTTATATTCTAACTTATCCTCCTGTATTTCTGGTAAACCTGCTTCAAATCAAACATGTTGCACATCAAATTAAAGCTTAGGTTCTCTTCTTTCCATCAATTGTTGGCTTTCCATCATAGCACAACCTGGCTGCTTAAAATCAGACATTTAGTATGGTCAATACCAAACAGCTTTCAGAGCTGGGTCAGAGGTCAAATCTGTTCTGTATATTTAGCCTGGTCCTTCAGGCTAGCATGATCTGATTTACTGGAGTGACACCTCAATTTAAAGCTAAGATTCAGACTTTTTCACAGAGTCCAACATTGTTGAGTTTACCCCTTCTGGTGGCTAGCAGCACACTGATGAATTATGGTTACATTCAGCTGTTTTCAAAAGGCCTGCAGCCAACAGGTTTTCTATTCTAACTTATCCTCCTGTATTTCTGGTAAACCTGCTTCAAATCAAACATGTTGCACATCAAATT
The DNA here is from genome assembly GCF_048128805.1 of Centroberyx gerrardi. Lineage (NCBI taxonomy): Eukaryota > Metazoa > Chordata > Actinopteri > Beryciformes > Berycidae > Centroberyx > Centroberyx gerrardi. The sequence goes on along the minus strand of NC_136017.1, from coordinate 23,979,361 downwards.
AAAGCTTAGGTTCTCTTCTTTCCATCAATTGTTGGCTTTCCATCCTATCACAACCTGGCTGCTTAAAATCAGACATTTAGTGTGGTCAATACCACACAGCTTTCAGAGCTGGGTCAGATGTCAAATCTGTTCTGTATATTTAGCCTGGTCTTTCAGGCTAGCATGATCTGATTTACTGGAGTGATACCTCAATTTAAAGCTCAGATTCAGACCTTTTCATAGAGTCCAACATTGTTCATTTTAAACCTTCTGGTGGCTAGCAGCACACTGATGAATTATTGTTACATTCAGCTGTTTTCAAAAGGCCTGCATCCAACTGGTTTTATAGTCTAACTTATCCTCCTGTATTTCTGGTCAACCTGCTTCAAATCAAACATGTTGCACATCAAATTAAAGCTTAGGTTCTCTTCTTTCCAACAATTGTTGGCTTTCCATCCTATCACAAGCTGGCTGCTTAAAATCAGACATTTAGTGTGGTCAATACCACACAGCTTTCAGAGCTGGGTCAGATGTCAAATCTGTTCTGTATATTTAGCCTGCTCTTTCAGGCTAGCATGATCTGATTTACTGGAGTGACACCTCAATTTAAAGCTCAGATTCAGACCTTTTCATAGAGTCCAACATTGTTGATTTTACCCCTTCTGGTGGCTAGCAGCACACTGATGAATTATGGTTACATTCAGCTGTTTTCAAAAGGCCTGCAGCCAACAGGTTTTCTATTCTAACTTATCCTCCTGTATTTCTGGTAAACCTGCTTCAAATCAAACATGTTGCACATCAAATTAAAGCTTAGGTTCTCTTCTTTCCATCAATTGTTGGCTTTCCATCCTATCACAACCTGGCTGCTTAAAATCAGACATTTAGTGTGGTCAATACCACACAGCTTTCAGAGCTGGGTCAGATGTCAAATCTGTTCTGTATATTTAGCCTGCTCTTTCAGGCTAGCATGATCTGATTTACTGGAGTGACACCTCAATTTAAAGCTCAGATTCAGACCTTTTCATAGAGTCCAACATTGTTGATTTTACCCCTTCTGGTGGCTAGCAGCACACTGATGAATTATGGTTACATTCAGCTGTTTTCAAAAGGCCTGCAGCCAACAGGTTTTCTATTCTAACTTATCCTCCTGTATTTCTGGTAAACCTGCTTCAAATCAAACATGTTGCACATCAAATTAAAGCTTAGGTTCTCTTCTTTCCAACAATTGTTGGCTTTCCATCATAGCACAACCTGGCTGCTTAAAATCAGACATTTAGTGTGGTCAATACCACACAGCTTTCAGAGCTGGGTCAGAGGTCAAATCTGTTCTGTATATTTAGCCTGGTCTTTCAGGCTAGCATGATCTGATTTACTGGAGTCATACCTCAATTTAAAGCTCAGATTCAGACCTTTTCATAGAGTCCAACATTGTTGATTTTACCCCTTCTGGTGGCTAGCAGCACACTGATTAATTATGGTTACATTCAGCTCTTTTCAAAAGGCCTGCAGCCAACAGGTTTTATATTCTAACTTATCCTCCTGTATTTCTGGTAAACCTGCTTCAAATCAAACATGTTGCACATCAAATTAAAGCTTAGGTTCTCTTCTTTCCATCAATTGTTGGCTTTCCATCATAGCACAACCTGGCTGCTTAAAATCAGACATTTAGTATGGTCAATACCACACAGCTTTCAGAGCTGGGTCAGAGGTCAAATCTGTTCTGTATATTTAGCCTGGTCCTTCAGGCTAGCATGATCTGATTTACTGGAGTGACACCTCAATTTAAAGCTAAGATTCAGACCTTTTCATAGAGTCCAACATTGTTGAGTTTACCCCTTCTGGTGGCGAGCAGCACACTGATGAATTATGGTTACATTCAGCTGTTTTCAAAAGGCCTGCAGCCAACAGGTTTTCTATTCTAACTTATCCTCCTGTATTTCTGGTAAACCTGCTTCAAATCAAACATGTTGCACATCAAATTAAAGCTTAGGTTCTCTTCTTTCCAACAATTGTTGGCTTTCCATCATAGCACAACCTGGCTGCTTAAAATCAGACATTTAGTGTGGTCAATACCACACAGCTTTCAGAGCTGGATCAGAGGTCAAATCTGTTCTGTATATTTAGCCTGGTCTTTCAGGCTAGCATGATCTGATTTACTGGAGTGACACCTCAATTTAAAGCTCAGATTCAGACCTTTTTATAGAGTCCAACATTGTTCATTTTAAACCTTCTGGTGGCTATCAGCACACTGATGAATTATGGTTATATTCAACTGTCTTTAAAAGGCCTGCAGCCAACTGGTTTTATATTCTAACTTATCCTCCTGTATTTCTGGTAAACCTGCTTCAAATCAAACATGTTGCACATCAAATTAAAGCTTAGGTTCTCTTCTTTCCATCAATTTTTGGCTTTCCATCATAGCACAACCTGGCTGCTTAAAATCAGACATTTTGTGTGGTCAATACCAGACAGCTTTCAGAGCTGGGTCAGAGGTCAAATCTGTTCTGTATATTTAGCCTGGTCTTTCAGGCTAGCATGATCTGATTTACTGGAGTGATACCTCAATTTAAAGCTCAGATTCAGACCTTTTCATAGAGTCCAACATTGTTCATTTTAAACCTTCTGGTGGCTAGCAGCACACTGATTAATTATGGTTATATTCAACTGTTTTTAAAAGGCCTGCAGCCAACTGGTTTTATATTCTAACTTATCCTCCTGTATTTCTGGTAAACCTGCTTCAAATCAAACATGTTGCACATCAAATTAAAGCTTAGGTTCTCTTCTTTCCAACAATTGTTGGCTTTCCATCATAGCACAACCTGGCTGCTTAAAATCAGACATTTAGTGTGGTAAATACCACACAGCTTTCAGAGCTGGGTCAGAGGTCAAATCTGTTCTGTATATTTAGCCTGGTCTTTCAGGCTAGCATGATCTGATTTACTGGAGTGATACCTCAATTTAAAGCTCAGATTCAGACCTTTTTATAGAGTCCAACATTGTTCATTTTAAACCTTCTGGTGGCTATCAGCACACTGATGAATTATGGTTATATTCAACTGTCTTTAAAAGGCCTGCAGCCAACTGGTTTTATATTCTAACTTATCCTCCTGTATTTCTGGTAAACCTGCTTCAAATCAAACATGTTGCACATCAAATTAAAGCTTAGGTTCTCTTCTTTCCATCAATTTTCGGCTTTCCATCATAGCACAACCTGGCTGCTTAAAATCAGACATTTTGTGTCGTCAATACCAGACAGCTTTCAGAGCTGGGTCAGAGGTCAAATCTGTTCTGTATATTTAGCCTGGTCTTTCAGGCTAGCATGATCTGATTTACTGGAGTGATACCTCAATTTAAAGCTCAGATTCAGACCTTTTCATAGAGTCCAACATTGTTCATTTTACCCCTTCTGGTGGCTAGCAGCACACTGATGAATTATGGTTACATTCAGCTCTTTTCAAAAGGCCTGCAGCCAACAGGTTTTCTATTCTAACTTATCCTCCTGTATTTCTGGTAAACCTGCTTCAAATCAAACATGTTGCACATCAAATTAAAGCTTAGGTTCTCTTCTTTCCATCAATTGTTGGCTTTCCATCCTATCACAACCTGGCTGCTTAAAATCAGACATTTAGTATGGTCAATACCACACAGCTTTCAGAGCTGGGTCAGAGATCAAATCTGTTCTGTATATTTAACCTGGTCTTTCAGGCTAGCATGATCTGATTTACTGGAGTGACACCTCAATTTAAAGCTAAGATTCAGACCTTTTCATAGAGTCCAACATTGTTGAGTTTACCCCTTCTGGTGGCTAGCAGCACACTGATGAATTATGGTTACATTCAGCTGTTTTCAAAAGGCCCGCAGCCAACTGGTTTTATATTCTAACTTATCCTCCTGTATTTCTGGTAAACCTGCTTCAAATCAAACATGTTGCACATCAAATTAAAGCTTAGGTTCTCTTCTTTCCAACATTTTTTGGCTTTCCATCATAGCACAAGCTGGCTGCTTAAAATCAGACATTTAGTATGGTCAATACCACACAGCTTTCAGAGCTGGGTCAGAGGTCAAATCTGTTCTGTATATTTAGCCTGGTCCTTCAGGCTAGCATGATCTGATTTACTGGAGTGACACCTCAATTTAAAGCTAAGATTCAGACCTTTTCATAGAGTCCAACATTGTTGAGTTTACCCCTTCTGGTGGCTAGCAGCACACTGATGAATTATGGTTATATTCAACTGTCTTTAAAAGGCCTGCAGCCAACTGGTTTTATATTCTAACTTATCCTCCTGTATTTCTGGTAAACCTGCTTCAAATCAAACATGTTGCACATCAAATTAAAGCTTAGGTTCTCTTCTTTCCAACAATTGTTGGCTTTCCATCCTATCACAAGCTGGCTGCTTAAAATCAGACATTTAGTGTGGTCAATACCACACAGCTTTCAGAGCTGGGTCAGATGTCAAATCTGTTCTGTATATTTAGCCTGGTCTTTCAGGCTAGCATGATCTGATTTACTGGAGTGACACCTCAATTTAAAGCTCAGATTCAGACCTTTTCATAGAGTCCAACATTGTTGATTTTACCCCTTCTGGTGGCTAGCAGCACACTGATGAATTATGGTTACATTCAGCTGTTTTCAAAAGGCCTGCAGCCAACAGGTTTTCTATTCTAACTTATCCTCCTGTATTTCTGGTAAACCTGCTTCAAATCAAACATGTTGCACATCAAATTAAAGCTTAGGTTCTCTTCTTTCCATCAATTGTTGGCTTTCCATCCTATCACAACCTGGCTGCTTAAAATCAGACATTTAGTGTGGTCAATACCACACAGCTTTCAGAGCTGGGTCAGATGTCAAATCTGTTCTGTATATTTAGCCTGGTCCTTCAGGCTAGCATGATCTGATTTACTGGAGTGACACCTCAATTTAAAGCTAAGATTCAGACCTTTTCATAGAGTCCAACATTGTTGTGTTCACCCCTTCTGGTGGCTAGCAGCACACTGATGAATTGTGGTTACATTCAGCTGTTTTCAAAAGGCCTGCAGCCAACTGGTTTTATATTCTAACTTATCCTCCTGTATTTCTGGTAAACCTGCTTCAAATCAAACATGTTGCACATCAAATTAAAGCTTAGGTTATCTTCTTTCCATCAATTGTTGGCTTTCCATCCTATCACAACCTGGCTGCTTAAAATCAGACATTTAGTGTGGTCAATACCAGACAGCTTTCAGAGCTGGGTCAGAGGTCAAATCTGTTCTGTATATTTAGCCTGGTCTTTCAGGCTAGCATGATCTGATTTACTGGAGTGATACCTCAATTTAAAGCTCAGATTCAGACCTTTTCATAGAGTCCAACATTGTTCATTTTAAACCTTCTGGTGGCTAGCAGCACACTGATTAATTATGGTTATATTCAACTGTTTTTAAAAGGCCTGCAGCCAACTGGTTTTATATTCTAACTTATCCTCCTGTATTTCTGGTAAACCTGCTTCAAATCAAACATGTTGCACATCAAATTAAAGCTTAGGTTCTCTTCTTTCCAACAATTGTTGGCTTTCCATCATAGCACAACCTGGCTGCTTAAAATCAGACATTTAGTGTGGTAAATACCACACAGCTTTCAGAGCTGGGTCAGAGGTCAAATCTGTTCTGTATATTTAGCCTGGTCTTTCAGGCTAGCATGATCTGATTTACTGGAGTGATACCTCAATTTAAAGCTCAGATTCAGACCTTTTTATAGAGTCCAACATTGTTCATTTTAAACCTTCTGGTGGCTATCAGCACACTGATGAATTATGGTTATATTCAACTGTCTTTAAAAGGCCTGCAGCCAACTGGTTTTATATTCTAACTTATCCTCCTGTATTTCTGGTAAACCTGCTTCAAATCAAACATGTTGCACATCAAATTAAAGCTTAGGTTCTCTTCTTTCCATCAATTTTCGGCTTTCCATCATAGCACAACCTGGCTGCTTAAAATCAGACATTTTGTGTCGTCAATACCAGACAGCTTTCAGAGCTGGGTCAGAGGTCAAATCTGTTCTGTATATTTAGCCTGGTCTTTCAGGCTAGCATGATCTGATTTACTGGAGTGATACCTCAATTTAAAGCTCAGATTCAGACCTTTTCATAGAGTCCAACATTGTTCATTTTACCCCTTCTGGTGGCTAGCAGCACACTGATGAATTATGGTTACATTCAGCTCTTTTCAAAAGGCCTGCAGCCAACAGGTTTTCTATTCTAACTTATCCTCCTGTATTTCTGGTAAACCTGCTTCAAATCAAACATGTTGCACATCAAATTAAAGCTTAGGTTCTCTTCTTTCCATCAATTGTTGGCTTTCCATCCTATCACAACCTGGCTGCTTAAAATCAGACATTTAGTATGGTCAATACCACACAGCTTTCAGAGCTGGGTCAGAGATCAAATCTGTTCTGTATATTTAACCTGGTCTTTCAGGCTAGCATGATCTGATTTACTGGAGTGACACCTCAATTTAAAGCTAAGATTCAGACCTTTTCATAGAGTCCAACATTGTTGAGTTTACCCCTTCTGGTGGCTAGCAGCACACTGATGAATTATGGTTACATTCAGCTGTTTTCAAAAGGCCCGCAGCCAACTGGTTTTATATTCTAACTTATCCTCCTGTATTTCTGGTAAACCTGCTTCAAATCAAACATGTTGCACATCAAATTAAAGCTTAGGTTCTCTTCTTTCCAACATTTTTTGGCTTTCCATCATAGCACAAGCTGGCTGCTTAAAATCAGACATTTAGTATGGTCAATACCACACAGCTTTCAGAGCTGGGTCAGAGGTCAAATCTGTTCTGTATATTTAGCCTGGTCCTTCAGGCTAGCATGATCTGATTTACTGGAGTGACACCTCAATTTAAAGCTAAGATTCAGACCTTTTCATAGAGTCCAACATTGTTGAGTTTACCCCTTCTGGTGGCTAGCAGCACACTGATGAATTATGGTTATATTCAACTGTCTTTAAAAGGCCTGCAGCCAACTGGTTTTATATTCTAACTTATCCTCCTGTATTTCTGGTAAACCTGCTTCAAATCAAACATGTTGCACATCAAATTAAAGCTTAGGTTCTCTTCTTTCCAACAATTGTTGGCTTTCCATCCTATCACAAGCTGGCTGCTTAAAATCAGACATTTAGTGTGGTCAATACCACACAGCTTTCAGAGCTGGGTCAGATGTCAAATCTGTTCTGTATATTTAGCCTGGTCTTTCAGGCTAGCATGATCTGATTTACTGGAGTGACACCTCAATTTAAAGCTCAGATTCAGACCTTTTCATAGAGTCCAACATTGTTGATTTTACCCCTTCTGGTGGCTAGCAGCACACTGATGAATTATGGTTACATTCAGCTGTTTTCAAAAGGCCTGCAGCCAACAGGTTTTCTATTCTAACTTATCCTCCTGTATTTCTGGTAAACCTGCTTCAAATCAAACATGTTGCACATCAAATTAAAGCTTAGGTTCTCTTCTTTCCATCAATTGTTGGCTTTCCATCCTATCACAACCTGGCTGCTTAAAATCAGACATTTAGTGTGGTCAATACCACACAGCTTTCAGAGCTGGGTCAGATGTCAAATCTGTTCTGTATATTTAGCCTGGTCCTTCAGGCTAGCATGATCTGATTTACTGGAGTGACACCTCAATTTAAAGCTAAGATTCAGACCTTTTCATAGAGTCCAACATTGTTGTGTTCACCCCTTCTGGTGGCTAGCAGCACACTGATGAATTGTGGTTACATTCAGCTGTTTTCAAAAGGCCTGCAGCCAACTGGTTTTATATTCTAACTTATCCTCCTGTATTTCTGGTAAACCTGCTTCAAATCAAACATGTTGCACATCAAATTAAAGCTTAGGTTATCTTCTTTCCATCAATTGTTGGCTTTCCATCCTATCACAACCTGGCTGCTTAAAATCAGACATTTAGTGTGGTCAATACCACACAGCTTTCAGAGCTGGGTCAGAGGTCAAATCTGTTCTGTATATTTAACCTGGTCTTTCAGGCTAGCATGATCTGATTTACTGGAGTGACACCTCAATTTAAAGCTCAGATTCAGACCTTTTCATAGAGTCCAACATTGTTGAGTTTACCCCTTCTGGTGGCTAGCAGCACACTGATGAATTATGGTTACATTCAGCTCTTTTCAAAAGGCCTGCAGCCAACAGGTTTTATATTCTAACTTATCCTCCTGTATTTCTGGTAAACCTGCTTCAAATCAAACATGTTGCACATCAAATTAAAGCTTAGGTTCTCTTCTTTCCATCAATTGTTGGCTTTCCATCCTATCACAACCTGGCTGCTTAAAATCAGACATTTAGTATGGTCAATACCACACAGCTTTCAGAGCTGGGTCAGAGATCAAATCTGTTCTGTATATTTAACCTGGTCTTTCAGGCTAGCATGATCTGATTTACTGGAGTGACACCTCAATTTAAAGCTCAGATTCAGACCTTTTTATAGAGTCCAACATTGTTCATTTTAAACCTTCTGGTGGCTATCAGCACACTGATGAATTATGGTTATATTCAACTGTCTTTAAAAGGCCTGCAGCCAACTGGTTTTATATTCTAACTTATCCTCCTGTATTTCTGGTAAACCTGCTTCAAATCAAACATGTTGCACATCAAATTAAAGCTTAGGTTCTCTTCTTTCCATCAATTTTCGGCTTTCCATCATAGCACAACCTGGCTGCTTAAAATCAGACATTTTGTGTGGTCAATACCAGACAGCTTTCAGAGCTGGGTCAGAGGTCAAATCTGTTCTGTATATTTAGCCTGGTCTTTCAGGCTAGCATGATCTGATTTACTGGAGTGATACCTCAATTTAAAGCTCAGATTCAGACCTTTTCATAGAGTCCAACATTGTTCATTTTACCCCTTCTGGTGGCTAGCAGCACACTGATGAATTATGGTTACATTCAGCTCTTTTCAAAAGGCCTGCAGCCAACAGGTTTTATAGTCTAACTTATCCTCTTGTATTTCTGGTAAACCTGCTTCAAATCAAACATGTTGCACATCAAATTAAAGCTTAGGTTCTCTTCTTTCCATCAATTGTTGGCTTTCCATCCTATCACAACCTGGCTGCTTAAAATCAGACATTTAGTGTGGTCAATACCACACAGCTTTCAGAGCTGGGTCAGATGTCAAATCTGTTCTGTATATTTAGCCTGGTCCTTCAGGCTAGCATGATCTGATTTACTGGAGTGACACCTCAATTTAAAGCTAAGATTCAGACCTTTTCATAGAGTCCAACATTGTTGTGTTCACCCCTTCTGGTGGCTAGCAGCACACTGATGAATTGTGGTTACATTCAGCTGTTTTCAAAAGGCCTGCAGCCAACTGGTTTTATATTCTAACTTATCCTCCTGTATTTCTGGTAAACCTGCTTCAAATCAAACATGTTGCACATCAAATTAAAGCTTAGGTTATCTTCTTTCCATCAATTGTTGGCTTTCCATCCTATCACAACCTGGCTGCTTAAAATCAGACATTTAGTGTGGTCAATACCACACAGCTTTCAGAGCTGGGTCAGAGGTCAAATCTGTTCTGTATATTTAACCTGGTCTTTCAGGCTAGCATGATCTGATTTACTGGAGTGACACCTCAATTTAAAGCTCAGATTCAGACCTTTTCATAGAGTCCAACATTGTTGAGTTTACCCCTTCTGGTGGCTAGCAGCACACTGATGAATTATGGTTCCATTCAGCTCTTTTCAAAAGGCCTGCAGCCAACAGGTTTTATATTCTAACTTATCCTCCTGTATTTCTGGTAAACCTGCTTCAAATCAAACATGTTGCACATCAAATTAAAGCTTAGGTTCTCTTCTTTCCATCAATTGTTGGCTTTCCATCCTATCACAACCTGGCTGCTTAAAATCAGACATTTAGTATGGTCAATACCACACAGCTTTCAGAGCTGGGTCAGAGATCAAATCTGTTCTGTATATTTAACCTGGTCTTTCAGGCTAGCATGATCTGATTTACTGGAGTGACACCTCAATTTAAAGCTAAGATTCAGACCTTTTCATAGAGTCCAACATTGTTGAGTTTACCCCTTCTGGTGGCTAGCAGCACACTGATGAATTATGGTTACATTCAGCTGTTTTCAAAAGGCCCGCAGCCAACTGGTTTTATATTCTAACTTATCCTCCTGTATTTCTGGTAAACCTGCTTCAAATCAAACATGTTGCACATCAAATTAAAGCTTAGGTTCTCTTCTTTCCAACATTTTTTGGCTTTCCATCATAGCACAAGCTGGCTGCTTAAAATCAGACATTTAGTATGGTCAATACCACACAGCTTTCAGAGCTGGGTCAGAGGTCAAATCTGTTCTGTATATTTAGCCTGGTCCTTCAGGCTAGCATGATCTGATTTACTGGAGTGACACCTCAATTTAAAGCTAAGATTCAGACCTTTTCATAGAGTCCAACATTGTTGAGTTTACCCCTTCTGGTGGCTAGCAGCACACTGATGAATTATGGTTATATTCAACTGTCTTTAAAAGGCCTGCAGCCAACTGGTTTTATATTCTAACTTATCCTCCTGTATTTCTGGTAAACCTGCTTCAAATCAAACATGTTGCACATCAAATTAAAGCTTAGGTTCTCTTCTTTCCATCAATTGTTGGCTTTCCATCCTATCACAACCTGGCTGCTTAAAATCAGACATTTAGTATGGTCAATACCACACAGCTTTCAGAGCTGGGTCAGAGATCAAATCTGTTCTGTATATTTAACCTGGTCTTTCAGGCTAGCATGATCTGATTTACTGGAGTGACACCTCAATTTAAAGCTAAGATTCAGACCTTTTCATAGAGTCCAACATTGTTGAGTTTACCCCTTCTGGTGGCTAGCAGCACACTGATGAATTATGGTTACATTCAGCTGTTTTCAAAAGGCCCGCAGCCAACTGGTTTTATATTCTAACTTATCCTCCTGTATTTCTGGTAAACCTGCTTCAAATCAAACATGTTGCACATCAAATTAAAGCTTAGGTTCTCTTCTTTCCAACATTTTTTGGCTTTCCATCATAGCACAAGCTGGCTGCTTAAAATCAGACATTTAGTATGGTCAATACCACACAGCTTTCAGAGCTGGGTCAGAGGTCAAATCTGTTCTGTATATTTAGCCTGGTCCTTCAGGCTAGCATGATCTGATTTACTGGAGTGACACCTCAATTTAAAGCTAAGATTCAGACCTTTTCATAGAGTCCAACATTGTTGAGTTTACCCCTTCTGGTGGCTAGCAGCACACTGATGAATTATGGTTATATTCAACTGTCTTTAAAAGGCCTGCAGCCAACTGGTTTTCTATTCTAACTTATCCTCCTGTATTTCTGGTAAACCTGCTTCAAATCAAACATGTTGCACATCAAATTAAAGCTTAGGTTCTCTTCTTTCCAACAATTGTTGGCTTTCCATCCTATCACAAGCTGGCTGCTTAAAATCAGACATTTAGTGTGGTCAATACCACACAGCTTTCAGAGCTGGATCAGAGGTCAAATCTGTTCTGTATATTTAGCCTGGTCTTTCAGGCTAGCATGATCTGATTTACTGGAGTGACACCTCAATTTAAAGCTCAGATTCAGACCTTTTTATAGAGTCCAACATTGTTCATTTTAAACCTTCTGGTGGCTATCAGCACACTGATGAATTATGGTTATATTCAACTGTCTTTAAAAGGCCTGCAGCCAACTGGTTTTATATTCTAACTTATCCTCCTGTATTTCTGGTAAACCTGCTTCAAATCAAACATGTTGCACATCAAATTAAAGCTTAGGTTCTCTTCTTTCCATCAATTTTCGGCTTTCCATCATAGCACAACCTGGCTGCTTAAAATCAGACATTTTGTGTGGTCAATACCAGACAGCTTTCAGAGCTGGGTCAGAGGTCAAATCTGTTCTGTATATTTAGCCTGGTCTTTCAGGCTAGCATGATCTGATTTACTGGAGTGATACCTCAATTTAAAGCTCAGATTCAGACCTTTTCATAGAGTCCAACATTGTTCATTTTAACCCTTCTGGTGGCTAGCAGCACACTGATGAATTATGGTTATATTCAACTGTTTTTAAAAGGCCTGCAGCCAACTGGTTTTATATTCTAACTTATCCTCCTGTATTTCTGGTAAACCTGCTTCAAATCAAACATGTTGCACATCAAATTAAAGCTTAGGTTCTCTTCTTTCCAACAATTGTTGGCTTTCCATCCTATCACAACCTGGCTGCTTAAAATCAGACATTTAGTGTGGTCAATACCACACAGCTTTCAGAGCTGGGTCAGATGTCAAATCTGTTCTGTATATTTAGCCTGGTCCTTCAGGCTAGCATGATCTGATTTACTGGAGTGACACCTCAATTTAAAGCTAAGATTCAGACCTTTTCATAGAGTCCAACATTGTTGTGTTCACCCCTTCTGGTGGCTAGCAGCACACTGATGAATTGTGGTTACATTCAGCTGTTTTCAAAAGGCCTGCAGCCAACTGGTTTTATATTCTAACTTATCCTCCTGTATTTCTGGTAAACCTGCTTCAAATCAAACATGTTGCACATCAAATTAAAGCTTAGGTTATCTTCTTTCCATCAATTGTTGGCTTTCCATCCTATCACAACCTGGCTGCTTAAAATCAGACATTTAGTGTGGTCAATACCACACAGCTTTCAGAGCTGGGTCAGAGGTCAAATCTGTTCTGTATATTTAACCTGGTCTTTCAGGCTAGCATGATCTGATTTACTGGAGTGACACCTCAATTTAAAGCTCAGATTCAGACCTTTTCATAGAGTCCAACATTGTTGAGTTTACCCCTTCTGGTGGCTAGCAGCACACTGATGAATTATGGTTACATTCAGCTCTTTTCAAAAGGCCTGCAGCCAACAGGTTTTATATTCTAACTTATCCTCCTGTATTTCTGGTAAACCTGCTTCAAATCAAACATGTTGCACATCAAATTAAAGCTTAGGTTCTCTTCTTTCCATCAATTGTTGGCTTTCCATCCTATCACAACCTGGCTGCTTAAAATCAGACATTTAGTATGGTCAATACCACACAGCTTTCAGAGCTGGGTCAGAGATCAAATCTGTTCTGTATATTTAACCTGGTCTTTCAGGCTAGCATGATCTGATTTACTGGAGTGACACCTCAATTTAAAGCTAAGATTCAGACCTTTTCATAGAGTCCAACATTGTTGAGTTTACCCCTTCTGGTGGCTAGCAGCACACTGATGAATTATGGTTACATTCAGCTGTTTTCAAAAGGCCCGCAGCCAACTGGTTTTATATTCTAACTTATCCTCCTGTATTTCTGGTAAACCTGCTTCAAATCAAACATGTTGCACATCAAATTAAAGCTTAGGTTCTCTTCTTTCCAACATTTTTTGGCTTTCCATCATAGCACAAGCTGGCTGCTTAAAATCAGACATTTAGTATGGTCAATACCACACAGCTTTCAGAGCTGGGTCAGAGGTCAAATCTGTTCTGTATATTTAGCCTGGTCCTTCAGGCTAGCATGATCTGATTTACTGGAGTGACACCTCAATTTAAAGCTAAGATTCAGACCTTTTCATAGAGTCCAACATTGTTGAGTTTACCCCTTCTGGTGGCTAGCAGCACACTGATGAATTATGGTTATATTCAACTGTCTTTAAAAGGCCTGCAGCCAACTGGTTTTATATTCTAACTTATCCTCCTGTATTTCTGGTAAACCTGCTTCAAATCAAACATGTTGCACATCAAATTAAAGCTTAGGTTCTCTTCTTTCCATCAATTGTTGGCTTTCCATCCTATCACAACCTGGCTGCTTAAAATCAGACATTTAGTATGGTCAATACCACACAGCTCTCAGAGCTGGGTCAGAGATCAAATCTGTTCTGTATATTTAGCCTGGTCCTTCAGGCTAGCATGATCTGATTTACTGGAGTGACACCTCAATTTAAAGCTAAGATTCAGACCTTTTCATAGAGTCCAACATTGTTGAGTTTACCCCTTCTGGTGGCTAGCAGCACACTGATGAATTATGGTTATATTCAACTGTCTTTAAAAGGCCTGCAGCCAACTGGTTTTATATTCTAACTTATCCTCCTGTATTTCTGGTAAACCTGCTTCAAATCAAACATGTTGCACATCAAATTAAAGCTTAGGTTCTCTTCTTTCCAACAATTGTTGGCTTTCCATCCTATCACAAGCTGGCTGCTTAAAATCAGACATTTAGTGTGGTCAATACCACACAGCTTTCAGAGCTGGGTCAGATGTCAAATCTGTTCTGTATATTTAGCCTGGTCTTTCAGGCTAGCATGATCTGATTTACTGGAGTGACACCTCAATTTAAAGCTCAGATTCAGACCTTTTCATAGAGTCCAACATTGTTGATTTTACCCCTTCTGGTGGCTAGCAGCACACTGATGAATTATGGTTACATTCAGCTGTTTTCAAAAGGCCTGCAGCCAACAGGTTTTCTATTCTAACTTATCCTCCTGTATTTCTGGTAAACCTGCTTCAAATCAAACATGTTGCACATCAAATTAAAGCTTAGGTTCTCTTCTTTCCATCAATTGTTGGCTTTCCATCATAGCACAACCTGGCTGCTTAAAATCAGACATTTAGTGTGGTCAATACCACACAGCTTTCAGAGCTGGGTCAGAGGTCAAATCTGTTCTGTATATTTAGCCTGGTCTTTCAGGCTAGCATGATCAGATTTACTGGAGTGACACCTCAATTTAAAGCTCAGATTCAGACCTTTTCATAGAGTCCAACATTGTTGAGTTTACCCCTTCTGGTGGCTAGCAGCACACTGATGAATTATGGTTACATTCAGCTCTTTTCAAAAGGCCTGCAGCCAACAGGTTTTATAGTCTAACTTATCCTCTTGTATTTCTGGTAAACCTGCTTCAAATCAAACATGTTGCACATCAAATTAAAGCTTAGGTTCTCTTCTTTCCATCAATTGTTGGCTTTCCATCCTATCACAACCTGGCTGCTTAAAATCAGACATTTAGTGTGGTCAATACCACACAGCTTTCAGAGCTGGGTCAGATGTCAAATCTGTTCTGTATATTTAGCCTGGTCCTTCAGGCTAGCATGATCTGATTTACTGGAGTGACACCTCAATTTAAAGCTAAGATTCAGACCTTTTCATAGAGTCCAACATTGTTGTGTTCACCCCTTCTGGTGGCTAGCAGCACACTGATGAATTGTGGTTACATTCAGCTGTTTTCAAAAGGCCTGCAGCCAACTGGTTTTATATTCTAACTTATCCTCCTGTATTTCTGGTAAACCTGCTTCAAATCAAACATGTTGCACATCAAATTAAAGCTTAGGTTATCTTCTTTCCATCAATTGTTGGCTTTCCATCCTATCACAACCTGGCTGCTTAAAATCAGACATTTAGTGTGGTCAATACCACACAGCTTTCAGAGCTGGGTCAGAGGTCAAATCTGTTCTGTATATTTAACCTGGTCTTTCAGGCTAGCATGATCTGATTTACTGGAGTGACACCTCAATTTAAAGCTCAGATTCAGACCTTTTCATAGAGTCCAACATTGTTGAGTTTACCCCTTCTGGTGGCTAGCAGCACACTGATGAATTATGGTTACATTCAGCTCTTTTCAAAAGGCCTGCAGCCAACAGGTTTTATATTCTAACTTATCCTCCTGTATTTCTGGTAAACCTGCTTCAAATCAAACATGTTGCACATCAAATTAAAGCTTAGGTTCTCTTCTTTCCATCAATTGTTGGCTTTCCATCCTATCACAACCTGGCTGCTTAAAATCAGACATTTAGTATGGTCAATACCACACAGCTTTCAGAGCTGGGTCAGAGATCAAATCTGTTCTGTATATTTAACCTGGTCTTTCAGGCTAGCATGATCTGATTTACTGGAGTGACACCTCAATTTAAAGCTAAGATTCAGACCTTTTCATAGAGTCCAACATTGTTGAGTTTACCCCTTCTGGTGGCTAGCAGCACACTGATGAATTATGGTTACATTCAGCTGTTTTCAAAAGGCCCGCAGCCAACTGGTTTTATATTCTAACTTATCCTCCTGTATTTCTGGTAAACCTGCTTCAAATCAAACATGTTGCACATCAAATTAAAGCTTAGGTTCTCTTCTTTCCAACATTTCTTGGCTTTCCATCATAGCACAAGCTGGCTGCTTAAAATCAGACATTTAGTATGGTCAATACCACACAGCTTTCAGAGCTGGGTCAGAGGTCAAATCTGTTCTGTATATTTAGCCTGGTCCTTCAGGCTAGCATGATCTGATTTACTGGAGTGACACCTCAATTTAAAGCTAAGATTCAGACCTTTTCATAGAGTCCAACATTGTTGAGTTTACCCCTTCTGGTGGCTAGCAGCACACTGATGAATTATGGTTACATTCAGCTCTTTTCAAAAGGCCTGCAGCCAACAGGTTTTATATTCTAACTTATCCTCCTGTATTTCTGGTAAACCTGCTTCAAATCAAACATGTTGCACATCAAATTAAAGCTTAGGTTCTCTTCTTACCATCAATTGTTGGCTTTCCATCCTATCACAACCTGGCTGCTTAAAATCAGACATTTAGTATGGTCAATACCACACAGCTTTCAGAGCTGGGTCAGAGGTCAAATCTGTTCTGTATATTTAGCCTGGTCCTTCAGGCTAGCATGATCTGATTTACTGGAGTGACACCTCAATTTAAAGCTAAGATTCAGACCTTTTCATAGAGTCCAACATTGTTGAGTTTACCCCTTCTGGTGGCTAGCAGCACACTGATGAATTATGGTTACATTCAGCTGTTTTCAAAAGGCCCGCAGCCAACTGGTTTTATATTCTAACTTATCCTCCTGTATTTCTGGTAAACCTGCTTCAAATCAAACATGTTGCACATCAAATTAAAGCTTAGGTTCTCTTCTTTCCAACATTTCTTGGCTTTCCATCATAGCACAAGCTGGCTGCTTAAAATCAGACATTTAGTATGGTCAATACCACACAGCTTTCAGAGCTGGGTCAGAGGTCAAATCTGTTCTGTATATTTAGCCTGGTCCTTCAGGCTAGCATGATCTGATTTACTGGAGTGACACCTCAATTTAAAGCTAAGATTCAGACCTTTTCATAGAGTCCAACATTGTTGAGTTTACCCCTTCTGGTGGCTAGCAGCACACTGATGAATTATGGTTACATTCAGCTCTTTTCAAAAGGCCTGCAGCCAACAGGTTTTATATTCTAACTTATCCTCCTGTATTTCTGGTAAACCTGCTTCAAATCAAACATGTTGCACATCAAATTAAAGCTTAGGTTCTCTTCTTACCATCAATTGTTGGCTTTCCATCCTATCACAACCTGGCTGCTTAAAATCAGACATTTAGTATGGTCAATACCACACAGCTTTCAGAGCTGGGTCAGAGGTCAAATCTGTTCTGTATATTTAGCCTGGTCCTTCAGGCTAGCATGATCTGATTTACTGGAGTGACACCTCAATTTAAAGCTAAGATTCAGACCTTTTCATAGAGTCCAACATTGTTGAGTTTACCCCTTCTGGTGGCTTGCAGCACACTGATGAATTATGGTTACATTCAGCTCTTTTCAAAAGGCCTGCAGCCAACAGTTTTTATATTCTAACTTATCCTCCTGTATTTCTGGTAAACCTGCTTCAAATCAAACATGTTGCACATCAAATTAAAGCTTAGGTTCTCTTCTTTCCATCAATTGTTGGCTTTCCATCCTATCACAACCTGGCTGCTTAAAATCAGACATTTAGTGTGGTCAATACCACACAGCTTTCAGAGCTGGGTCAGAGGTCAAATCTGTTCTGTATATTTAGCCTGGTCTTTCAGGCTAGCATGATCTGATTTACTGGAGTGACACCTCAATTTAAAGCTCAGATTCAGACCTTTTCATAGAGTCCAACATTGTTGATTTTACCCCTTCTGGTGGCTAGCAGCACACTGATTAATTATGGTTACATTCAGCTGTTTTCAAAAGGCCTGCAGCCAACAGGTTTTATATTCTAACTTATCCTCCTGTATTTCTGGTAAACCTGCTTCAAATCAAACATGTTGCACATCAAATTAAAGTTTAGGTTCTCTTCTTTCCATCAATTGTTGGCTTTCCATCATAGCACAACCTGACTGCTTAAAATCAGACATTTAGTGTGGTCAATACCACACAGCTTTCAGAGCTGGGTCAGAGGTCAAATCTGTTCTGTATATTTAGCCTGGTCCTTCAGGCTAGCATGATCTGAATTACTGGAGTGACACCTCAATTTAAAGCTAAGATTCAGACTTTTTCATAGAGTCCAACATTGTTGAGTTTACCCCTTCTGGTGGCTAGCAGCACACTGATGAATTATGGTTACATTCAGCTGTTTTCAAAAGGCCTGCAGCCAACTGGTTTTATATTCTAACTTATCCTCCTGTATTTCTGGTAAACCTGCTTCAAATCAAACATGTTGCACATCAAATTAAAGCTTAGGTTCTCTTCTTTCCAACAATTGTTGGCTTTCCATCATAGCACAACCTGGCTGCTTAAAATCAGACATTTAGTGTGGTCAATACCACACAGCTTTCAGAGCTGGGTCAGAGGTCAAATCTGTTCTGTATATTTAGCCTGGTCTTTCAGGCTAGCATGATCTGATTTACTGGAGTGATACCTCAATTTAAAGCTCAGATTCAGACCTTTTCATAGAGTCCAACATTGTTGATTTTACCCCTTCTGGTGGCTAGCAGCACACTGATTAATTATGGTTACATTCAGCTGTTTTCAAAAGGCCTGCAGCCAACAGGTTTTATATTCTAACTTATCCTCCTGTATTTCTGGTAAACCTGCTTCAAATCAAACATGTTGCACATCAAATTAAAGCTTAGGTTCTCTTCTTTCCATCAATTGTTGGCTTTCCATCCTATCACAACCTGGCTGCTTAAAATCAGACATTTAGTGTGGTCAATACCACACAGCTTTCAGAGCTGGGTCAGATGTCAAATCTGTTCTGTATATTTAGCCTGCTCTTTCAGGCTAGCATGATCTGATTTACTGGAGTGACACCTCAATTTAAAGCTCAGATTCAGACCTTTTCATAGAGTCCAACATTGTTGATTTTACCCCTTCTGGTGGCTAGCAGCACACTGATGAATTATGGTTACATTCAGCTGTTTTCAAAAGGCCTGCAGCCAACAGGTTTTCTATTCTAACTTATCCTCCTGTATTTCTGGTAAACCTGCTTCAAATCAAACATGTTGCACATCAAATTAAAGCTTAGGTTCTCTTCTTTCCAACAATTGTTGGCTCTCCATCATAGCACAACCTGGCTGCTTAAAATCAGACATTTAGTGTGGTCAATACCACACAGCTTTCAGAGCTGGGTCAGAGGTCAAATCTGTTCTGTATATTTAGCCTGGTCTTTCAGGCTAGCATGATCTGATTTACTGGAGTCATACCTCAATTTAAAGCTCAGATTCAGACCTTTTCATAGAGTCCAACATTGTTGATTTTACCCCTTCTGGTGGCTAGCAGCACACTGATTAATTATGTTTACATTCAGCTGTTTTCAAAAGGCCTGCAGCCAACAGGTTTTATATTCTAACTTATCCTCCTGTATTTCTGGTAAACCTGCTTCAAATCAAACATGTTGCACATCAAATTAAAGCTTAGGTTCTCTTCTTTCCATCAATTGTTGGCTTTCCATCATAGCACAACCTGGCTGCTTAAAATCAGACATTTAGTATGGTCAATACCACACAGCTTTGAGAGCTGGGTCAGAGGTCAAATCTGTTCTGTATATTTAGCCTGGTCCTTCAGGCTAGCATGATCTGATTTACTGGAGTGACACCTCAATTTAAAGCTAAGATTCAGACTTTTTCATAGAGTCCAACATTGTTGAGTTTACCCCTTCTGGTGGCTAGCAGCACACTGATGAATTATGGTTACATTCAGCTGTTTTCAAAAGGCCTGCAGCCAACAGGTTTTCTATTCTAACTTATCCTCCTGTATTTCTGGTAAACCTGCTTCAAATCAAACATGTTGCACATCAAATTAAAGCTTAGGTTCTCTTCTTTCCATCAATTGTTGGCTTTCCATCCTATCACAACCTGGCTGCTTAAAATCAGACATTTAGTGTGGTCAATACCACACAGCTTTCAGAGCTGGGTCAGATGTCAAATCTGTTCTGTATATTTAGCCTGCTCTTTCAGGCTAGCATGATCTGATTTACTGGAGTGACACCTCAATTTAAAGCTCAGATTCAGACCTTTTCATAGAGTCCAACATTGTTGATTTTACCCCTTCTGGTGGCTAGCAGCACACTGATGAATTATGGTTACATTCAGCTGTTTTCAAAAGGCCTGCAGCCAACAGGTTTTCTATTCTAACTTATCCTCCTGTATTTCTGGTAAACCTGCTTCAAATCAAACATGTTGCACATCAAATTAAAGCTTAGGTTCTCTTCTTTCCAACAATTGTTGGCTTTCCATCATAGCACAACCTGGCTGCTTAAAATCAGACATTTAGTGTGGTCAATACCACACAGCTTTCAGAGCTGGGTCAGAGGTCAAATCTGTTCTGTATATTTAGCCTGGTCTTTCAGGCTAGCATGATCTGATTTACTGGAGTCATACCTCAATTTAAAGCTCAGATTCAGACCTTTTCATAGAGTCCAACATTGTTGATTTTACCCCTTCTGGTGGCTAGCAGCACACTGATTAATGATGGTTACATTCAGCTGTTTTCAAAAGGCCTGCAGCCAACAGGTTTTATATTCTAACTTATCCTCCTGTATTTCTGGTAAACCTGCTTCAAATCAAACATGTTGCACATCAAATTAAAGCTTAGGTTCTCTTCTTTCCATCAATTGTTGGCTTTCCATCATAGCACAACCTGGCTGCTTAAAATCAGACATTTAGTATGGTCAATACCACACAGCTTTCAGAGCTGGGTCAGAGGTCAAATCTGTTCTGTATATTTAGCCTGGTCCTTCAGGCTAGCATGATCTGATTTACTGGAGTGACACCTCAATTTAAAGCTAAGATTCAGACTTTTTCACAGAGTCCAACATTGTTGAGTTTACCCCTTCTGGTGGCTAGCAGCACACTGATGAATTATGGTTACATTCAGCTGTTTTCAAAAGGCCTGCAGCCAACAGGTTTTCTATTCTAACTTATCCTCCTGTATTTCTGGTAAACCTGCTTCAAATCAAACATGTTGCACATCAAATTAAAGCTTAGGTTCTCTTCTTTCCATCAATTGTTGGCTTTCCATCCTATCACAACCTGGCTGCTTAAAATCAGACATTTAGTGTGGTCAATACCACACAGCTTTCAGAGCTGGGTCAGATGTCAAATCTGTTCTGTATATTTAGCCTGGTCTTTCAGGCTAGCATGATCTGATTTACTGGAGTGATACCTCAATTTAAAGCTCAGATTCAGACCTTTTCATAGAGTCCAACATTGTTCATTTTAAACCTTCTGGTGGCTAGCAGCACACTGATGAATTATTGTTACATTCAGCTGTTTTCAAAAGGCCTGCATCCAACTGGTTTTATAGTCTAACTTATCCTCCTGTATTTCTGGTCAACCTGCTTCAAATCAAACATGTTGCACATCAAATTAAAGCTTAGGTTCTCTTCTTTCCAACAATTGTTGGCTTTCCATCCTATCACAAGCTGGCTGCTTAAAATCAGACATTTAGTGTGGTCAATACCACATAGCTTTCAGAGCTGGGTCAGATGTCAAATCTGTTCTGTATATTTAGCCTGCTCTTTCAGGCTAGCATGATCTGATTTACTGGAGTGACACCTCAATTTAAAGCTCAGATTCAGACCTTTTCATAGAGTCCAACATTGTTGATTTTACCCCTTCTGGTGGCTAGCAGCACACTGATGAATTATGGTTACATTCAGCTGTTTTCAAAAGGCCTGCAGCCAACAGGTTTTCTATTCTAACTTATCCTCCTGTATTTCTGGTAAACCTGCTTCAAATCAAACATGTTGCACATCAAATTAAAGCTTAGGTTCTCTTCTTTCCATCAATTGTTGGCTTTCCATCCTATCACAACCTGGCTGCTTAAAATCAGACATTTAGTGTGGTCAATACCACACAGCTTTCAGAGCTGGGTCAGATGTCAAATCTGTTCTGTATATTTAGCCTGCTCTTTCAGGCTAGCATGATCTGATTTACTGGAGTGACACCTCAATTTAAAGCTCAGATTCAGACCTTTTCATAGAGTCCAACATTGTTGATTTTACCCCTTCTGGTGGCTAGCAGCACACTGATGAATTATGGTTACATTCAGCTGTTTTCAAAAGGCCTGCAGCCAACAGGTTTTCTATTCTAACTTATCCTCCTGTATTTCTGGTAAACCTGCTTCAAATCAAACATGTTGCACATCAAATTAAAGCTTAGGTTCTCTTCTTTCCAACAATTGTTGGCTTTCCATCATAGCACAACCTGGCTGCTTAAAATCAGACATTTAGTGTGGTCAATACCACACAGCTTTCAGAGCTGGGTCAGAGGTCAAATCTGTTCTGTATATTTAGCCTGGTCTTTCAGGCTAGCATGATCTGATTTACTGGAGTCATACCTCAATTTAAAGCTCAGATTCAGACCTTTTCATAGAGTCCAACATTGTTGATTTTACCCCTTCTGGTGGCTAGCAGCACACTGATTAATTATGGTTACATTCAGCTGTTTTCAAAAGGCCTGCAGCCAACAGGTTTTATATTCTAACTTATCCTCCTGTATTTCTGGTAAACCTGCTTCAAATCAAACATGTTGCACATCAAATTAAAGCTTAGGTTGTCTTCTTTCCATCAATTGTTGGCTTTCCATCCTATCACAACCTGGCTGCTTAAAATCAGACATTTAGTGTGGTCAATACCACACAGCTTTCAGAGCTGGGTCAGAGGTCAAATCTGTTCTGTATATTTAGCCTGGTCTTTCAGGCTAGCATGATCTGATTTACTGGAGTGACACCTCAATTTAAAGCTAAGATTCAGACTTTTTCATAGAGTCCAACATTGTTGAGTTTACCCCTTCTGGTGGCGAGCAGCACACTGATGAATTATGGTTACATTCAGCTGTTTTCAAAAGGCCTGCAGCCAACAGGTTTTCTATTCTAACTTATCCTCCTGTATTTCTGGTAAACCTGCTTCAAATCAAACATGTTGCACATCAAATTAAAGCTTAGGTTCTCTTCTTTCCAACAATTGTTGGCTTTCCATCATAGCACAACCTGGCTGCTTAAAATCAGACATTTAGTGTGGTCAATACCACACAGCTTTCAGAGCTGGGTCAGAGGTCAAATCTGTTCTGTATATTTAGCCTGGTCTTTCAGGCTAGCATGATCTGATTTACTGGAGTCATACCTCAATTTAAAGCTCAGATTCAGACCTTTTCATAGAGTCCAACATTGTTGATTTTACCCCTTCTGGTGGCTAGCAGCACACTGATTAATTATGGTTACATTCAGCTCTTTTCAAAAGGCCTGCAGCCAACAGGTTTTATATTCTAACTTATCCTCCTGTATTTCTGGTAAACCTGCTTCAAATCAAACATGTTGCACATCAAATTAAAGCTTAGGTTCTCTTCTTTCCAACAATTGTTGGCTTTCCATCATAGCACAACCTGGCTGCTTAAAATCAGACATTTAGTGTGGTCAATACCACACAGCTTTCAGAGCTGGGTCAGAGGTCAAATCTGTTCTGTATATTTAGCCTGGTCTTTCAGGCTAGCATGATCTGATTTACTGGAGTCATACCTCAATTTAAAGCTCAGATTCAGACCTTTTCATAGAGTCCAACATTGTTGATTTTACCCCTTCTGGTGGCTAGCAGCACACTGATTAATTATGGTTACATTCAGCTGTTTTCAAAAGGCCTGCAGCCAACAGGTTTTATATTCTAACTTATCCTCCTGTATTTCTGGTAAACCTGCTTCAAATCAAACATGTTGCACATCAAATTAAAGCTTAGGTTCTCTTCTTTCCATCAATTGTTGGCTTTCCATCATAGCACAACCTGGCTGCTTAAAATCAGACATTTAGTATGGTCAATACCACACAGCTTTCAGAGCTGGGTCAGAGGTCAAATCTGTTCTGTATATTTAGCCTGGTCCTTCAGGCTAGCATGATCTGATTTACTGGAGTGACACCTCAATTTAAAGCTAAGATTCAGACTTTTTCACAGAGTCCAACATTGTTGAGTTTACCCCTTCTGGTGGCTAGCAGCACACTGATGAATTATGGTTACATTCAGCTGTTTTCAAAAGGCCTGCAGCCAACAGGTTTTCTATTCTAACTTATCCTCCTGTATTTCTGGTAAACCTGCTTCAAATCAAACATGTTGCACATCAAATTAAAGCTTAGGTTCTCTTCTTTCCATCAATTGTTGGCTTTCCATCCTATCACAACCTGGCTGCTTAAAATCAGACATTTAGTGTGGTCAATACCACACAGCTTTCAGAGCTGGGTCAGATGTCAAATCTGTTCTGTATATTTAGCCTGGTCTTTCAGGCTAGCATGATCTGATTTACTGGAGTGATACCTCAATTTAAAGCTCAGATTCAGACCTTTTCATAGAGTCCAACATTGTTCATTTTAAACCTTCTGGTGGCTAGCAGCACACTGATGAATTATTGTTACATTCAGCTGTTTTCAAAAGGCCTGCATCCAACTGGTTTTATAGTCTAACTTATCCTCCTGTATTTCTGGTCAACCTGCTTCAAATCAAACATGTTGCACATCAAATTAAAGCTTAGGTTCTCTTCTTTCCAACAATTGTTGGCTTTCCATCCTATCACAAGCTGGCTGCTTAAAATCAGACATTTAGTGTGGTCAATACCACACAGCTTTCAGAGCTGGGTCAGATGTCAAATCTGTTCTGTATATTTAGCCTGCTCTTTCAGGCTAGCATGATCTGATTTACTGGAGTGACACCTCAATTTAAAGCTCAGATTCAGACCTTTTCATAGAGTCCAACATTGTTGATTTTACCCCTTCTGGTGGCTAGCAGCACACTGATGAATAATGGTTACATTCAGCTGTTTTCAAAAGGCCTGCAGCCAACAGGTTTTCTATTCTAACTTATCCTCCTGTATTTCTGGTAAACCTGCTTCAAATCAAACATGTTGCACATCAAATTAAAGCTTAGGTTCTCTTCTTTCCATCAATTGTTGGCTTTCCATCCTATCACAACCTGGCTGCTTAAAATCAGACATTTAGTGTGGTCAATACCACACAGCTTTCAGAGCTGGGTCAGATGTCAAATCTGTTCTGTATATTTAGCCTGCTCTTTCAGGCTAGCATGATCTGATTTACTGGAGTGACACCTCAATTTAAAGCTCAGATTCAGACCTTTTCATAGAGTCCAACATTGTTGATTTTACCCCTTCTGGTGGCTAGCAGCACACTGATGAATTATGGTTACATTCAGCTGTTTTCAAAAGGCCTGCAGCCAACAGGTTTTCTATTCTAACTTATCCTCCTGTATTTCTGGTAAACCTGCTTCAAATCAAACATGTTGCACATCAAACTAAAGCTTAGGTTCTCTTCTTTCCAACAATTGTTGGCTTTCCATCATAGCACAACCTGGCTGCTTAAAATCAGACATTTAGTGTGGTCAATACCACACAGCTTTCAGAGCTGGGTCAGAGGTCAAATCTGTTCTGTATATTTAGCCTGGTCTTTCAGGCTAGCATGATCTGATTTACTGGAGTCATACCTCAATTTAAAGCTCAGATTCAGACCTTTTCATAGAGTCCAACATTGTTGATTTTACCCCTTCTGGTGGCTAGCAGCACACTGATTAATTATGGTTACATTCAGCTGTTTTCAAAAGGCCTGCAGCCAACAGGTTTTATATTCTAACTTATCCTCCTGTATTTCTGGTAAACCTGCTTCAAATCAAACATGTTGCACATCAAATTAAAGCTTAGGTTCTCTTCTTTCCATCAATTGTTGGCTTTCCATCATAGCACAACCTGGCTGCTTAAAATCAGACATTTAGTGTGGTCAATACCACACAGCTTTCAGAGCTGGGTCAGAGGTCAAATCTGTTCTGTATATTTAACCTGGTCTTTCAGGCTAGCATGATCTGATTTACTGGAGTGACACCTCAATTTAAAGCTCAGATTCAGACCTTTTCATAGAGTCCAACATTGTTGAGTTTACCCCTTCTGGTGGCTAGCAGCACACTGATGAATTATGGTTACATTCAGCTCTTTTCAAAAGGCCTGCAGCCAACAGGTTTTATATTCTAACTTATCCTCCTGTATTTCTGGTAAACCTGCTTCAAATCAAACATGTTGCACATCAAATTAAAGCTTAGGTTCTCTTCTTTC
Organism: Centroberyx gerrardi; assembly: GCF_048128805.1. Lineage (NCBI taxonomy): Eukaryota > Metazoa > Chordata > Actinopteri > Beryciformes > Berycidae > Centroberyx > Centroberyx gerrardi. Next base: position 23,953,075 of record NC_136017.1, on the reverse strand, counting down.
CATCAATTGTTGGCTTTCCATCCTATCACAACCTGGCTGCTTAAAATCAGACATTTAGTATGGTCAATACCACACAGCTTTCAGAGCTGGGTCAGAGATCAAATCTGTTCTGTATATTTAACCTGGTCTTTCAGGCTAGCATGATCTGATTTACTGGAGTGACACCTCAATTTAAAGCTAAGATTCAGACCTTTTCATAGAGTCCAACATTGTTGAGTTTACCCCTTCTGGTGGCTAGCAGCACACTGATGAATTATGGTTACATTCAGCTGTTTTCAAAAGGCCCGCAGCCAACTGGTTTTATATTCTAACTTATCCTCCTGTATTTCTGGTAAACCTGCTTCAAATCAAACATGTTGCACATCAAATTAAAGCTTAGGTTCTCTTCTTTCCAACATTTTTTGGCTTTCCATCATAGCACAAGCTGGCTGCTTAAAATCAGACATTTAGTATGGTCAATACCACACAGCTTTCAGAGCTGGGTCAGAGGTCAAATCTGTTCTGTATATTTAGCCTGGTCCTTCAGGCTAGCATGATCTGATTTACTGGAGTGACACCTCAATTTAAAGCTAAGATTCAGACCTTTTCATAGAGTCCAACATTGTTGAGTTTACCCCTTCTGGTGGCTAGCAGCACACTGATGAATTATGGTTATATTCAACTGTCTTTAAAAGGCCTGTAGCCAACTGGTTTTATATTCTAACTTATCCTCCTGTATTTCTGGTAAACCTGCTTCAAATCAAACATGTTGCACATCAAATTAAAGCTTAGGTTCTCTTCTTTCCAACAATTGTTGGCTTTCCATCCTATCACAAGCTGGCTGCTTAAAATCAGACATTTAGTGTGGTCAATACCACACAGCTTTCAGAGCTGGGTCAGATGTCAAATCTGTTCTGTATATTTAGCCTGGTCTTTCAGGCTAGCATGATCTGATTTACTGGAGTGACACCTCAATTTAAAGCTCAGATTCAGACCTTTTCATAGAGTCCAACATTGTTGAGTTTACCCCTTCTGGTGGCTAGCAGCACACTGATGAATTATGGTTACATTCAGCTCTTTTCAAAAGGCCTGCAGCCAACAGGTTTTATAGTCTAACTTATCCTCTTGTATTTCTGGTAAACCTGCTTCAAATCAAACATGTTGCACATCAAATTAAAGCTTAGGTTCTCTTCTTTCCATCAATTGTTGGCTTTCCATCCTATCACAACCTGGCTGCTTAAAATCAGACATTTAGTGTGGTCAATACCACACAGCTTTCAGAGCTGGGTCAGATGTCAAATCTGTTCTGTATATTTAGCCTGGTCCTTCAGGCTAGCATGATCTGATTTACTGGAGTGACACCTCAATTTAAAGCTAAGATTCAGACCTTTTCATAGAGTCCAACATTGTTGTGTTCACCCCTTCTGGTGGCTAGCAGCACACTGATGAATTGTGGTTACATTCAGCTGTTTTCAAAAGGCCTGCAGCCAACTGGTTTTATATTCTAACTTATCCTCCTGTATTTCTGGTAAACCTGCTTCAAATCAAACATGTTGCACATCAAATTAAAGCTTAGGTTATCTTCTTTCCATCAATTGTTGGCTTTCCATCCTATCACAACCTGGCTGCTTAAAATCAGACATTTAGTGTGGTCAATACCACACAGCTTTCAGAGCTGGGTCAGAGGTCAAATCTGTTCTGTATATTTAACCTGGTCTTTCAGGCTAGCATGATCTGATTTACTGGAGTGACACCTCAATTTAAAGCTCAGATTCAGACCTTTTCATAGAGTCCAACATTGTTGAGTTTACCCCTTCTGGTGGCTAGCAGCACACTGATGAATTATGGTTACATTCAGCTCTTTTCAGAAGGCCTGCAGCCAACAGGTTTTATATTCTAACTTATCCTCCTGTATTTCTGGTAAACCTGCTTCAAATCAAACATGTTGCACATCAAATTAAAGCTTAGGTTCTCTTCTTTCCATCAATTGTTGGCTTTCCATCCTATCACAACCTGGCTGCTTAAAATCAGACATTTAGTATGGTCAATACCACACAGCTTTCAGAGCTGGGTCAGAGATCAAATCTGTTCTGTATATTTAACCTGGTCTTTCAGGCTAGCATGATCTGATTTACTGGAGTGACACCTCAATTTAAAGCTAAGATTCAGACCTTTTCATAGAGTCCAACATTGTTGAGTTTACCCCTTCTGGTGGCTAGCAGCACACTGATGAATTATGGTTACATTCAGCTGTTTTCAAAAGGCCCGCAGCCAACTGGTTTTATATTCTAACTTATCCTCCTGTATTTCTGGTAAACCTGCTTCAAATCAAACATGTTGCACATCAAATTAAAGCTTAGGTTCTCTTCTTTCCAACATTTTTTGGCTTTCCATCATAGCACAAGCTGGCTGCTTAAAATCAGACATTTAGTATGGTCAATACCACACAGCTTTCAGAGCTGGGTCAGAGGTCAAATCTGTTCTGTATATTTAGCCTGGTCCTTCAGGCTAGCATGATCTGATTTACTGGAGTGACACCTCAATTTAAAGCTAAGATTCAGACCTTTTCATAGAGTCCAACATTGTTGAGTTTACCCCTTCTGGTGGCTAGCAGCACACTGATGAATTATGGTTATATTCAACTGTCTTTAAAAGGCCTGCAGCCAACTGGTTTTATATTCTAACTTATCCTCCTGTATTTCTGGTAAACCTGCTTCAAATCAAACATGTTGCACATCAAATTAAAGATTAGGTTCTCTTCTTTCCAACAATTGTTGGCTTTCCATCCTATCACAAGCTGGCTGCTTAAAATCAGACATTTAGTGTGGTCAATACCACACAGCTTTCAGAGCTGGATCAGAGGTCAAATCTGTTCTGTATATTTAGCCTGGTCTTTCAGGCTAGCATGATCTGATTTACTGGAGTGACACCTCAATTTAAAGCTCAGATTCAGACCTTTTTATAGAGTCCAACATTGTTCATTTTAAACCTTCTGGTGGCTATCAGCACACTGATGAATTATGGTTATATTCAACTGTCTTTAAAAGGCCTGCAGCCAACTGGTTTTATATTCTAACTTATCCTCCTGTATTTCTGGTAAACCTGCTTCAAATCAAACATGTTGCACATCAAATTAAAGCTTAGGTTCTCTTCTTTCCATCAATTTTTGGCTTTCCATCATAGCACAACCTGGCTGCTTAAAATCAGACATTTTGTGTGGTCAATACCAGACAGCTTTCAGAGCTGGGTCAGAGGTCAAATCTGTTCTGTATATTTAGCCTGGTCTTTCAGGCTAGCATGATCTGATTTACTGGAGTGATACCTCAATTTAAAGCTCAGATTCAGACCTTTTCATAGAGTCCAACATTGTTCATTTTAAACCTTCTGGTGGCTAGCAGCACACTGATTAATTATGGTTATATTCAACTGTTTTTAAAAGGCCTGCAGCCAACTGGTTTTATATTCTAACTTATCCTCCTGTATTTCTGGTAAACCTGCTTCAAATCAAACATGTTGCACATCAAATTAAAGATTAGGTTCTCTTCTTTCCAACAATTGTTGGCTTTCCATCCTATCACAAGCTGGCTGCTTAAAATCAGACATTTAGTGTGGTCAATACCACACAGCTTTCAGAGCTGGATCAGAGGTCAAATCTGTTCTGTATATTTAGCCTGGTCTTTCAGGCTAGCATGATCTGATTTACTGGAGTGACACCTCAATTTAAAGCTCAGATTCAGACCTTTTTATAGAGTCCAACATTGTTCATTTTAAACCTTCTGGTGGCTATCAGCACACTGATGAATTATGGTTATATTCAACTGTCTTTAAAAGGCCTGCAGCCAACTGGTTTTATATTCTAACTTATCCTCCTGTATTTCTGGTAAACCTGCTTCAAATCAAACATGTTGCACATCAAATTAAAGCTTAGGTTCTCTTCTTTCCATCAATTTTTGGCTTTCCATCATAGCACAACCTGGCTGCTTAAAATCAGACATTTTGTGTGGTCAATACCAGACAGCTTTCAGAGCTGGGTCAGAGGTCAAATCTGTTCTGTATATTTAGCCTGGTCTTTCAGGCTAGCATGATCTGATTTACTGGAGTGATACCTCAATTTAAAGCTCAGATTCAGACCTTTTCATAGAGTCCAACATTGTTCATTTTAAACCTTCTGGTGGCTAGCAGCACACTGATTAATTATGGTTATATTCAACTGTTTTTAAAAGGCCTGCAGCCAACTGGTTTTATATTCTAACTTATCCTCCTGTATTTCTGGTAAACCTGCTTCAAATCAAACATGTTGCACATCAAATTAAAGCTTAGGTTCTCTTCTTTCCAACAATTGTTGGCTTTCCATCATAGCACAACCTGGCTGCTTAAAATCAGACATTTAGTGTGGTCAATACTACACAGCTTTCAGAGCTGGGTCAGAGGTCAAATCTGTTCTGTATATTTAGCCTGGTCTTTCAGGCTAGCATGATCTGATTTACTGGAGTGATACCTCAATTTAAAGCTCAGATTCAGACCTTTTCATAGAGTCCAACATTGTTGATTTTACCCCTTCTGGTGGCTAGCAGCACACTGATTAATTATGGTTACATTCAGCTGTTTTCAAAAGGCCTGCAGCCAACAGGTTTTATATTCTAACTTATCCTCCTGTATTTCTGGTAAACCTGCTTCAAATCAAACATGTTGCACATCAAATTAAAGCTTAGGTTCTCTTCTTTCCATCAATTGTTGGCTTTCCATCATAGCACAACCTGGCTGCTTAAAATCAGACATTTAGTATGGTCAATACCACACAGCTTTGAGAGCTGGGTCAGAGGTCAAATCTGTTCTGTATATTTAGCCTGGTCCTTCAGGTTAGCATGATCTGATTTACTGGAGTGACACCTCAATTTAAAGCTAAGATTCAGACTTTTTCATAGAGTCCAACATTGTTGAGTTTACCCCTTCTGGTGGCTAGCAGCACACTGATGAATTATGGTTACATTCAGCTGTTTTCAAAAGGCCTGCAGCCAACTGGTTTTATATTCTAACTTATCCTCCTGTATTTCTGGTAAACCTGCTTCAAATCAAACATGTTGCACATCAAATTAAAGCTTAGGTTCTCTTCTTTCCATCAATTGTTGGCTTTCCATCCTATCACAACCTGGCTGCTTAAAATCAGACATTTAGTGTGGTCAATACCACACAGCTTTCAGAGCTGGGTCAGATGTCAAATCTGTTCTGTATATTTAGCCTGCTCTTTCAGGCTAGCATGATCTGATTTACTGGAGTGACACCTCAATTTAAAGCTAAGATTCAGACCTTTTCATAGAGTCCAACATTGTTGTGTTCACCCCTTCTGGTGGCTAGCAGCACACTGATGAATTATGGTTACATTCAGCTGTTTTCAAAAGGCCTGCAGCCAACAGCTTTTATATTCTAACTTATCCTCCTGTATTTCTGGTAAACCTGCTTCAAATCAAACATGTTGCACATCAAATTAAAGCTTAGGTTCTCTTCTTTCCATCAATTGTTGGCTTTCCATCATAGCACAACCTGGCTGCTTAAAATCAGACATTTAGTGTGGTCAATACCACACAGCTTTCAGAGCTGGGTCAGAGGTCAAATCTGTTCTGTATATTTAACCTGGTCTTTCAGGCTAGCATGATCTGATTTACTGGAGTGACACCTCAATTTAAAGCTCAGATTCAGACCTTTTCATAGAGTCCAACATTGTTGAGTTTACCCCTTCTGGTGGCTAGCAGCACACTGATGAATTATGGTTACATTCAGCTCTTTTCAAAAGGCCTGCAGCCAACAGGTTTTATATTCTAACTTATCCTCCTGTATTTCTGGTAAACCTGCTTCAAATCAAACATGTTGCACATCAAATTAAAGCTTAGGTTCTCTTCTTTCCATCAATTGTTGGCTTTCCATCCTATCACAACCTGGCTGCTTAAAATCAGACATTTAGTATGGTCAATACCACACAGCTTTCAGAGCTGGGTCAGAGATCAAATCTGTTCTGTATATTTAACCTGGTCTTTCAGGCTAGCATGATCTGATTTACTGGAGTGACACCTCAATTTAAAGCTAAGATTCAGACCTTTTCATAGAGTCCAACATTGTTGAGTTTACCCCTTCTGGTGGCTAGCAGCACACTGATGAATTATGGTTACATTCAGCTGTTTTCAAAAGGCCCGCAGCCAACTGGTTTTATATTCTAACTTATCCTCCTGTATTTCTGGTAAACCTGCTTCAAATCAAACATGTTGCACATCAAATTAAAGCTTAGGTTCTCTTCTTTCCAACATTTTTTGGCTTTCCATCATAGCACAAGCTGGCTGCTTAAAATCAGACATTTAGTATGGTCAATACCACACAGCTTTCAGAGCTGGGTCAGAGGTCAAATCTGTTCTGTATATTTAGCCTGGTCCTTCAGGCTAGCATGATCTGATTTACTGGAGTGACACCTCAATTTAAAGCTAAGATTCAGACCTTTTCATAGAGTCCAACATTGTTGAGTTTACCCCTTCTGGTGGCTAGCAGCACACTGATGAATTATGGTTATATTCAACTGTCTTTAAAAGGCCTGCAGCCAACTGGTTTTATATTCTAACTTATCCTCCTGTATTTCTGGTAAACCTGCTTCAAATCAAACATGTTGCACATCAAATTAAAGATTAGGTTCTCTTCTTTCCAACAATTGTTGGCTTTCCATCCTATCACAAGCTGGCTGCTTAAAATCAGACATTTAGTGTGGTCAATACCACACAGCTTTCAGAGCTGGATCAGAGGTCAAATCTGTTCTGTATATTTAGCCTGGTCTTTCAGGCTAGCATGATCTGATTTACTGGAGTGACACCTCAATTTAAAGCTCAGATTCAGACCTTTTTATAGAGTCCAACATTGTTCATTTTAAACCTTCTGGTGGCTATCAGCACACTGATGAATTATGGTTATATTCAACTGTCTTTAAAAGGCCTGCAGCCAACTGGTTTTATATTCTAACTTATCCTCCTGTATTTCTGGTAAACCTGCTTCAAATCAAACATGTTGCACATCAAATTAAAGCTTAGGTTCTCTTCTTTCCATCAATTGTTGGCTTTCCATCCTATCACAACATGGCTGCTTAAAATCAGACATTTAGTATGGTCAATACCACACAGCTTTCAGAGCTGGGTCAGAGATCAAATCTGTTCTGTATATTTAACCTGGTCTTTCAGGCTAGCATGATCTGATTTACTGGAGTGACACCTCAATTTAAAGCTAAGATTCAGACCTTTTCATAGAGTCCAACATTGTTGTGTTCACCCCTTCTGGTGGCTAGCAGCACACTGATGAATTGTGGTTACATTCAGCTGTTTTCAAAAGGCCTGCAGCCAACAGGTTTTCTATTCTAACTTATCCTCCTGTATTTCTGGTAAACCTGCTTCAAATCAAACATGTTGCACATCAAATTAAAGCTTAGGTTATCTTCTTTCCATCAATTGTTGGCTTTCCATCCTATCACAACCTGGCTGCTTAAAATCAGACATTTAGTGTGGTCAATACCACACAGCTTTCAGAGCTGGGTCAGAGGTCAAATCTGTTCTGTATATTTAACCTGGTCTTTCAGGCTAGCATGATCTGATTTACTGGAGTGACACCTCAATTTAAAGCTAAGATTCAGACCTTTTCATAGAGTCCAACATTGTTGAGTTTACCCCTTCTGGTGGCTAGCAGCACACTGATGAATTATGGTTACATTCAGCTGTTTTCAAAAGGCCCGCAGCCAACTGGTTTTATATTCTAACTTATCCTCCTGTATTTCTGGTAAACCTGCTTCAAATCAAACATGTTGCACATCAAATTAAAGCTTAGGTTCTCTTCTTTCCAACATTTTTTGGCTTTCCATCATAGCACAAGCTGGCTGCTTAAAATCAGACATTTAGTATGGTCAATACCACACAGCTTTCAGAGCTGGGTCAGAGGTCAAATCTGTTCTGTATATTTAGCCTGGTCCTTCAGGCTAGCATGATCTGATTTACTGGAGTGACACCTCAATTTAAAGCTAAGATTCAGACCTTTTCATAGAGTCCAACATTGTTGAGTTTACCCCTTCTGGTGGCTAGCAGCACACTGATGAATTATGGTTATATTCAACTGTCTTTAAAAGGCCTGCAGCCAACTGGTTTTATATTCTAACTTATCCTCCTGTATTTCTGGTAAACCTGCTTCAAATCAAACATGTTGCACATCAAATTAAAGCTTAGGTTCTCTTCTTTCCAACAATTGTTGGCTTTCCATCCTATCACAAGCTGGCTGCTTAAAATCAGACATTTAGTGTGGTCAATACCACACAGCTTTCAGAGCTGGGTCAGATGTCAAATCTGTTCTGTATATTTAGCCTGGTCTTTCAGGCTAGCATGATCTGATTTACTGGAGTGACACCTCAATTTAAAGCTCAGATTCAGACCTTTTCATAGAGTCCAACATTGTTGATTTTACCCCTTCTGGTGGCTAGCAGCACACTGATGAATTATGGTTACATTCAGCTGTTTTCAAAAGGCCTGCAGCCAACAGGTTTTCTATTCTAACTTATCCTCCTGTATTTCTGGTAAACCTGCTTCAAATCAAACATGTTGCACATCAAATTAAAGCTTAGGTTCTCTTCTTTCCATCAATTGTTGGCTTTCCATCCTATCACAACCTGGCTGCTTAAAATCAGACATTTAGTGTGGTCAATACCACACAGCTTTCAGAGCTGGGTCAGATGTCAAATCTGTTCTGTATATTTAGCCTGGTCCTTCAGGCTAGCATGATCTGATTTACTGGAGTGACACCTCAATTTAAAGCTAAGATTCAGACCTTTTCATAGAGTCCAACATTGTTGTGTTCACCCCTTCTGGTGGCTAGCAGCACACTGATGAATTGTGGTTACATTCAGCTGTTTTCAAAAGGCCTGCAGCCAACTGGTTTTATATTCTAACTTATCCTCCTGTATTTCTGGTAAACCTGCTTCAAATCAAACATGTTGCACATCAAATTAAAGCTTAGGTTATCTTCTTTCCATCAATTGTTGGCTTTCCATCCTATCACAACCTGGCTGCTTAAAATCAGACATTTAGTGTGGTCAATACCACACAGCTTTCAGAGCTGGGTCAGAGGTCAAATCTGTTCTGTATATTTAACCTGGTCTTTCAGGCTAGCATGATCTGATTTACTGGAGTGACACCTCAATTTAAAGCTCAGATTCAGACCTTTTCATAGAGTCCAACATTGTTGAGTTTACCCCTTCTGGTGGCTAGCAGCACACTGATGAATTGTGGTTACATTCAGCTGTTTTCAAAAGGCCTGCAGCCAACTGGTTTTATATTCTAACTTATCCTCCTGTATTTCTGGTAAACCTGCTTCAAATCAAACATGTTGCACATCAAATTAAAGCTTAGGTTCTCTTCTTTCCATCAATTGTTGGCTTTCCATCCTATCACAACATGGCTGCTTAAAATCAGACATTTAGTATGGTCAATACCACACAGCTTTCAGAGCTGGGTCAGAGATCAAATCTGTTCTGTATATTTAACCTGGTCTTTCAGGCTAGCATGATCTGATTTACTGGAGTGACACCTCAATTTAAAGCTAAGATTCAGACCTTTTCATAGAGTCCAACATTGTTGTGTTCACCCCTTCTGGTGGCTAGCAGCACACTGATGAATTGTGGTTACATTCAGCTGTTTTCAAAAGGCCTGCAGCCAACAGGTTTTCTATTCTAACTTATCCTCCTGTATTTCTGGTAAACCTGCTTCAAATCAAACATGTTGCACATCAAATTAAAGCTTAGGTTATCTTCTTTCCATCAATTGTTGGCTTTCCATCCTATCACAACCTGGCTGCTTAAAATCAGACATTTAGTGTGGTCAATACCACACAGCTTTCAGAGCTGGGTCAGAGGTCAAATCTGTTCTGTATATTTAACCTGGTCTTTCAGGCTAGCATGATCTGATTTACTGGAGTGACACCTCAATTTAAAGCTAAGATTCAGACCTTTTCATAGAGTCCAACATTGTTGAGTTTACCCCTTCTGGTGGCTAGCAGCACACTGATGAATTATGGTTACATTCAGCTGTTTTCAAAAGGCCCGCAGCCAACTGGTTTTATATTCTAACTTATCCTCCTGTATTTCTGGTAAACCTGCTTCAAATCAAACATGTTGCACATCAAATTAAAGCTTAGGTTCTCTTCTTTCCAACATTTTTTGGCTTTCCATCATAGCACAAGCTGGCTGCTTAAAATCAGACATTTAGTATGGTCAATACCACACAGCTTTCAGAGCTGGGTCAGAGGTCAAATCTGTTCTGTATATTTAGCCTGGTCCTTCAGGCTAGCATGATCTGATTTACTGGAGTGACACCTCAATTTAAAGCTAAGATTCAGACCTTTTCATAGAGTCCAACATTGTTGAGTTTACCCCTTCTGGTGGCTAGCAGCACACTGATGAATTATGGTTATATTCAACTGTCTTTAAAAGGCCTGCAGCCAACTGGTTTTATATTCTAACTTATCCTCCTGTATTTCTGGTAAACCTGCTTCAAATCAAACATGTTGCACATCAAATTAAAGCTTAGGTTCTCTTCTTTCCAACAATTGTTGGCTTTCCATCCTATCACAAGCTGGCTGCTTAAAATCAGACATTTAGTGTGGTCAATACCACACAGCTTTCAGAGCTGGGTCAGATGTCAAATCTGTTCTGTATATTTAGCCTGGTCTTTCAGGCTAGCATGATCTGATTTACTGGAGTGACACCTCAATTTAAAGCTCAGATTCAGACCTTTTCATAGAGTCCAACATTGTTGATTTTACCCCTTCTGGTGGCTAGCAGCACACTGATGAATTATGGTTACATTCAGCTGTTTTCAAAAGGCCTGCAGCCAACAGGTTTTCTATTCTAACTTATCCTCCTGTATTTCTGGTAAACCTGCTTCAAATCAAACATGTTGCACATCAAATTAAAGCTTAGGTTCTCTTCTTTCCATCAATTGTTGGCTTTCCATCCTATCACAACCTGGCTGCTTAAAATCAGACATTTAGTGTGGTCAATACCACACAGCTTTCAGAGCTGGGTCAGATGTCAAATCTGTTCTGTATATTTAGCCTGGTCCTTCAGGCTAGCATGATCTGATTTACTGGAGTGACACCTCAATTTAAAGCTAAGATTCAGACCTTTTCATAGAGTCCAACATTGTTGTGTTCACCCCTTCTGGTGGCTAGCAGCACACTGATGAATTGTGGTTACATTCAGCTGTTTTCAAAAGGCCTGCAGCCAACTGGTTTTATATTCTAACTTATCCTCCTGTATTTCTGGTAAACCTGCTTCAAATCAAACATGTTGCACATCAAATTAAAGCTTAGGTTATCTTCTTTCCATCAATTGTTGGCTTTCCATCCTATCACAACCTGGCTGCTTAAAATCAGACATTTAGTGTGGTCAATACCACACAGCTTTCAGAGCTGGGTCAGAGGTCAAATCTGTTCTGTATATTTAACCTGGTCTTTCAGGCTAGCATGATCTGATTTACTGGAGTGACACCTCAATTTAAAGCTCAGATTCAGACCTTTTCATAGAGTCCAACATTGTTGAGTTTACCCCTTCTGGTGGCTAGCAGCACACTGATGAATTGTGGTTACATTCAGCTGTTTTCAAAAGGCCTGCAGCCAACTGGTTTTATATTCTAACTTATCCTCCTGTATTTCTGGTAAACCTGCTTCAAATCAAACATGTTGCACATCAAATTAAAGCTTAGGTTATCTTCTTTCCATCAATTGTTGGCTTTCCATCCTATCACAACCTGGCTGCTTAAAATCAGACATTTAGTGTGGTCAATACCACACAGCTTTCAGAGCTGGGTCAGAGGTCAAATCTGTTCTGTATATTTAACCTGGTCTTTCAGGCTAGCATGATCTGATTTACTGGAGTGACACCTCAATTTAAAGCTCAGATTCAGACCTTTTCATAGAGTCCAACATTGTTGAGTTTACCCCTTCTGGTGGCTAGCAGCACACTGATGAATTATGGTTACATTCAGCTCTTTTCAAAAGGCCTGCAGCCAACAGGTTTTATATTCTAACTTATCCTCCTGTATTTCTGGTAAACCTGCTTCAAATCAAACATGTTGCACATCAAATTAAAGCTTAGGTTCTCTTCTTTCCATCAATTGTTGGCTTTCCATCCTATCACAACCTGGCTGCTTAAAATCAGACATTTAGTATGGTCAATACCACACAGCTTTCAGAGCTGGGTCAGAGGTCAAATCTGTTCTGTATATTTAACCTGGTCTTTCAGGCTAGCATGATCTGATTTACTGGAGTGACACCTCAATTTAAAGCTAAGATTCAGACCTTTTCATAGAGTCCAACATTGTTGAGTTTACCCCTTCTGGTGGCTAGCAGCACACTGATGAATTATGGTTACATTCAGCTGTTTTCAAAAGGCCCGCAGCCAACTGGTTTTATATTCTAACTTATCCTCCTGTATTTCTGGTAAACCTGCTTCAAATCAAACATGTTGCACATCAAATTAAAGCTTAGGTTCTCTTCTTTCCAACATTTTTTGGCTTTCCATCATAGCACAAGCTGGCTGCTTAAAATCAGACATTTAGTATGGTCAATACCACACAGCTTTCAGAGCTGGGTCAGAGGTCAAATCTGTTCTGTATATTTAGCCTGGTCCTTCAGGCTAGCATGATCTGATTTACTGGAGTGACACCTCAATTTAAAGCTAAGATTCAGACCTTTTCATAGAGTCCAACATTGTTGAGTTTACCCCTTCTGGTGGCTAGCAGCACACTGATGAATTATGGTTATATTCAACTGTCTTTAAAAGGCCTGCAGCCAACTGGTTTTATATTCTAACTTATCCTCCTGTATTTCTGGTAAACCTGCTTCAAATCAAACATGTTGCACATCAAATTAAAGCTTAGGTTCTCTTCTTTCCAACAATTGTTGGCTTTCCATCCTATCACAAGCTGGCTGTTTAAAATCAGATATTTAGTGTGGTCAATACCACACAGCTTTCAGAGCTGGATCAGAGGTCAAATCTGTTCTGTATATTTAGCCTGGTCTTTCAGGCTAGCATGATCTGATTTACTGGAGTGACACCTCAATTTAAAGCTCAGATTCAGACCTTTTTATAGAGTCCAACATTGTTCATTTTAAACCTTCTGGTGGCTATCAGCACACTGATGAATTATGGTTATATTCAACTGTCTTTAAAAGGCCTGCAGCCAACTGGTTTTATATTCTAACTTATCCTCCTGTATTTCTGGTAAACCTGCTTCAAATCAAACATGTTGCACATCAAATTAAAGCTTAGGTTCTCTTCTTTCCATCAATTGTTGGCTTTCCATCATAGCACAACCTGGCTGCTTAAAATCAGACATTTAGTATGGTCAATACCACACAGCTTTGAGAGCTGGGTCAGAGGTCAAATCTGTTCTGTATATTTAGCCTGGTCCTTCAGGCTAGCATGATCTGATTTACTGGAGTGACACCTCAATTTAAAGCTAAGATTCAGACTTTTTCATAGAGTCCAACATTGTTGAGTTTACCCCTTCTGGTGGCTAGCAGCACACTGATGAATTATGGTTACATTCAGCTGTTTTCAAAAGGCCTGCAGCCAACTGGTTTTATATTCTAACTTATCCTCCTGTATTTCTGGTAAACCTGCTTCAAATCAAACATGTTGCACATCAAATTAAAGCTTAGGTTCTCTTCTTTCCATCAATTGTTGGCTTTCCATCCTATCACAACCTGGCTGCTTAAAATCAGACATTTAGTGTGGTCAATACCACACAGCTTTCAGAGCTGGGTCAGATGTCAAATCTGTTCTGTATATTTAGCCTGCTCTTTCAGGCTAGCATGATCTGATTTACTGGAGTGACACCTCAATTTAAAGCTAAGATTCAGACCTTTTCATAGAGTCCAACATTGTTGTGTTCACCCCTTCTGGTGGCTAGCAGCACACTGATGAATTATGGTTACATTCAGCTGTTTTCAAAAGGCCTGCAGCCAACTGGTTTTATATTCTAACTTATCCTCCTGTATTTCTGGTAAACCTGCTTCAAATCAAACATGTTGCACATCAAATTAAAGCTTAGGTTCTCTTCTTTCCATCAATTGTTGGCTTTCCATCCTATCACAACCTGGCTGCTTAAAATCAGACATTTAGTGTGGTCAATACCACACAGCTTTCAGAGCTGGGTCAGAGGTCAAATCTGTTCTGTATATTTAACCTGGTCTTTCAGGCTAGCATGATCTGATTTACTGGAGTGACACCTCAATTTAAAGCTCAGATTCAGACCTTTTCATAGAGTCCAACATTGTTGAGTTTACCCCTTCTGGTGGCTAGCAGCACACTGATGAATTATGGTTACATTCAGCTCTTTTCAAAAGGCCTGCAGCCAACAGGTTTTATATTCTAACTTATCCTCCTGTATTTCTGGTAAACCTGCTTCAAATCAAACATGTTGCACATCAAATTAAAGCTTAGGTTCTCTTCTTTCCATCAATTGTTGGCTTTCCATCCTATCACAACCTGGCTGCTTAAAATCAGACATTTAGTATGGTCAATACCACACAGCTTTCAGAGCTGGGTCAGAGGTCAAATCTGTTCTGTATATTTAGCCTGGTCCTTCAGGCTAGCATGATCTGATTTACTGGAGTGACACCTCAATTTAAAGCTAAGATTCAGACCTTTTCATAGAGTCCAACATTGTTGAGTTTACCCCTTCTGGTGGCTAGCAGCACACTGATGAATTATGGTTATATTCAACTGTCTTTAAAAGGCCTGCAGCCAACTGGTTTTATATTCTAACTTATCCTCCTGTATTTCTGGTAAACCTGCTTCAAATCAAACATGTTGCACATCAAATTAAAGCTTAGGTTCTCTTCTTTCCAACAATTGTTGGCTTTCCATCCTATCACAAGCTGGCTGCTTAAAATCAGACATTTAGTGTGGTCAATACCACACAGCTTTCAGAGCTGGATCAGAGGTCAAATCTGTTCTGTATATTTAGCCTGGTCTTTCAGGCTAGCATGATCTGATTTACTGGAGTGACACCTCAATTTAAAGCTCAGATTCAGACCTTTTTATAGAGTCCAACATTGTTCATTTTAAACCTTCTGGTGGCTATCAGCACACTGATGAATTATGGTTATATTCAACTGTCTTTAAAAGGCCTGCAGCCAACTGGTTTTATATTCTAACTTATCCTCCTGTATTTCTGGTAAACCTGCTTCAAATCAAACATGTTGCACATCAAATTAAAGCTTAGGTTCTCTTCTTTCCATCAATTTTCGGCTTTCCATCATAGCACAACCTGGCTGCTTAAAATCAGACATTTTGTGTGGTCAATACCAGACAGCTTTCAGAGCTGGGTCAGAGGTCAAATCTGTTCTGTATATTTAGCCTGGTCTTTCAGGCTAGCATGATCTGATTTACTGGAGTGATACCTCAATTTAAAGCTCAGATTCAGACCTTTTCATAGAGTCCAACATTGTTCATTTTAACCCTTCTGGTGGCTAGCAGCACACTGATGAATTATGGTTATATTCAACTGTTTTTAAAAGGCCTGCAGCCAACTGGTTTTATATTCTAACTTATCCTCCTGTATTTCTGGTAAACCTGCTTCAAATCAAACATGTTGCACATCAAATTAAAGCTTAGGTTCTCTTCTTTCCAACAATTGTTGGCTTTCCATCATAGCACAACCTGGCTGCTTAAAAACAGACATTTAGTGTGGTCAATACCACACAGCTTTCAGAGCTGGGTCAGATGTCAAATCTGTTCTGTATATTTAGCCTGGTCTTTCAGGCTAGCATGATCTGATTTACTGGAGTGATACCTCAATTTAAAGCTCAGATTCAGACCTTTTCATAGAGTCCAACATTGTTCATTTTAAACCTTCTGGTGGCTAGCAGCACACTGATGAATTATGGTTATATTCAACTGTTTTTAAAAGGCCTGCAGCCAACTGGTTTTATATTCTAACTTATCCTCCTGTATTTCTGGTAAACCTGCTTCAAATCAAACATGTTGCACATCAAATTAAAGCTTAGGTTCTCTTCTTTCCAACAATTGTTGGCTTTCCATCATAGCACAACCTGGCTGCTTAAAATCAGACATTTAGTGTGGTCAATACCACACAGCTTTCAGAGCTGGGTCAGAGGTCAAATCTGTTCTGTATATTTAGCCTGGTCTTTCAGGCTAGCATGATCTGATTTACTGGAGTGATACCTCAATTTAAAGCTCAGATTCAGACCTTTTCATAGAGTCCAACATTGTTGATTTTACCCCTTCTGGTGGCTAGCAGCACACTGATTAATTATGGTTACATTCAGCTGTTTTCAAAAGGCCTGCAGCCAACAGGTTTTATATTCTAACTTAACCTCCTGTATTTCTGGTAAACCTGCTTCAAATCAAACATGTTGCACATCAAATTAAAGCTTAGGTTCTCTTCTTTCCATCAATTGTTGGCTTTCCATCATAGCACAACCTGGCTGCTTAAAATCAGACATTTAGTATGGTCAATACCACACAGCTTTGAGAGCTGGGTCAGAGGTCAAATCTGTTCTGTATATTTAGCCTGGTCCTTCAGGCTAGCATGATCTGATTTACTGGAGTGACACCTCAATTTAAAGCTAAGATTCAGACTTTTTCATAGAGTCCAACATTGTTGAGTTTACCCCTTCTGGTGGCTAGCAGCACACTGATGAATTATGGTTATATTCAGCTGTTTTCAAAAGGCCTGCAGCCAACTGGTTTTATATTCTAACTTATCCTCCTGTATTTCTGGTAAACCTGCTTCAAATCAAACATGTTGCACATCAAATTAAAGCTTAGGTTCTCTTCTTTCCATCAATTGTTGGCTTTCCATCCTATCACAACCTGGCTGCTTAAAATCAGACATTTAGTGTGGTCAATACCACACAGCTTTCAGAGCTGGGTCAGATGTCAAATCTGTTCTGTATATTTAGCCTGCTCTTTCAGGCTAGCATGATCTGATTTACTGGAGTGACACCTCAATTTAAAGCTAAGATTCAGACCTTTTCATAGAGTCCAACATTGTTGTGTTCACCCCTTCTGGTGGCTAGCAGCACACTGATGAATTATGGTTACATTCAGCTGTTTTCAAAAGGCCTGCAGCCAACTGGTTTTATATTCTAACTTATCCTCCTGTATTTCTGGTAAACCTGCTTCAAATCAAACATGTTGCACATCAAATTAAAGCTTAGGTTCTCTTCTTTCCATCAATTGTTGGCTTTCCATCCTATCACAACCTGGCTGCTTAAAATCAGACATTTAGTGTGGTCAATACCACACAGCTTTCAGAGCTGGGTCAGAGGTCAAATCTGTTCTGTATATTTAACCTGGTCTTTCAGGCTAGCATGATCTGATTTACTGGAGTGACACCTCAATTTAAAGCTCAGATTCAGACCTTTTCATAGAGTCCAACATTGTTGAGTTTACCCCTTCTGGTGGCTAGCAGCACACTGATGAATTATGGTTACATTCAGCTCTTTTCAAAAGGCCTGCAGCCAACAGGTTTTATATTCTAACTTATCCTCCTGTATTTCTGGTAAACCTGCTTCAAATCAAACATGTTGCACATCAAATTAAAGCTTAGGTTCTCTTCTTTCCATCAATTGTTGGCTTTCCATCCTATCACAACCTGGCTGCTTAAAATCAGACATTTAGTATGGTCAATACCACACAGCTTTCAGAGCTGGGTCAGAGGTCAAATCTGTTCTGTATATTTAACCTGGTCTTTCAGGCTAGCATGATCTGATTTACTGGAGTGACACCTCAATTTAAAGCTAAGATTCAGACCTTTTCATAGAGTCCAACATTGTTGAGTTTACCCCTTCTGGTGGCTAGCAGCACACTGATGAATTATGGTTACATTCAGCTGTTTTCAAAAGGCCCGCAGCCAACTGGTTTTATATTCTAACTTATCCTCCTGTATTTCTGGTAAACCTGCTTCAAATCAAACATGTTGCACATCAAATTAAAGCTTAGGTTCTCTTCTTTCCAACATTTTTTGGCTTTCCATCATAGCACAAGCTGGCTGCTTAAAATCAGACATTTAGTATGGTCAATACCACACAGCTTTCAGAGCTGGGTCAGAGGTCAAATCTGTTCTGTATATTTAGCCTGGTCCTTCAGGCTAGCATGATCTGATTTACTGGAGTGACACCTCAATTTAAAGCTAAGATTCAGACCTTTTCATAGAGTCCAACATTGTTGAGTTTACCCCTTCTGGTGGCTAGCAGCACACTGATGAATTATGGTTATATTCAACTGTCTTTAAAAGGCCTGCAGCCAACTGGTTTTATATTCTAACTTATCCTCCTGTATTTCTGGTAAACCTGCTTCAAATCAAACATGTTGCACATCAAATTAAAGCTTAGGTTCTCTTCTTTCCAACAATTGTTGGCTTTCCATCCTATCACAAGCTGGCTGCTTAAAATCAGACATTTAGTGTGGTCAATACCACACAGCTTTCAGAGCTGGATCAGAGGTCAAATCTGTTCTGTATATTTAGCCTGGTCTTTCAGGCTAGCATGATCTGATTTACTGGAGTGACACCTCAATTTAAAGCTCAGATTCAGACCTTTTTATAGAGTCCAACATTGTTCATTTTAAACCTTCTGGTGGCTATCAGCACACTGATGAATTATGGTTATATTCAACTGTCTTTAAAAGGCCTGCAGCCAACTGGTTTTATATTCTAACTTATCCTCCTGTATTTCTGGTAAACCTGCTTCAAATCAAACATGTTGCACATCAAATTAAAGCTTAGGTTCTCTTCTTTCCATCAATTGTTGGCTTTCCATCATAGCACAACCTGGCTGCTTAAAATCAGACATTTAGTATGGTCAATACCACACAGCTTTGAGAGCTGGGTCAGAGGTCAAATCTGTTCTGTATATTTAGCCTGGTCCTTCAGGCTAGCATGATCTGATTTACTGGAGTGACACCTCAATTTAAAGCTAAGATTCAGACTTTTTCATAGAGTCCAACATTGTTGAGTTTACCCCTTCTGGTGGCTAGCAGCACACTGATGAATTATGGTTACATTCAGCTGTTTTCAAAAGGCCTGCAGCCAACTGGTTTTATATTCTAACTTATCCTCCTGTATTTCTGGTAAACCTGCTTCAAATCAAACATGTTGCACATCAAATTAAAGCTTAGGTTCTCTTCTTTCCATCAATTGTTGGCTTTCCATCCTATCACAACCTGGCTGCTTAAAATCAGACATTTAGTGTGGTCAATACCACACAGCTTTCAGAGCTGGGTCAGAGGTCAAATCTGTTCTGTATATTTAACCTGGTCTTTCAGGCTAGCATGATCTGATTTACTGGAGTGACACCTCAATTTAAAGCTCAGATTCAGACCTTTTCATAGAGTCCAACATTGTTGAGTTTACCCCTTCTGGTGGCTAGCAGCACACTGATGAATTATGGTTACATTCAGCTCTTTTCAAAAGGCCTGCAGCCAACAGGTTTTATATTCTAACTTATCCTCCTGTATTTCTGGTAAACCTGCTTCAAATCAAACATGTTGCACATCAAATTAAAGCTTAGGTTCTCTTCTTTCCATCAATTGTTGGCTTTCCATCCTATCACAACCTGGCTGCTTAAAATCAGACATTTAGTATGGTCAATACCACACAGCTTTCAGAGCTGGGTCAGAGGTCAAATCTGTTCTGTATATTTAACCTGGTCTTTCAGGCTAGCATGATCTGATTTACTGGAGTGACACCTCAATTTAAAGCTAAGATTCAGACCTTTTCATAGAGTCCAACATTGTTGAGTTTACCCCTTCTGGTGGCTAGCAGCACACTGATGAATTATGGTTACATTCAGCTGTTTTCAAAAGGCCCGCAGCCAACTGGTTTTATATTCTAACTTATCCTCCTGTATTTCTGGTAAACCTGCTTCAAATCAAACATGTTGCACATCAAATTAAAGCTTAGGTTCTCTTCTTTCCAACATTTTTTGGCTTTCCATCATAGCACAAGCTGGCTGCTTAAAATCAGACATTTAGTATGGTCAATACCACACAGCTTTCAGAGCTGGGTCAGAGGTCAAATCTGTTCTGTATATTTAGCCTGGTCCTTCAGGCTAGCATGATCTGATTTACTGGAGTGACACCTCAATTTAAAGCTAAGATTCAGACCTTTTCATAGAGTCCAACATTGTTGAGTTTACCCCTTCTGGTGGCTAGCAGCACACTGATGAATTATGGTTATATTCAACTGTCTTTAAAAGGCCTGCAGCCAACTGGTTTTATATTCTAACTTATCCTCCTGTATTTCTGGTAAACCTGCTTCAAATCAAACATGTTGCACATCAAATTAAAGCTTAGGTTCTCTTCTTTCCAACAATTGTTGGCTTTCCATCCTATCACAAGCTGGCTGCTTAAAATCAGACATTTAGTGTGGTCAATACCACACAGCTTTCAGAGCTGGATCAGAGGTCAAATCTGTTCTGTATATTTAGCCTGGTCTTTCAGGCTAGCATGATCTGATTTACTGGAGTGACACCTCAATTTAAAGCTCAGATTCAGACCTTTTTATAGAGTCCAACATTGTTCATTTTAAACCTTCTGGTGGCTATCAGCACACTGATGAATTATGGTTATATTCAACTGTCTTTAAAAGGCCTGCAGCCAACTGGTTTTATATTCTAACTTATCCTCCTGTATTTCTGGTAAACCTGCTTCAAATCAAACATGTTGCACATCAAATTAAAGCTTAGGTTCTCTTCTTTCCATCAATTGTTGGCTTTCCATCATAGCACAACCTGGCTGCTTAAAATCAGACATTTAGTATGGTCAATACCACACAGCTTTGAGAGCTGGGTCAGAGGTCAAATCTGTTCTGTATATTTAGCCTGGTCCTTCAGGCTAGCATGATCTGATTTACTGGAGTGACACCTCAATTTAAAGCTAAGATTCAGACTTTTTCATAGAGTCCAACATTGTTGAGTTTACCCCTTCTGGTGGCTAGCAGCACACTGATGAATTATGGTTACATTCAGCTGTTTTCAAAAGGCCTGCAGCCAACTGGTTTTATATTCTAACTTATCCTCCTGTATTTCTGGTAAACCTGCTTCAAATCAAACATGTTGCACATCAAATTAAAGCTTAGGTTCTCTTCTTTCCATCAATTGTTGGCTTTCCATCCTATCACAACCTGGCTGCTTAAAATCAGACATTTAGTGTGGTCAATACCACACAGCTTTCAGAGCTGGGTCAGATGTCAAATCTGTTCTGTATATTTAGCCTGCTCTTTCAGGCTAGCATGATCTGATTTACTGGAGTGACACCTCAATTTAAAGCTAAGATTCAGACCTTTTCATAGAGTCCAACATTGTTGTGTTCACCCCTTCTGGTGGCTAGCAGCACACTGATGAATTATGGTTACATTCAGCTCTTTTCAAAAGGCCTGCAGCCAACTGGTTTTATATTCTAACTTATCCTCCTGTATTTCTGGTAAACCTGCTTCAAATCAAACATGTTGCACATCAAATTAAAGCTTAGGTTCTCTTCTTTCCATCAATTGTTGGCTTTCCATCCTATCACAACCTGGCTGCTTAAAATCAGACATTTAGTGTGGTCAATACCACACAGCTTTCAGAGCTGGGTCAGAGGTCAAATCTGTTCTGTATATTTAACCTGGTCTTTCAGGCTAGCATGATCTGATTTACTGGAGTGACACCTCAATTTAAAGCTCAGATTCAGACCTTTTCATAGAGTCCAACATTGTTGAGTTTACCCCTTCTGGTGGCTAGCAGCACACTGATGAATTATGGTTACATTCAGCTCTTTTCAAAAGGCCTGCAGCCAACAGGTTTTATATTCTAACTTATCCTCCTGTATTTCTGGTAAACCTGCTTCAAATCAAACATGTTGCACATCAAATTAAAGCTTAGGTTCTCTTCTTTCCATCAATTGTTGGCTTTCCATCCTATCACAACCTGGCTGCTTAAAATCAGACATTTAGTATGGTCAATACCACACAGCTTTCAGAGCTGGGTCAGAGGTCAAATCTGTTCTGTATATTTAACCTGGTCTTTCAGGCTAGCATGATCTGATTTACTGGAGTGACACCTCAATTTAAAGCTAAGATTCAGACCTTTTCATAGAGTCCAACATTGTTGAGTTTACCCCTTCTGGTGGCTAGCAGCACACTGATGAATTATGGTTACATTCAGCTGTTTTCAAAAGGCCCGCAGCCAACTGGTTTTATATTCTAACTTATCCTCGTGTATTTCTGGTAAACCTGCTTCAAATCAAACATGTTGCACATCAAATTAAAGCTTAGGTTCTCTTCTTTCCAACATTTTTTGGCTTTCCATCATAGCACAAGCTGGCTGCTTAAAATCAGACATTTAGTATGGTCAATACCACACAGCTTTCAGAGCTGGGTCAGAGGTCAAATCTGTTCTGTATATTTAGCCTGGTCCTTCAGGCTAGCATGATCTGATTTACTGGAGTGACACCTCAATTTAAAGCTAAGATTCAGACCTTTTCATAGAGTCCAACATTGTTGAGTTTGCCCCTTCTGGTGGCTAGCAGCACACTGATGAATTATGGTTATATTCAACTGTCTTTAAAAGGCCTGCAGCCAACTGGTTTTATATTCTAACTTATCCTCCTGTATTTCTGGTAAACCTGCTTCAAATCAAACATGTTGCACATCAAATTAAAGCTTAGGTTCTCTTCTTTCCAACAATTGTTGGCTTTCCATCCTATCACAAGCTGGCTGCTTAAAATCAGACATTTAGTGTGGTCAATACCACACAGCTTTCAGAGCTGGATCAGAGGTCAAATCTGTTCTGTATATTTAGCCTGGTCTTTCAGGCTAGCATGATCTGATTTACTGGAGTGACACCTCAATTTAAAGCTCAGATTCAGACCTTTTTATAGAGTCCAACATTGTTCATTTTAAACCTTCTGGTGGCTATCAGCACACTGATGAATTATGGTTATATTCAACTGTCTTTAAAAGGCCTGCAGCCAACTGGTTTTATATTCTAACTTATCCTCCTGTATTTCTGGTAAACCTGCTTCAAATCAAACATGTTGCACATCAAATTAAAGCTTAGGTTCTCTTCTTTCCATCAATTTTCGGCTTTCCATCATAGCACAACCTGGCTGCTTAAAATCAGACATTTTGTGTGGTCAATACCAGACAGCTTTCAGAGCTGGGTCAGAGGTCAAATCTGTTCTGTATATTTAGCCTGGTCTTTCAGGCTAGCATGATCTGATTTACTGGAGTGATACCTCAATTTAAAGCTCAGATTCAGACCTTTTCATAGAGTCCAACATTGTTCATTTTAAACCTTCTGGTGGCTAGCAGCACACTGATGAATTATGGTTATATTCAACTGTTTTTAAAAGGCCTGCAGCCAACTGGTTTTATATTCTAACTTATCCTCCTGTATTTCTGGTAAACCTGCTTCAAATCAAACATGTTGCACATCAAATTAAAGCTTAGGTTCTCTTCTTTCCAACAATTGTTGGCTTTCCATCATAGCACAACCTGGCTGCTTAAAATCAGACATTTAGTGTGGTCAATACCACACAGCTTTCAGAGCTGGGTCAGAGGTCAAATCTGTTCTGTATATTTAGCCTGGTCTTTCAGGCTAGCATGATCTGATTTACTGGAGTGATACCTCAATTTAAAGCTCAGATTCAGACCTTTTCATAGAGTCCAACATTGTTGATTTTACCCCTTCTGGTGGCTAGCAGCACACTGATTAATTATGGTTACATTCAGCTGTTTTCAAAAGGCATGCAGCCAACAGGTTTTATATTCTAACTTATCCTCCTGTATTTCTGGTAAACCTGCTTCAAATCAAACATGTTGCACATCAAATTAAAGCTTAGGTTCTCTTCTTTCCATCAATTGTTGGCTTTCCATCATAGCACAACCTGGCTGCTTAAAATCAGACATTTAGTATGGTCAATACCACACAGCTTTGAGAGCTGGGTCAGAGGTCAAATCTGTTCTGTATATTTAGCCTGGTCCTTCAGGCTAGCATGATCTGATTTACTGGAGTGACACCTCAATTTAAAGCTAAGATTCAGACTTTTTCATAGAGTCCAACATTGTTGAGTTTACCCCTTCTGGTGGCTAGCAGCACACTGATGAATTATGGTTACATTCAGCTGTTTTCAAAAGGCCTGCAGCCAACTGGTTTTATATTCTAACTTATCCTCCTGTATTTCTGGTAAACCTGCTTCAAATCAAACATGTTGCACATCAAATTAAAGCTTAGGTTCTCTTCTTTCCATCAATTGTTGGCTTTCCATCCTATCACAACCTGGCTGCTTAAAATCAGACATTTAGTGTGGTCAATACCACACAGCTTTCAGAGCTGGGTCAGATGTCAAATCTGTTCTGTATATTTAGCCTGCTCTTTCAGGCTAGCATGATCTGATTTACTGGAGTGACACCTCAATTTAAAGCTAAGATTCAGACCTTTTCATAGAGTCCAACATTGTTGTGTTCACCCCTTCTGGTGGCTAGCAGCACACTGATGAATTATGGTTACATTCAGCTGTTTTCAAAAGGCCTGCAGCCAACTGGTTTTATATTCTAACTTATCCTCCTGTATTTCTGGTAAACCTGCTTCAAATCAAACATGTTGCACATCAAATTAAAGCTTAGGTTCTCTTCTTTCCATCAATTGTTGGCTTTCCATCATAGCACAACCTGGCTGCTTAAAATCAGACATTTAGTGTGGTCAATACCACACAGCTTTCAGAGCTGGGTCAGAGGTCAAATCTGTTCTGTATATTTAACCTGGTCTTTCAGGCTAGCATGATCTGATTTACTGGAGTGACACCTCAATTTAAAGCTCAGATTCAGACCTTTTCATAGAGTCCAACATTGTTGAGTTTACCCCTTCTGGTGGCTAGCAGCACACTGATGAATTATGGTTACATTCAGCTCTTTTCAAAAGGCCTGCAGCCAACAGGTTTTATATTCTAACTTATCCTCCTGTATTTCTGGTAAACCTGCTTCAAATCAAACATGTTGCACATCAAATTAAAGCTTAGGTTCTCTTCTTTCCATCAATTGTTGGCTTTCCATCCTATCACAACCTGGCTGCTTAAAATCAGACATTTAGTATGGTCAATACCACACAGCTTTCAGAGCTGGGTCAGAGATCAAATCTGTTCTGTATATTTAACCTGGTCTTTCAGGCTAGCATGATCTGATTTACTGGAGTGACACCTCAATTTAAAGCTAAGATTCAGACCTTTTCATAGAGTCCAACATTGTTGAGTTTACCCCTTCTGGTGGCTAGCAGCACACTGATGAATTATGGTTATATTCAACTGTCTTTAAAAGGCCTGCAGCCAACTGGTTTTATATTCTAACTTATCCTCCTGTATTTCTGGTAAACCTGCTTCAAATCAAACATGTTGCACATCAAATTAAAGCTTAGGTTCTCTTCTTTCCAACAATTGTTGGCTTTCCATCCTATCACAAGCTGGCTGCTTAAAATCAGACATTTAGTGTGGTCAATACCACACAGCTTTCAGAGCTGGGTCAGATGTCAAATCTGTTCTGTATATTTAGCCTGGTCTTTCAGGCTAGCATGATCTGATTTACTGGAGTGACACCTCAATTTAAAGCTCAGATTCAGACCTTTTCATAGAGTCCAACATTGTTGATTTTACCCCTTCTGGTGGCTAGCAGCACACTGATGAATTATGGTTACATTCAGCTGTTTTCAAAAGGCCTGCAGCCAACAGGTTTTCTATTCTAACTTATCCTCCTGTATTTCTGGTAAACCTGCTTCAAATCAAACATGTTGCACATCAAATTAAAGCTTAGGTTCTCTTCTTTCCATCAATTGTTGGCTTTCCATCATAGCACAACCTGGCTGCTTAAAATCAGACATTTAGTGTGGTCAATACCACACAGCTTTCAGAGCTGGGTCAGAGGTCAAATCTGTTCTGTATATTTAGCCTGGTCTTTCAGGCTAGCATGATCTGATTTACTGGAGTGACACCTCAATTTAAAGCTCAGATTCAGACCTTTTCATAGAGTCCAACATTGTTGAGTTTACCCCTTCTGGTGGCTAGCAGCACACTGATGAATTATGGTTACATTCAGCTCTTTTCAAAAGGCCTGCAGCCAACAGGTTTTATAGTCTAACTTATCCTCTTGTATTTCTGGTAAACCTGCTTCAAATCAAACATGTTGCACATCAAATTAAAGCTTAGGTTCTCTTCTTTCCATCAATTGTTGGCTTTCCATCCTATCACAACCTGGCTGCTTAAAATCAGACATTTAGTGTGGTCAATACCACACAGCTTTCAGAGCTGGGTCAGATGTCAAATCTGTTCTGTATATTTAGCCTGGTCCTTCAGGCTAGCATGATCTGATTTACTGGAGTGACACCTCAATTTAAAGCTAAGATTCAGACCTTTTCATAGAGTCCAACATTGTTGTGTTCACCCCTTCTGGTGGCTAGCAGCACACTGATGAATTGTGGTTACATTCAGCTGTTTTCAAAAGGCCTGCAGCCAACTGGTTTTATATTCTAACTTATCCTCCTGTATTTCTGGTAAACCTGCTTCAAATCAAACATGTTGCACATCAAATTAAAGCTTAGGTTATCTTCTTTCCATCAATTGTTGGCTTTCCATCCTATCACAACCTGGCTGCTTAAAATCAGACATTTAGTGTGGTCAATACCACACAGCTTTCAGAGCTGGGTCAGAGGTCAAATCTGTTCTGTATATTTAACCTGGTCTTTCAGGCTAGCATGATCTGATTTACTGGAGTGACACCTCAATTTAAAGCTCAGATTCAGACCTTTTCATAGAGTCCAACATTGTTGAGTTTACCCCTTCTGGTGGCTAGCAGCACACTGATGAATTATGGTTACATTCAGCTCTTTTCAAAAGGCCTGCAGCCAACAGGTTTTATATTCTAACTTATCCTCCTGTATTTCTGGTAAACCTGCTTCAAATCAAACATGTTGCACATCAAATTAAAGCTTAGGTTCTCTTCTTTCCATCAATTGTTGGCTTTCCATCCTATCACAACATGGCTGCTTAAAATCAGACATTTAGTATGGTCAATACCACACAGCTTTCAGAGCTGGGTCAGAGATCAAATCTGTTCTGTATATTTAACCTGGTCTTTCAGGCTAGCATGATCTGATTTACTGGAGTGACACCTCAATTTAAAGCTAAGATTCAGACCTTTTCATAGAGTCCAACATTGTTGAGTTTACCCCTTCTGGTGGCTAGCAGCACACTGATGAATTATGGTTACATTCAGCTGTTTTCAAAAGGCCCGCAGCCAACTGGTTTTATATTCTAACTTATCCTCCTGTATTTCTGGTAAACCTGCTTCAAATCAAACATGTTGCACATCAAATTAAAGCTTAGGTTCTCTTCTTTCCAACATTTTTTGGCTTTCCATCATAGCACAAGCTGGCTGCTTAAAATCAGACATTTAGTATGGTCAATACCACACAGCTTTCAGAGCTGGGTCAGAGGTCAAATCTGTTCTGTATATTTAGCCTGGTCCTTCAGGCTAGCATGATCTGATTTACTGGAGTGACACCTCAATTTAAAGCTAAGATTCAGACCTTTTCATAGAGTCCAACATTGTTGAGTTTACCCCTTCTGGTGGCTAGCAGCACACTGATGAATTATGGTTATATTCAACTGTCTTTAAAAGGCCTGCAGCCAACTGGTTTTATATTCTAACTTATCCTCCTGTATTTCTGGTAAACCTGCTTCAAATCAAACATGTTGCACATCAAATTAAAGCTTAGGTTCTCTTCTTTCCAACAATTGTTGGCTTTCCATCCTATCACAAGCTGGCTGCTTAAAATCAGACATTTAGTGTGGTCAATACCACACAGCTTTCAGAGCTGGATCAGAGGTCAAATCTGTTCTGTATATTTAGCCTGGTCTTTCAGGCTAGCATGATCTGATTTACTGGAGTGACACCTCAATTTAAAGCTCAGATTCAGACCTTTTTATAGAGTCCAACATTGTTCATTTTAAACCTTCTGGTGGCTATCAGCACACTGATGAATTATGGTTATATTCAACTGTCTTTAAAAGGCCTGCAGCCAACTGGTTTTATATTCTAACTTATCCTCCTGTATTTCTGGTAAACCTGCTTCAAATCAAACATGTTGCACATCAAATTAAAGCTTAGGTTCTCTTCTTTCCATCAATTGTTGGCTTTCCATCATAGCACAACCTGGCTGCTTAAAATCAGACATTTTGTGTGGTCAATACCAGACAGCTTTCAGAGCTGGGTCAGAGGTCAAATCTGTTCTGTATATTTAGCCTGGTCTTTCAGGCTAGCATGATCTGATTTACTGGAGTGATACCTCAATTTAAAGCTCAGATTCAGACCTTTTCATAGAGTCCAACATTGTTCATTTTAAACCTTCTGGTGGCTAGCAGCACACTGATGAATTATGGTTATATTCAACTGTTTTTAAAAGGCCTGCAGCCAACTGGTTTTATATTCTAACTTATCCTCCTGTATTTCTGGTAAACCTGCTTCAAATCAAACATGTTGCACATCAAATTAAAGCTTAGGTTCTCTTCTTTCCAACAATTGTTGGCTTTCCATCATAGCACAACCTGGCTGCTTAAAATCAGACATTTAGTGTGGTCAATACCACACAGCTTTCAGAGCTGGGTCAGAGGTCAAATCTGTTCTGTATATTTAGCCTGGTCTTTCAGGCTAGCATGATCTGATTTACTGGAGTGACACCTCAATTTAAAGCTAAGATTCAGACCTTTTCATAGAGTCCAACATTGTTGAGTTTACCCCTTCTGGTGGCTAGCAGCACACTGATGAATTATGGTTACATTCAGCTGTTTTCAAAAGGCCCGCAGCCAACTGGTTTTATATTCTAACTTATCCTCCTGTATTTCTGGTAAACCTGCTTCAAATCAAACATGTTGCACATCAAATTAAAGCTTAGGTTCTCTTCTTTCCATCAATTGTTGGCTTTCCATCCTATCACAACCTGGCTGCTTAAAATCAGACATTTAGTGTGGTCAATACCACACAGCTTTCAGAGCTGGGTCAGATGTCAAATCTGTTCTGTATATTTAGCCTGGTCTTTCAGGCTAGCATGATCTGATTTACTGGAGTGATACCTCAATTTAAAGCTCAGATTCAGACCTTTTCATAGAGTCCAACATTGTTGATTTTACCCCTTCTGGTGGCTAGCAGCACACTGATTAATTATGGTTACATTCAGCTGTTTTCAAAAGGCCTGCAGCCAACAGGTTTTATATTCTAACTTAACCTCCTGTATTTCTGGTAAACCTGCTTCAAATCAAACATGTTGCACATCAAATTAAAGCTTAGGTTCTCTTCTTTCCATCAATTGTTGGCTTTCCATCATAGCACAACCTGGCTGCTTAAAATCAGACATTTAGTATGGTCAATACCACACAGCTTTGAGAGCTGGGTCAGAGGTCAAATCTGTTCTGTATATTTAGCCTGGTCCTTCAGGCTAGCATGATCTGATTTACTGGAGTGACACCTCAATTTAAAGCTAAGATTCAGACTTTTTCATAGAGTCCAACATTGTTGAGTTTACCCCTTCTGGTGGCTAGCAGCACACTGATGAATTATGGTTACATTCAGCTGTTTTCAAAAGGCCTGCAGCCAACTGGTTTTATATTCTAACTTATCCTCCTGTATTTCTGGTAAACCTGCTTCAAATCAAACATGTTGCACATCAAATTAAAGCTTAGGTTCTCTTCTTTCCATCAATTGTTGGCTTTCCATCCTATCACAACCTGGCTGCTTAAAATCAGACATTTAGTGTGGTCAATACCACACAGCTTTCAGAGCTGGGTCAGATGTCAAATCTGTTCTGTATATTTAGCCTGCTCTTTCAGGCTAGCATGATCTGATTTACTGGAGTGACACCTCAATTTAAAGCTAAGATTCAGACCTTTTCATAGAGTCCAACATTGTTGTGTTCACCCCTTCTGGTGGCTAGCAGCACACTGATGAATTATGGTTACATTCAGCTCTTTTCAAAAGGCCTGCAGCCAACTGGTTTTATATTCTAACTTATCCTCCTGTATTTCTGGTAAACCTGCTTCAAATCAAACATGTTGCACATCAAATTAAAGCTTAGGTTCTCTTCTTTCCATCAATTGTTGGCTTTCCATCCTATCACAACCTGGCTGCTTAAAATCAGACATTTAGTGTGGTCAATACCACACAGCTTTCAGAGCTGGGTCAGAGGTCAAATCTGTTCTGTATATTTAACCTGGTCTTTCAGGCTAGCATGATCTGATTTACTGGAGTGACACCTCAATTTAAAGCTCAGATTCAGACCTTTTCATAGAGTCCAACATTGTTGAGTTTACCCCTTCTGGTGGCTAGCAGCACACTGATGAATTATGGTTACATTCAGCTCTTTTCAAAAGGCCTGCAGCCAACAGGTTTTATATTCTAACTTATCCTCCTGTATTTCTGGTAAACCTGCTTCAAATCAAACATGTTGCACATCAAATTAAAGCTTAGGTTCTCTTCTTTCCAACATTTTTTGGCTTTCCATCATAGCACAAGCTGGCTGCTTAAAATCAGACATTTAGTATGGTCAATACCACACAGCTTTCAGAGCTGGGTCAGAGGTCAAATCTGTTCTGTATATTTAGCCTGGTCCTTCAGGCTAGCATGATCTGATTTACTGGAGTGACACCTCAATTTAAAGCTAAGATTCAGACCTTTTCATAGAGTCCAACATTGTTGAGTTTACCCCTTCTGGTGGCTAGCAGCACACTGATGAATTATGGTTACATTCAGCTCTTTTCAAAAGGCCTGCAGCCAACAGGTTTTATATTCTACCTTATCCTCCTGTATTTCTGGTAAACCTGCTTCAAATCAAACATGTTGCACATCAAATTAAAGATTAGGTTCTCTTCTTTCCAACAATTTTTGGCTTTCCATCATAGCACAAGCTGGCTGCTTAAAATCAGACATTTAGTATGGTCAATACCACACAGCTTTCAGAGCTGGGTCAGAGGTCAAATCTGTTCTGTATATTTAGCCTGGTCTTTCAGGCTAGCATGATCTGATTTACTGGAGTGATACCTCCATGTAAAGCTCAGATTCAGACCTTTTCATAGAGTCCAACATTGTTAATTTTAACCCTTCTGGTGGCTAGCAGCACACTGATGAATTATGGTTACATTCAGCTGTTTTCAAAAGGCCTGCAGCCAATAGGTTTTATATTCTAACTTATCCTCCTGTATTTCTGGTAAACCTGCTTCAAATCAAACATGTTGCACATCAAATTAAAGCTTAGGTTCTCTTCTTTCCATCAATTGTTGGGTTTCCATCATAGCACATCCTGGATGCTTAAAATCAGACATTTAGTGTGGTCAATACCACACAGCTTTCAGAGCTGGATCAGAGGTCAAATCTGTTCTGTATATTTAGCCTGGTCTTTCAGGCTAGCATGATCTGATTTACTGGAGTGACACCTCAATTTAAAGCTCAGATTCAGACCTTTTTATAGAGTCCAACATTGTTCATTTTAAACCTTCTGGTGGCTATCAGCACACTGATGAATTATGGTTATATTCAACTGTCTTTAAAAGGCCTGCAGCCAACTGGTTTTATATTCTAACTTATCCTCCTGTATTTCTGGTAAACCTGCTTCAAATCAAACATGTTGCACATCAAATTAAAGCTTAGGTTCTCTTCTTTCCAACAATTGTTGGCTTTCCATCATAGCACAACCTGGCTGCTTAAAATCAGACATTTAGTGTGGTCAATACCACACAGCTTTCAGAGCTGGGTCAGAGGTCAAATCTGTTCTGTATATTTAGCCTGGTCTTTCAGGCTGTAGTCAGCTCAGCCAATCAGCAGTCATATAACACTCAAATTTAATCAGCTCAGCCAATCAGCAGTCATATAAATCAAGCCTGTAGTGAGTTCAACCAATCAGCAGCCATGTAATATTTCCCTGTAGTCAGCTCAGCCAATCAGAAGTCATGTAACATCTGCCTGTAGTCAGCTCAGCCAATCAGCAGTCGTGTAACACTATACTGTATTCAGCTCAGCCAATCAGCAGCCATGTAACACTCAAATGTAGTCGGCTCAGCAAATCAGAAATCATGTAACACTAGCCTGTAGTCAGCTCAGCCAATCAGCAGCCGTGTAACACTAGCCTGTAGTCAGCTCAGCCAATCAGAAGTCATGTAACACTCAAATTTAGTCAGCTCAGCCAGTCAGAGGTCATGTAACACTAGCCTGTAGTCAGCTCAGCCAATCAGCAGTCGTGTCACACTAGCCTTTAGTCAGCGCAGCCAATCAGTAGAACTGTAACACTAGCCTGTAGTCAGGTCAGCCAATCAGCAGTCATGTAAAATAACACTGTAGTCAGCTCAGCCAATCAGCAGCCATGTAACACTCAAATGTAGCCAGCTCAGCCAATCAGCAGTCATGTAACACTAGACTGTAGTCAGCTCAGCCAATCAGCAGCCGTGTAACACTAGCCTGTAGTTAACTCAGGCATCAGAAGTCATGTAACACTCAAATTTAGTCAGCTCAGCCAATCAGCAGTCATGTAACACCAGACTGTAGTCAGCCCAGCCAATCAGCAGCCATGTAACACTCAAATGTAGTTAGGTTAGTGAATCAGAAGTCATGTAATACCTGCCTGTAGTCAGCTCAGCCAATCAGCAGTCATGTAAAACTACATTGAAGTCAGCTCTTCCACTCAGCAGCGATGTAACACTCAGATATAGTCAGCTCAGGCAATCAGAAGTCATGTAACACTTGCCTGTCGTCAGATAAGCCAATCAGCAAACATGTAAAACTACACTATAGTAATCTCAGCCAATCAGCAGCCATGTAACAGTCACATGTACTCAGCTCAGCCAATCAGAAGTCATGTAACACCTGCCTGTAGTCAGCTCAGCCAATCAGCAGCCATGTAACACTCAAATGTAGTCAGCTCAGCCTATCAGAAGTCATGTAGCACCTGCCTGTAGTCAGCTCAGCCAATCAGCAGTCATAAAAAACTACACTGTAGTCAGCTCAGCCAATCAGCAGCCATATAACACTCAAATGTAGTCAGCTCAGCCAATGAGCAGCCATGTAACACTAACCTGCAGTCAGCTCAGCCAGTCCAGAAGTCAGGTAACACTAGCCTGTAGTCAGCTCAGCCAATCAGCAGTCATATAACACTCAAATTTAATCAGCTCAGCCAATCAGCAGTCATATAAAACAGGCCTGTAGTGAGTTCAACCAATCAGCAGCCATGTAATACTTCCCTGTAGTCAGCTCAGCCAATCAGAAGTCATGTAACATCTGCCTGTAGTCAGGTCAGCCAATCAGCAGTCATGTAAAATAACACTGTAGTCAGCTCAGCCAATAAGCAGCCATGTAACACTCAAATGTAGTCAGCTCAGCCAATCAGCAACCATGTAACACTAGACTGTAGCCAGCTCAGCCAATCAAAAGTCATGTACCACTAGCCTGTAGTCAGCTCAGCCAATCAGCAGCCATGTAACACTCAAATGTTGTCAGCTAAGCCAATCAGCAATCATGTAACACTAGCTTGTCATCAGCACAGCCAATCAGCAGTAATGTAAAACTCGCCTGTCCTCAGCTCAGCTAATCAGAAGTCATGTAACACCTGCCTGTAGTCAGCTCAGCCAATCAGCAGCCATGTAACACTAGCCTGTAGTCATCTCAGCCAATCAGCAGCCATGTAACAGTCAAATGTAGTCAGCTCAGCCAATCAGAATAAAAGTAACACTAGCCTGTAGTCAGCTCAGCCAATCAGAAGAAGAGTAATGCTAGCCTGTAGTCAGCTCAGCCAAACAGAAGAAAAGTAATGCTAGCCTGTAGTCAGCTCAGCCAATCAGAAGAAAAGTAATGCTAACCTGTCGTCAGCTCAGTCAATCAGAAGTCATGTAACACCTGCCTGTAGTCAGCTCAGCCAATAAGCAGCCATGTAAAACTACACTGTAGTCAGCTCAGCCAATCAGCAGTCATGTAAAACTACATTGAAGTCAGCTCTTCCAATCAGCAGCGATGTAACACTCAAATATATTCAGTTCAGGCAATCAGAAGTCATGTAACACTTGCCTGTGACTACAGGCAAGTGCTGATGATGAGATAAGCCAATCAGCAAACATGTAACACTCAAATGTAGTCATCTCAGCCAATCAGCAGCCATGTAACAGTCAAATATAGTCAGCTCAGCCAATCAGAAGTCATGTAACACTAGCCTGTAGTCAGCTCAGCCAATCAGCAATCTTGTAACACTAGCCTATCATCAGCACAGCCAATCAGCAGTAATGTAACACTCGCCTGTCCTCAGCTCAGCCAATCACAAGTCATATAACACTAGCCTGTAGTGAGTTCAACCTATCAGCAGCCATGTAACACTAGCCTGTAATCAACTCAGCCAATCATAAGTCATGTAACACTAGACTGTATTAAGGTCAGCCAATCAGCAGCCATGTAACACTCAAATGTAGTCAGCTCAGCCAACCAGAAGTCATGTAACACTCAAATGTAGTCATCTCAGCCAATCAGAAGTCATGTAACACTCAATATTTGTCAACTCATCCAATCAGAAGTCAGGTAACACTAGCCTGTAGACAGCTCATGCAATCAGAAGTCCTGTAACACAAGCATGTAGTCAGCTCAGCCAATCAGCAGCCATGTAACACTAGACTGTAGTCAGCTCAGCCAATCAGCAGCCATGTAACACTCAAATGTTGTCAGCTAAGCCAATCAGCAATCATGTAACACTAGCTTGTCATCAGCACAGCCAATCAGCAGTAATGTAACACTCGCCTGTCCTCAGCTCAGCTAATCAGAAGTCATGTAACACCTGCCTGTAGTCAGCTCAGCCAATCAGCAGCCATGTAACACTAGACTGTAGTCAGCTCAGCCAACCAGCAGCCATGTAACACTCAAATGTACTCAGCTCAGCCAATCAGAAGTCATGTAACACCTGCCTGTAGTCAGCTAAGCCAATCAGCAGCCATGTAGCACTCAAATGTAGTCAGTTCAGCCAATCGGCAGTCATGTAACACTAGACTGTAGTCAGCTCAGTCAATCAGCAGCCATGTAACACTCAAATGTAGTCAGCTCTGCCTTTCAGAAGTCATGTAGCACCTGCCTGTAGTCAGCTCAGCCAATCAGCAGTCATGAAAAACTACACTGTAGTCAGCTCAGCCAATAAGCAGCCATATAACACTCAAATGTAGTCAGCTCAGCCAATGAGCAGCCATGTAACACTAACCTGCAGTCAGCTCAGCCAGTCCAGAAGTCAGGTAACACTAGCCTGTAGTCAGCTCAGCCAATCAGCAGCTGTGTAACACTAGCGTGTAGTCAGCTCAGCCAATCAGCAGTCATATAACACTCAAATTTAATCAGCTCAGCTAATCAGCAGTCATATAAAACAAGCCTGTAGTGAGCTCAACCAATCAGCAGCCATGTAATACTTCCCTGTAGTCAGCTCAGCCAATCAGAAGTCATGTAACATCTGCCTGTAGTCAGCTCAGCCAATCATCAGTCGTGTAACACTATACTGTATTCAGCTCAGCCAATCAGCAGCCATGTAACACTCAAATGTAGTCGGCTCAGCCAATCAGAAATCATGTAACAATAGCCTGTAGTCAGCTCAGCCAATCAGCAGCCGTGTAACACTAGCCTGTAGTCAGCTCAGCCAATCAGCAGTCATGTAACACTCAAATTTAGTCAGCTCAGCCAATCAGCAGTCATGTAACACCAGACTGTAGTCAGCCCAGCCAATCAGCAGTCATGTAAAACTACATTGAAGTCAGCTCTTCCAATCAGCAGCCATGTAACACTCAAATATAGTCAGCTCAGCCAATCAGAAGTCATGTAACACTAGCCTGTAGTCAGTTCAGCCAAACAGCAATCTTGTAACACTAGCCTGTCATCAGCACAGCCAATCAGCAGCAATGTAACACTCGCCTGTCCTCAGCTCAGCCAATCAGAAGTCATATAACACTAGCCTGTAGTGAGTTAAACCAATCAGCAGCCATGTAACACTAGCCTGTAGTCAGCTCAGCCAATCATAAGTCATGTAACACTAGACTGTATTAAGATCAGCCAATCAGCAGCCATGTAACACTCAAATGTAGTCAGCTCAGCCAACCAGAGGTCATGTAACACTCAAATGTAGTCATCTCAGCCAATCAGAAGTCATGTTACACTCAATATTAGTCATCTCAGCCAATCAGAAGTCAGGTAACACTAGCCTGTAGTCAGCTCATCCAATCAGAAGTCCTGTAACACAAGCATGTAGTCAGCTCAGCCAATCAGCAGCCATGTAACACTGGACTGTAGTCAGCTCAGCCAATCAGCAGCCATGTAACACTGGACTGTAGTCAGCTCAGCCAATCAGCAGCCATGTAACACTCAAATGTTGTCAGCTAAGTCAATCAGCAATCATGTAACACTAGCTTGTCATCAGCACAGCCAATCAGCAGTAATGTAAAACTCGCCTGTCCTCAGCTCAGCTAATCAGAAGTCATGTAACACCTGCCTGTAGTCAGCTCAGCCAATCAGCAGCCATGTAACACTAGACTGTAGTCAGCTCAGCCAATCAGCAGCCATGTAACACTCAAATGTACTCAGCTCAGCCAATCAGAAGTCATGTAACACCTGCCTGTAGTCAGCTAAGAAAATCAGCAGTCATGTAACACTCAAATGTAGTCATCTCAGCTAATCAGAAGTCATGTAATACTAGACTGTAGTCAGCTCAGTCAATCAGAAGAAAAGCAATGCTAGCCTGTCGTCAGCTCAGCCAATCAGAAGTCATGTAACACCTGCCTGTAGTCAGCTCAGCCAATAAGCAGTCATGTAAAACTACACTGTAGTCAGCTCAGCCAATCAGCAGCCATGTAACACTCAAATGTAGTCAGCTCAGCCAATCAGCAGTCATGTAACACTCAAATTTAGTCAGCTCAGCCAGTCAGAAGTCATATAACACTAGCCTGTAGTGAGTTCAACCAATCAGCAGCCATGTAACACTAGCCTGTAGTCAGCTCAGCCAATCATAAGTCATGTAACACTAGACTGTATTAAGCTCAGCCAATCAGCAGTCATGTAACACTCAAATTTAGTCAGCTCAGCCAATCAGCAGTCATGTAACACCAGACTGTAGTCAGCCCAGCCAATCAGCAGTCATGTAAAACTACATTGAAGTCAGCTCTTCCAATCAGCAGCCATGTAACACTCAAATATAGTCAGCTCAGCCAATCAGAAGTCATGTAACACTAGCCTGTAGTCAGTTCAGCCAAACAGCAATCTTGTAACACTAGCCTGTCATCAGCACAGCCAATCAGCAGCAATGTAACACTCCCCTGTCCTCAGCTCAGCCAATCAGAAGTCATATAACACTAGCCTGTAGTGAGTTAAACCAATCAGCAGCCATGTAACACTAGCCTGTAGTCAGCTCAGCCAATCATAAGTCATGTAACACTAGACTGTATTAAGATCAGCCAATCAGCAGTCATGTAACACTCAAATTTAGTCAGCTCAGCCAGTCAGAAGTCATATAACACTAGCCTGTAGTGAGTTCAACCAATCAGCAGCCATGTAACACTAGCCTGTAGTCAGCTCAGCCAATCAGCAGTCGTGTAACACTAGCCTTTAGTCAGCGCAGCCAATCAGTAGAAATGTAACACTAGCCTGTAGTCAGGTCAGCCAATCAGCAGTCATGTAAAATAACACTGTAGTCAGCTCAGCCAATCAGCAGCCATGTAACACTCAAATGTAGTCAGCTCAGCCAATCAGCAGTCATGTAACATTAGACTGTAGTCAGCTCAGCCAATCAGCAACCATGTAACACTAGACTGTAGCCAGCTCAGCCAATCAAAAGTCATGTACCACTAGCCTGTAGTCAGCTCAGCCAATCAGCAGCCATGTAACACTCAAATGTTGTCAGCTAAGCCAATCAGCAATCATGTAACACTAGCTTGTCATCAGCACAGCCAATCAGCAGTAATGTAAAACTCGCCTGTCCTCAGCTCAGCCAATCAGAAGTCATGTAACACCTGCCTGTAGTCAGCTCAGCCAATCAAAAGTCATGTACCACTAGCCTGTAGTCAGCTCAGCCAATAAG
Organism: Centroberyx gerrardi; assembly: GCF_048128805.1. NCBI lineage: Eukaryota > Metazoa > Chordata > Actinopteri > Beryciformes > Berycidae > Centroberyx > Centroberyx gerrardi. The sequence continues at coordinate 23,914,912 of NC_136017.1, read as the reverse complement.
CAGCCATGTAACGCTCAAATGTAGTCAACTCAGCCAATCAGCAGTCATGTAAAACTATAGTAATCTCAGCCAATCAGCAGCCATGTAACAGTCAAATGTAGTCAGCTCAGCCAATCAGAAGACATGTAACACTAGACTGTAGTCAGCTCAGACAGTCAGCAGCCATGTGACACTAGACTGTAGCCAGCTCAGCCAATCAGAAGTCATGTAACACTAGCCTGTAGTCATCTCAGCCAATCAGCAGCCATGTAACAGTCAAATGTAGGCAGCTCAGCCAATCAGCAGTCATGTAAAACTACACTATAGTAATCTCAGCCAATCAGCTGACAGTCAAACAGTCAAATGTAGTCAGCTCAGCCAATCAGAAGACATGTAACACTAGACTGTAGTCAGCTCAGCCAGTCAGCAGCCATGTAACACTAGACTGTAGTCAGCTCAGCCTATAAGCAGTCATGTAAAACTAAACTGTAGTCAGCTCAGCCAATCAGCAGCCATGTAACGCTCAAATGTAGTCAACTCAGCCAATCAGCAGTCATCTAAAACTACACTATAGTAATCTCAGCCAATCAGCAGCCATGTAACAGTCAAATGTAGTCAGCTCAGCCAATCAGAAGACATGTAACACTAGACTGTAGTCAGCTCAGCCAGTCAGCAGCCATGTGACACTAGACTGTAGTCAGCTCAGCCAATCAGAAGTCATGTAACACTAGCCTGTAGTCATCTCAGCCAATCAGCAGCCATGTAACAGTCAAATGTAGTCAGCTCAGCCAATCAGAATAAAAGTAACACTAGCCTGTAGTCAGCTCAGCCAATCAGAAGAAAAGTAATGCTAGCCTGTCGTCAGCTCAACCAATCAGCAGCCATGTAACACTTGCCTGTAGTCAGCTCAGCCAATCAGGAGCCATGTAACACTCAAATGTAGTCAGCTCAGCCAATCAGCAGCCATGTAACACTTAAATGTAGTCAGCTCAGCCAATCAGCAGCCATGTAACACTCAAATGTAGTCAGCTCAGCCAATCAGCAGTCATGTAACACTAGACTGTAGTCAACTAATCCTATCAGAAGTCATGTAACACCTGCCTCTAGTCAGCTCAGCCAATCAGCAGTCATGAAAAACTACACTGTAGTCAGCTCAGCCAATCAGAAGCCATATAACACTCAAATGTAGTCAGCTCAGCCAATGAGCAGCCATGTAACACTAACCTGCAGTCAGCTCAGCCAGTCAGAAGTCAGGTAACACTAGCCTGTAGTCAGCTCAGCCAATCAGCAGTCATGTAACACTCAAATGTAGTCAGCTCAGCCAATGAGCAGCCATGTAACACCTGCCTGTAGTCAGCTCAGCCAATCAGCAGCTGTGTAACACTAGCCTGTAGTCAGCTCAGCCAATCAGCAGTCATGTAACACTCAAATTTAGTCAGCTCAGCCAATCAGCAGTCACATAAAACAAGCCTGTAGTGAGTTCAACCAATCAGCAGTGATGTAATACTCAAATTTAGTCAGCTCAGCCAATCAGCAGTCATATAAAACAAGCCTGTAGTGAGTTCAACCAATCAGCAGCCATGTAACACTTGCCTGTAGTCAGCTCAGCCAATCAGAAGTCATCTAACACCTGCCTGTAGTCAGCTCAGCCAATTAGCAGTCATGTAACAGTCAAATGTAGTCAGCTCAGCCAATCAGAAATCATGTAACACTAACCTGTAGTCAGCTCAGCCAATCAGCAGCCGTGTAACACTAGCCTGTAGTCAGCTCAGCCAATCAGAAGTCATGTAACACTCAAATTTAGTCAGCTCAGCCAATCAGCAGTCATTTAAGACCAGACTGTAGTCAGCCCAGCCAATCAGCAGCCATGTAACACTCAAATGTAGTCAGGTTAGTAAATCAGAAGTCATGTAATACCTGCCTGTAGTCAGCTAATCCAATCAGCAGCCATATAACACTCAAATGTAGTCATCTCAGCCAATCAGAAGTCATGTAACACTAGATTGTAGTCAGCTCAGCCAATCAGCAGCCATGTAACACTCAAATGTTGTCAGCTAAGCCAATCAGCAATCATGTAACACTAGCTTGTCATCAGCACAACCAATCAGCAGTAATGTAACACTCACCTGTCCTCAGCTCAGCTAATCAGAAGTCATGTAACACCTGCCTGTAGTCAGCTCAGCCAATCAGCAGCCAAGTAACACTAGACTGTAGTCATCTCAGCCAATCATAAGTCATGTAACACTAGACTGTAGTCAGCTCAGCCAATCAGCAGCCATGTAACACTAGACTGTAGTCAGCTCAGCCAATCAGCAGCCATGTAACACTCAAATGTTGTCAGCTCAGCCAATAAGATGTCAAGTAACACCTGCCTGTAATCAGCTCAGCCAATCAGAAGTCATGTAACACTAGACTGTAGTCAGCTCAGCCAATCAGAAGTCATGTAACACCTGCCTGTAGCACCTTGTTGATTTTCAATGGACTCCTTTTTAATAAAATGTACTCTTCAATAAAATTACTTTTTAGTGTTTTGGAGTTTTCTACTTTACCATGTCCAGCTAACACTTAAAATAAGTAAAACTTAAAATGTTTGCAGGGGGGAAAAAACAACAAACACCATTATATCCATGTCTTAATACCAATTTATTAAAAATAAAAATAAAAACAATAACCCTCAAGGTTTAGTTTACAATTCAAAAACAAGTTTTCATTTTCTTTAGGTTTTGTGATGCAAGTGTGACAGCTCCCTTATCACGTGCTACATAACAATGAAACTTCACTTTCAGTTGAAAAGATGAAAAAAATAAAAAAACACATTGTTCTTAAAAGACATGGTACATTTAAAATTGTTACTATGAGAGGAAGGACAGTTAAAATCTTAACCATTTCTCTTATACTGAAAAATGTGTGTTTAAAGTGCATTTCAGAGGATACACACATCAGAGGATAATTCCAGCCATTTTCAACCTAGAACAAACTTTGCCATCATCTGGAATCTACCAATCGATTCTAACCAAAATCGTATCAAATGGGTCACTGAGTGAGTTGTGATGTGAGAGTGTGCCTGCCTTCGTGTGTGTTTGTGTTGACTTTAACAGTTGGCCAAGTTCTGAATTTTTTTCCAGTGGTGAGACATGACATATTTGGGTGCTTTAGAAGATCTGACTATCTGTTGCCTCGATACATTGTACTGCTGCTGGATAAACACCAGCGAACTCAAGTGCCAAAAAATAAAATGCACTCAATGGTAGGGTTGTCATTTTTCCATTTGAAATACTTTTCAAACACGGTAAAATGGATGTAAAATATTGTATCTGTAACTATGTGTTTGAATTCCAAATTGGAGAGCAGTTAGATTTACGATCTGACTTTCGATTTGCCACAGATTAGTGGGCCTTCTATTCCAACAGGTGTTCAAATTAGATTTTTAAAGGAGAGATTCGCCTTTTTTCAACCTTATCTCTATCTATCCGCATTACAGATATAGTGTGAAAAACGCCTGCAGTTATACACATCAAATGACGTTGCTGGTGCCGGAAGAACAGATTTTGCAGCTGCGCGGTGCAGCGCCCCAGAGACACAGAGAACATCGGCAAAAACTGCAGGTCAGTTGTTTCCCTCATCTTACAGATGAGGGAAAAACATTGTGTTTTCTTCCAACTTTGCGTCCACTTGGGTTGTCTCAAAAAGAAAAAAACATTTTTAACATCCGTTCACTAGGCTACAATACAAACTTTCTTGAACACGACAAGATGCTTCTCAGCTTGGGATGCGGACACCTTGCCTGGTCTTTTCCGGCCTTGGGCTGAAGGAGGAATCAGGTGGAGGAGGAGGATAATGGAAGAAAGATCACTGTCCCATTCTGTACACAGAAACAAAAGAGCTAAATGTTATATAATGGTACTATAATCTTGCAATTTAAAAACACCATTCCTTTAAAGCTACAGCTGAACCAAGAAAAAGCTGGGGAATTGAAACATTTCCACTTCATTTGACGTAGCTTCTGCGCAATGGATCAGTTCTTCAAGGTCGCTTGAGGTAGGGAGAGCCTTGCTCTGCTGGATGACCTTTTGCTTGAATGTAGTAGGCCACCTAGATAGAGAGATACTTTATTAATCCAACATGGAGAAATTCAAACACCAATAAGAAACAAAAGCAGATAAATGTATCAGTGATGAGAATAATAAAAATCCAATGTCTCCAATATCAAGTGACCATGATGTATTATACATTATAACCATATTGTCATTGCCATGCTAACATGGCACCAACTTGTGGACGAATTATATAATATAAATACTGATACATCCTGGAGTATCCCAATATGGAGTAAATAAGTGTAGATGTGATACAGAGAATGAGAATACAACAAAAGGGCCTATTGGAGGACCACCTCATAAACCTGCAAACTGGGTTTTTGGGCTAGGACTAATATAGAGTTGGGACTAACCTCTCCAAAAACTTGGCAGCTACATCTTCTCCAAACTGCAGGATGAAGTCTTGCTCGATCTGCAATAGATAAATGACATACCAAGAGAGAGCTTTTAAGAAATGTAACTACTGCCTCAACATCAGATAAGCAAACTACATCAAGGTGTGCGTTTCAGGGGCTGGCATGTTGGGACTGTCCAGAAAAATCTTACATTTTAGGTCTAGCAGTTGACCAGGTATTTTTAAACAATGGTATACAGAAATCTTTATTTCTATAAAATTATAATAGCCGTAAGGCCTTGCAAATTGTTTAACAGTATCAGTTTCATAAAGATGAGGCAACGGAGTATAAAAGCCTCTGTCTGTCTTCTTTCTTAAAATGTATAAACAGGAATACTCTGAAGTCAGTGTAAGTCTGGCCCATCCTCCAGAGTCACCTTCCCCCTTATGAAATTTGTGTGCAGTCCTATCGCCACAACAGGCATGTTATTAATTTACCTATACAGATGCAATTCACTTCCCATTCAGCTGCAAAAATAATATTAAAATAAACTTCCTAAGAAATTCCTAAGTTTATGTAGTTATGTAATCCATGGAGATTTGTGTGTGAGAAATTTTCTCTTCGCCTTTCCTTATTAGGCATGCGTGTTTGACTTCCTGAATGCACCAACTGATTCAAAATGGCTCAACATTTGAAACTACTTCTCAATCACAAAAACAGTAGCCTTTTAATGCTTCATATGATTAAGTCATGCTCATACACAAATCTCTATGGATTTACATTACTACAATAACTTTGGAATCTCTATGTTTGATTTTGATATTGGTTGGAGTTGAATGGGAAGTGAATGGCGTCCAGACTGTAGATAGAATCAGGTACACCAACACAAGGAAAGGATGGGGAGAGGGCACCAAATGTGTAGGGTAGTGGAGACAGTTATACATATTGTTATATCGTCTTTCCCAATAGGGGACAAAAGTGTTGCCGTTAACATTAATTTACATTTGTATGGCCTAATGCACATTTTTCTGTAAAATACTCAATTACCAGGCCTTTGACGTCTTTGAAGCGCGGAAATTCAGTCAAGACGTCTGAGGATTTATCTTCGTCGAAGACCATATTGCGACAATATTCAAATGCCATCTTCATCTTCTGCTTGATAGTGGCCTCATCAGAGGAATGCTTCATTAAGGACATGGCCTCCCTGCATTGCTCTTCACTCAGGGTCATCTCAGGACTAAATGAAGCATCTCTCCTTGCTGTCGGCCATCCACCAGTCAGCTGACCTGATGACCCTCTGCTCTCTGATGAAGTACTCTTCCTCTGGATGGTTTTGAGCCTCCATGCTAAGTAACCACTGCCACTTTCACCATCATAGAAATGTTCCTTTAAAATTATAACAGGATCATTAGTTATGAAAAAAGCAGCAGTTGGTTAAAATGATGAAGTTGGATAAATGTAATACAGGATAACTTGTGTGATCTAAATGCTTTGGACACTGGAATATTTGGAAATAGCAATTCAATATTTTCATAGTATGAATCGTGCATCAGGTCTCTAAAGTGCAACCATTTTAGTCGCATATGTGATCTAATTTTAAGTTGTGCAACCCGTAAATTAAATTTGGGCGCACTGGTGTGATCAAATTTACTTGTGTTGGTGGCCTTTGCTTCTTTCTTTCTTCAGTACGGCCTATAGTAGGAATAATTTGCTCTCAACCGTCTAATAACAAGAACACTTAAAAAAGCTTACATATCCATTTTTGGAATATGGATCCATCAGGTAAGGGAACGTGGCAACTATGCCATACATCTCTCTCACATGCCGTGGCGGTGCCGTCCTGACAAGAGAAAAGTGAATAGGTCTATTAATTTCAATGCTTACAATAAGTCTCAGAGCAATGAGAATTGAAGAATGGCACTTAATAAATATTGATGTTTTCCCCACAAGCATGGAAGAAATGTCTTGTCACATGTCACATGTCAAATGTCACAAGCATGGAAGAAAAGTTCTGCTTGAAAAAAAGACATCCGAATTACCCATGAGTTTCAGTCATGTCTGCAGCGAGGATGTTAACCATCTGTTGCCGTGAGGAGTCAGTCAAACCTTTCGTCCGGTTGTATTCCTTGACAATGCGGTCTCCACCAGGTTTCTTGGTCAGTGCAGATTCAACCACCTGTGAAAGGACAGAGTAGAAGACAAGCCAATATTCACTAAAAATTAAATAATCTTGAACAATTGACAGTAAATACACCTAAAAAAATAACAAACATTCAAAAAAGTGTGCAATCCCCAAAGGAAGCTGTCACAACAAACAAATTTTACACATCAATTTACATGTTTGGCATCTTTATCCGCCTTCTGCCGTTTTCTGGAAGGGCTGTAATCCTCATCCAGGATGACTGTATCATCAGAGCTGCAGGCTGAAAGTGCCAGCGCTGAATTGGTTACGACATCAAGCAGTGGACTGGCGGACGAAGTTGTCCCCTGGGAACAGCCAGACGAAGTTGTTCCCTGGGAACCTAAGTGTAATTCAGGAGAGAGAGGGAGGAGAGAAAAAATAAATAAATAAACACCTACCATTTGTCGGTTTTTCACAACCTAAAAGTGTAACTGAGTCTTAGGCAACATTCCATGGACTATGCTGAAAGAAATGGGAATCAAGAGAGAACAAGTTTACTGTTGTCAAATCTGATAGTAAATACACCAGCGTTGGGTTGCTGTGCTACTTCTTCAAAGACGTCTGCATCCACCTCAGTTCCCATCTCATCATAAACTCTGATGCCTTCGCTGATCGGTGGGATGGAGAACTTCATGAAAGCTTAGGGAAAAAACACAAACAGGGAGTCATTCCATATGAAATGCTCAAGATTAACAAAGGGTATACCCCCGAAACGCCCTCAGTGATATCTTTTGACCATGCCACTAATCTGGTCACACTGTCTGGCCTACCAACTTTCATTAATCAACTTTAAAAAACAGTGGTCCCTAGATACCACACCAATTAGGTGAGAAACAAAACTCAACTAAGCCGACCAACAAAAGCCAGCCCTTGATTGCTGTGACCTCTGGAGATGCCCAAAAGGTAGCTTGCCAGAAAGTGAGAGATGGAGATTATTTTCAATCGATAGAACAATGACATGCATCTCCAAAAGTCATGAACTGACACATCCACTTTCCTTGTGTTTTTACAATGGCGTGACTGATGGCTTACCAGAATTCAAGAATTCATCCAGGCTCGGTTCACTGATCTTGACATATTTCTGTTCGTTATCGATTTTTGTTTTAATCAACATGATGGTATCTGTAAAAACAGCAAAACTGAATCCGTATTGTGATCTACAACACAAAGCTACTCTGACAGTAGCATCAGCTCCTGTTGGCATATTACAGTAGATGGGGAAATTGTATTGGTCGATTTGGGCTTTAAAAATCACTATCAGAATTTGTCTAATTTCAAATTTAAAGCCACTGGACTGTGTGGAGTCTCTGAGGTGTGTAAGCAGAAACAGTTTTGACGTGTGTAAACAAAGACTAATGTTAATATTAACTTATCTAAAATGTTACTTACCATCACCGGACCATAGCACATAACGGACAAATCTGAAGAACAAAGTAGAAAAATAAATGAATTCCATGTAACGTTAAAAGGAAAAAAGGGAAAATAAAGTCAGCTAGCTTATATCAGGGTATGAACAGATTTTACAAAGTCTAATTAAATACTTTAAGACTTTTTGATTATAAGAACTACCACTATGCGTTGCCATCAGCTTCACAGCAATTTGCCATTCTACCTGTTCCACAGTTTGTCGTTTTGACTTTTATCCAAGGGACACTGATAAAATTAACTATGCAACAATTTTGACCATTCTTTTCCTATGGCAGACGAACCATTGCTGCATTAGACATGATTGTATGGCAGGGTTTTTCCCGCATGGAAGATTTTTTGGTGGCCACCAAAGACAAATCAGGGCCACCAAAATGTGTAAAAACAGCCATTTCAATTCTCGATAAACAGAAGAAGCGGTACACATCTCCACTGGAGAGGGAGGGAGTGTGAGAAAACAAGCACAGTGAACTGGATGGATGGAATGCCCTCAAACTAAAAGGCAGCTATTTTTGAAACTAGAAGTTAAATTCTTATTTTATGTATTTCTTGTATGCCTTGTTATATACTTGCATTGTCTAATTCAACTATCGTATTAACATACATTGACTAACCAATGTAATTTCAATATTGAAAGCTCGCCTTGCCTTTGTTTGTGTAATTATATCTTGGGGAGCATGCAGGCAAATAATTCAGTGTTTCTCAGTGGCTCTTCACTTTCAAAGTCTACTTTAACAGTACACCGAATCAGAAGGACATTTTAATGGCACACTTGCACTCTCAAGCGGAGCAGGAAAACGCTTCCACTTCTGCTTTGAGGCGTGACAAAATTTTCTATGCAAGAAAAACCCTCTTAATACAGCTATTTAGACTAACATTACTTTCATCTAACTGAAATGGGAATAAATACGACCTCAAATTTGTATTGTGAGGCATTTTAATGCCTCTAAATGTATTCCAAAGAGTTTGACTTTTTACAGAGCTGCAGTGTTACCCCTGGCCTGCATAGCGTTGTCCCACGTGCAACATGGAGCCAACAACGTGCAACCTGTCTGGACAAGTTAACGTTAGCTACTTAGCTACCTAAGCTAACGTTAGGCTAACCAGTTTCATACCCCTCCTCGGAATTATCAAAACGTTGACACTAATATCAGGTTTAGCTTCAACAAATATTTAGCGACACTTAACGTAACAACATAGAATGCCAACTATTGCTAATATAAAGCAAGCACACAGCCCAGGCCATTTTTTCATCTCATTGTCGACAGTCTTTCTTTAGTTTACGTTAGTTACCACCAATGCGTTTAATTCAAATTCAAATGTTAACGTTAGCTAGCAATATTAACGTAGAAATTAAACATTGAAGTTTGGCTAACGCCACGTATAAGTCAATTTAACAGTCAACTAATTTAGCTAAACCATTTTTGTTTCTCACCTTTTCAAATATTCAACGAGGTCTCCACAGCTTCGGGAGATGGCGGTTGAAGAGGAGATGACTGGGCGGAGTCTAGGTTTTGCATAAAGTTAACGTCAGTTAGTTACAGTTGTCAACACTGTTATTCTAACACATTTTTGGACATCACCAAGTTTTGCTTTAAGCAGCATGCTCCCTGCAGAGAGTATCAGCACATAATTTCTCATAGTTAAAAGTTCATATGCTCATTATTACAATAAACAAAAACAAAAATATATGTATAAAATCTCATGCATTTCAACAGAAGCAGCCCTGCAGCAAGGCCAACTTTTATGAGGTGAATCATGTTCAATTTATTTGAGTATAAGAAAAGGTGTTGTTTCAAGCCACCAAACAGCTGACAAATGATCAGCTATTTTGCAGAGATGGCCAGCAAGGTTCAATTCTACTTATTTTTAATCATGTCATCTTGCTGAAGGTGCCAACCGGCACATGAGATCACTTTGCAAATCACGTTTCTCTACCTGGGTCCACTACCAGCAATGTAAGAGGCAAACTGGCTCCTATCTAGACTCAAAACACACGTTAAGATAATTAAAAAGATTAAGTTAATTAGCACTGGTGAACCACTTAGCATGGTGTCTCCTAATCATCACTGAACACCCGGGAGGTTGTCAGACATCAGAAACAGAACGGAGTTTGTCAATAATTGTTTATGCAATGCATCTTGCTTGTTCTTTTATATGAATTGTATCTTTTGATCTGTCTCTTATCTGCCTTTTATTGATGTAAAGCACTTTGAGCTGCATGTTGTGTATGAAAGGTGCTATACAAATAAAGGTTATTATTATTATTATTATAACAACACCTGTAGTAACTTTACTTTATCTTAACGTTACTGAGACAACACTGTCAAGTTAAATTTAACATTACTGACAAACACACATTAGAAAGGGCTGCGAAAGTAATTTAACAGTAACGCTACTTTGAAAACCCCTCATTTAGTTTAACTGGCCAAAAATACACCGATTACGCAGTAACTAATTCATACGAAACTAATTTGTTAACGCTACGTTAGCATTACATCTTCTAGTTAGTGTTAATCCTTGTAGGATTGCCCGCGCACACAAACGTAACGTTAGCCACGGATAACTAGTCAAGCTAACGTTAGCTAGTTTAGCCAACTCCCCACACATGCAGCCTTTGCTATTTTACTGGAATTTATGGACATTACAAAGAATACAACACAATCACCCCTCCACATTAACAACATTAACGTTACCTCTTGCCGACATTGTCTAGTTTGACGTTAGCTAGTTAGCGTTAATTAGCTTAATGTTGCTCGCACATTTAAGCTAGCCATCAACTCGGTCATGTTAGCCCTTTGGAATTCGGTATTTTAAGATTCAAAACCAGCTGGAGTGTATGGTGAACAACAATATAAAGTTATTCTAAAATGCTGCTTCTGTTGAAATGAAAAAATAATTGGTTTAATAGGTGATTAGGAGAAACTTACGCTAGTCTTTCGATGAGAAGAAAATGGCGCTGTGAAAATTCTTGTCGGTTTGAAACGAGAAGGCTTTCCAGAGTACTTCTTACACCACGTCATTTAACTACGAAAATTTTCACCAACACTAGAGGGCATCTTACTCAAGCTGTTGTTGTAATAACTCTGAAAGAGTCCATGTACTTTGACACTGCATATTTTACACTGCGGAATTTACTGTGTAACACCTGCCTGTAGTCAGCTCAGCCAATCAGCAGCCATGTAACACTCAAATGTAGTCAGCTCAGCCAATCAGAAGTCATGTACCACTAGCCTGTAGTCAGCTCAGCCAATCAGCAGTCATGTAACACTCAAATTTATTCAGCTCAGCCAATCAGAAGTCATGTAACACTAGACTGTAGTCAGCTCAGCCAATCAGAAGAAAAGTAATGCTAGCCTGTCGTCAGCTCAACCAATCAGAAGTCATGTAACACTAGCCTGTAGTCATCTCAGCAAATCAGCAGTCATGTAACAGTCAAATGTAGTCAGCTCAGCCAATCAGAATAAAAGTAACACTAGCCTGTAGTTAGCTCAGCCAATCCGAAGAAAAGTAATGCTAGCCTGTAGTCAGCTCAGCCAATCAGAAGAAAAGTAATGCTAGCCTGTCGTCAGCTCAGCCAATCAGAAGTCATGTAACACCTGCCTGTAGTCAGCTCAGCCAATAAGCAGTCATGTAAAACTACACTGTAGTCAGCTAAGCCAATCAGCAGCCATGTAATACTCAAATGTAGTCAGCTCAGCCAATCAGCAGTCATGAAACACTAGACTGTAGTCAGCTCAGCCAATCAGCAGCCATGTAACACTCAAATGCAGTCAGCTCAGCCTATCAGAAGTCATGTTACACCTGCCTGTAGTCAGCTCAGCCAATCAACAGTCATGAAAAACTACACTGTAGTCAGCTCAGCCAATCAGCAGCCATATAACACTCAAATGTAGTCAGCTCAGCCAATGAGCAGCCATGTAACACTAACCTGCAGTCAGCTCAACCAGTCAGAAATCAGGTAACACTAGCCTGTAGTCAGCTCAGCCAATCAGCAGCTATGTAATACTAGCCTGTAGTCAGGTCAGCCAATCAGCAGTCATGTAACACTCAAATGTAGTCAGCTCAGCCAATCAGCAGCCATGTAACACTAGCCTGTAGTCAGCTCAGCCAATCAGAAGTCATGTAACACTCAAATTTAGTCAGCTCAGCCAATCAGCAGTCATGTAACACCAGACTGTAGTCAGCTCAGCCAATAAGCAGTCATGTAAAACTACACTGTAGTCAGCCCAGCCAATCAGCAGCCATGTAACACTCAAATGTAGTCAGGTTAGTAAATTAGAAGTCATGTAATACATGCCTGTAGTCGGCTCAGCCAATCAGCAGTCATGTAAAACTACACTGAAGTCAGCTCTTCCAATCAGCAGCCATGTAACACTCAAATATAGTCAGCTCAGCCAATCAGCAATCTTGTAACACTAGCCTGTCATCAGCACAGCCAATCAGCAGTAATGTAACACTCGCCTGTCCTCAGCTCAGCCAATCAGAAGTCATATAACACTAGCCTGTAGTGAGTTCAACCAATCAGCAGCCATGTAACACTAGCCTGTAGTCAGCTCAGCCAATCATAAGTCATGTAACACTAGACTGTATTAAGGTCAGCCAATCAGCAGCCATGTAACACTCAAATGTAGTCAGCTCAGCCAACCAGAAGTCATGTAACACTCAAATATAGTCAGCTCAGCCAATCAGCAATCTTGTCACACTAGCCTGTCATTAGCACAGCCAATCAGCAGTAATGTAACACTCGCCTGTCCTCCGCTCAGCCAATCAGAAGTCAGGTAACACTAGCCTGTAGTCAGCTCATCCAATCAGAAGTCCTGTAACACAAGCATGTAATCAGCTCAGCCAATCAGCAGCCATGTAACACTAGACTGTAGTCAGCTCAGCCAATCAGCAGCCATGTAACACTCAAATTTCAAATTCCATATGAAATGCTCAAGATTAACAAAGGGTATACCCCCGAAACGCCCTCAGTGATATCTTTTGACCATGCCACTAATCTGGTCACACTGTCTGGCCTACCAACTTTCACTAATCAAATTTAAAAAACAGTGGTCCCTAGATACCACACCAATTAAGTGAGAAACAAAACTCAACTAAGCCGACCAACAAAAGCCAGCCCTTGATTGCTGTGACCTCTGGAGATGCCCAAAAGGTAGCTTGCCAGAAAGTGAGAGATGGAGATTATTTTCAATCGATAGAACAATGACGTGCATCTCCAAAAGTCATGAACTGACACATCCACTTTCCTTGTGTTTTTACAATGGCGTGACTGATGGCTTACCAGAATTCAAGAATTCATCCAGGCTCGGTTCACTGATCTTGACATATTTCTGTTCGTTATCGATTTTTGTTTTAATCAACATGATGGTATCTGTAAAAACAGCAAAACTGAATCCGTATTGTGATCTACAACACAGAGCTACTCTGACAGTAGCATCAGCTCCTGTTGGCATATTACAGTAGATGGGGAAATTGTATTGGTCGATTTCAAATTTAAAGCCACTGGACTGTGTGGAGTCTCTGAGGTGTGTAAGCAGAAACAGTTTTGACATGTGCGTAAACAAAGACTAATGTTAATATTAACTTATCTAAAATGTTACTTACCATCACCGGACCATAGCACATAACGGACAAATCTGAAGAACAAAGTAGAAAAATAAATGAATTCCATGTAACGTTAAAAGGAATAAAGGGAAAATAAAGTCAGCTAGCTTATATCAGGGTATGAACAGATTTTACAAAGTCTAATTAAATACTTTAAGACTTTTTGACTATAAGAACTACCACTATGCGTTGCCATCAGCTTCACAGCAATTTGCCATTCTACCTGTTCCACAGTTTGTCGTTTTGACTTTTATCCAAGGGACACATTGATAAAATTCACTATGCAACAATTTTGACTCCATTCATTTCCTATGGCAGACGAACCATTGCTGCATTAGACATGATTGTATGGCAGGGTTTTTCCCGCATGGAAGATTTTTTGGTGGCCACCAAAGACAAATCAGGGCCACCAAAATGTGTAAAAACAGCCATTTCAATTCTCGATAAACAGAAGAAGCGTTTCACATCGCCACTGGAGAGGGAGGGAGTGTGAGAAAACAAGCACAGTGAACTGGATGGATGGAATGCCCTCAAACTAAAAGGCAGCTATTTTTGAAACTAGAAGTTAAATTCTTATTTTATGTATTTCTTGTATGCCTTGTTATATACTTGCATTGTCTAATTCAACTATCGTATTAACATACATTGACTAACCAATGTAATTTCAATATTGAAAGCTCGCCTTGCCTTTGTTTGTGTAATTATATCTTGGGGAGCATGCAGGCAAATAATTCAGTGTTTCTCAGTGGCTCTTCACTTTCAAAGTCTACTTTAACAGTACACCGAATCAGAAGGACATTTTAATGGCACATTTGCGCTCTCAAGCGGAGCAGGAAAACGCTACCACTTCTGCTTTGAGGCGTGACAAAATTTTCTATGCAAGAAAAACCCTCTTAATACAGCTATTTAGACTAACATTACTTTCATCTAACTGAAATGGGAATAAATACGACCTCAAATTTGTATTGTGAGGCATTTTAATGCCTCTAAATGTATTCCAAAGAGTTTGACTTTTTACAGAGCTGCAGTGTTACCCCTGGCCTGCATACCGTTGTCCCACGTGCAACATGGAGCCAACAACGTGCAACCTGTCTGGACAAGTTAACGTTAGCTACTTAGCTACCTAAGCTAACGTTAGGCTAACCAGTTTCATACCCCTCCTCGAAATTATCAAAACGTTGACACTATTATCAGGTTTAGCTTCAACAAATATTTAGTTAGCGACACAACGTAACAACATAGAATGCCAACTATTGCTAATATAAAGCAAGCACACAGCCCAGGCCATTTTTTCATCTCATTGTCGACAGTCTTTCTTTAGTTTACGTTAACTACCACCTATGCGTTTAATTCAAATTTGAATGTTAACGTTAGCTAGCAATATTAACATAGAAATTAAACATTGAAGTTTGGCTAAAATTAGTTGACTGTTAAATTGACTTATACGTGGCATATAAGTCAATTTAACAGTCAACTAATTTAGTTAGCCTTTTTTGTTTCTCACCTTTTCAAATATTCAACGAGGTCTCCATAGCTTCGGGAGATGGCGGTTGAAGAGGAGATGACTGGGCGGAGTCTAGGTTTTGCATAAAGTTAACGTCAGTTAGTTACAGTTGCCAACACTGTTATTCTAACACATTTTTGGACATCATCAAGTTTTGCTTTAAGCAGCATGCTCCCTGCAGAGAGTATCAGCACATAATTTCTCATAGTTAAAAGTTCATATGCT
The DNA here is from genome assembly GCF_048128805.1 of Centroberyx gerrardi. Classification (NCBI taxonomy): domain Eukaryota; kingdom Metazoa; phylum Chordata; class Actinopteri; order Beryciformes; family Berycidae; genus Centroberyx; species Centroberyx gerrardi. The sequence goes on along the minus strand of NC_136017.1, from coordinate 23,899,555 downwards.
CATTATTACAATAAACAAAAACAAAAATATATGTATAACAATCTCATGCATTTCAACAGAAGCAGCCCTGCAGCAAGGCCAACTTTTATGAGGTGAATCATGTTCAATTTATTTGAGTATAAGAAAAGGTGTTGTTTCAAGCCACCAAACAGCTGACAAATGATCAGCTATTTTGCAGAAATGGCCAGCAAGGTTTAATTCTACTTATGTTTAATCATGTCATCTTGCTGAAGGTGCCAACCGGCACATGAAATCACTTTACAAATCACGTTTCTCTACCTGGGTCCACTACCAGCAATGTAAGAGGCAAACTGGCTCCTATCTAGACTCAAAACACACGTTCAGATAATTAAAAAGATTAAGTTAATTAGCACTGGTGAGCCACTTAGCATGGTGTCTCCTAATCATCACTGAACACCCGGGAGGTTGTCAGACATCAGAAACAGAACAGAGTTTGTCAATAATTGTTTATGCAATGCATCTTGCTTGTTCTTTTATATGAATTGTATCTTTTTATCTGTCTCTTATCTGCCTTTTATTGGTGTAAAGCACTTTGAGCTGCATGTTGTGTATGAAAGGTACTATACAAATAAAGGTTATTATTAGTGTGCTTGCTTCAGCAAGCAAACTATTGTTATTCTCCTTACTTATTATTAGTGTGCTTGCTTCAGCAAGCAAACTATTGTTATCCATCTTACTTATTAGTGTGCTTGCTTCAGCAAGCAAACTATTTAGTGTGCTTGCTTCAGCAAGCAAACTATTGTTATCCGTCTTACTTATTATTATTTTTCAATATCTTCAACTTCTTTTTATTCTTCCGGACACTTTAATGCGGCTTGAACCGTTTGAGCTATCGATGCGGTTCCAACTCTCAAACGTTCAGCATGTTCGGGAATAGCATGCTATTACTTTTCTAAGCGTTCCGATGTTTAGTTTTTCCGCTATTTACGTTTAAACGGGAATTTTTTCCCAATAGAAATGAATGTGTGTGATGTCATCCCCACTCTAGCTACTCTTCAGACTGCAGATGCTGTGATTTTTAACGAAATATTCAAATTTCTTAAACTGTCATGACTCCCACAATTTTCACACTATATACACGTTACACTAGGGTTGAGCGGTAATACGGTAATACGGTATCCCGGGGTATTTGAAAATAGCAACGGTGTCCGTTTCATTACCGTCATAAAAAAATTTCTGGCAGAAGAAGAGGAGAGAGATGCCCAACCTGCACCCCCGAAAAAAAAGATAACTTTGGGCAGTCTCTTGCAAAAAAAAGCTGATGCGGCGGGCGCGGCAGGTCCCGTCGGACTCGGCACCATAGAGGAGCGAGCAGAATTAGAGATGAATGCCTATTGTCGCGAGCCTGTGATTCACGGAGACGAAGATCCCCTTCTCTGGTGGAAGTCAAATGGAGCCAGCCGCTTTCCGCTGATGTCGAGGGTGGCCCGAAAGTACTTGTGTGCGTGTGCCACAAGCTCACCATCAGAGCGGGTGTTCAGCACCGCAGGCAAAGTTGTAAGTCCGTTACGTGCCCTGCTCAAGCTGGAAAAAGTAAATACCGTATTTCCTCTAATAGTAGCCTGTAGTCAATTAAAAGCCGGGTCTCCGATAATGGCCGGGGCCGTGGTCGACACAAACAAATAAAGGCCGGCCTCAAATACAGGCCGGGGGAAAAAACTAGGTCAAAACCTAGTACATGGCTGGACCGTGTCCGTCTCCTCTCTCCGCCGCTGCCTCTCCACCGCGCCCACGGCCCGCATTGATCCTCCCGATCCAAGCCCCGGACCCCCGCCGAAATCTCGGCCGGATCACCGGGAACACATCGGTGCCCAGGTTCAGTTAGCTTCAGTTAGCTTCAGCTTACATGCAAACAACGGTGGATACTGGTAAACTCCTGGTGCCTGTTTGTAACTGTAGTTTGTAGTAACGTACAAGTGCCACAAGACGGCTCGGCCGGCGGAAGTCTCTGGAGCATGCCGTCGTCGATTACCGTAATTATCGTAATGCATTGCAGTAACAAAAAAAGTCTACCTAACGTACCGTAACAGAAGCAGATCAGAAAACAAGGAGGCTTCGTACTAAAATAGGAGCAAATATACTTATCAAACAGAGGGAATTAGAAATAAAGATAGATGACATGTTGTTAATTTTGTACATGTTTTGTTGTTATTGTTTCAATATTCTGCTGTAAATATGCAACGTTTTCTATTCCGTTTCTGATGTTGTTCAGAGAATAAAACTGGAACATGTATCACATTTTTGTCGTGTGAAAATCACAGTTGAAGTGCACTGCAGCCACCTTGTGGCGGGAAACGGTATAGCAGCGACTACATAAATTCATCATTTGGAATTGGCGGCTCCCTCCAAGCCATACAATGTGATTTTTAATCAGATGGTAATACCGTATACCGCGGGAAAATTTGGGGAAGGTTTAACGGTGTCAAAAATTGGATACCGCCCAACCCTACGTTACACATCAAACTGTTCAGCTACTCCTTCTGCCACTCACAATGTAAATATCTAAGTCATAGTGTTTAGACTTTTTCAGCTATGATGGTTTGTTCAACACTAGTGCAAAACTGTGTTTTACGGCCCCTATCTAACTTTTAAACAGCTTTGTCATTTCCACATTCTTAAACTGTCACTATTCCCACAATTTTCATACTACATACATATATTTTACAGCAAACTGTTCAGCTACTCCTTCTGTCACTCACAATGTTAATATCTAAGTAATAGCACTTGTAGTTTTTGAGCTGTGATGGCTTGTTCAACACTAGTGCTGTTCAGTTTTTGGCTCCTACACTTCAACATTAGTGCTTTACAGTAATTTTGCCTACTTTAAACAGCTTTTTCTTCTTGCACATTCAGTATTTAAACTGAAGTAGTTTCCACTATCTTCACACTACATACATATATTATATATCACACTGTTCAGCTACTTCTTCTGTCACTGACAATGTAAATATCTAAGTGGTAGCATTTGTAGTTTTGGAGCTATGATGGTTTGTTCAACACTAGTGCTGTTCAGTTTTTGGCTCCTATGAGCAGATTTTTTCTGCTTACACATATTTGAACTATCACAATGTCCACAACTTTAAGACTACATGCATATATTACACATTAAAATGTTCAGCCAGTCCTACTCTTTCTCACAATGTAAATATCTAAGTGCTGGGATTTGTAGTTTTTTAGTTAGGTACGTTTGTTCAGCATTAGTGCTCCAATTCAACTTTTTCACTTCATTTTACTACAATTCAACTTCTTCAACTTTCTTTCAACTGTAATCAACTTACTACTATTTCTAATGCTGCTGCTACTACTGCTACTGCAGCTACTACTACTACTACTACTACTTCTAATACTGCTACTACTGCTACTTCTACTACTACTGCTACTACTACTACCTCTAATACTACTACTACTACTGCTACTGCTAAAACTACTACTGCTAATAGTACTACTACTGCTACTTCTACTACTACTACTACTTCTAATACTACTTCTAATACTGCTACTATTACTACTGCTACTACTTCTAATACTACTACTACTTCTAATACTGCTACTATTACTACTGCTACTACTTCTAATGCTGCTACTATTACTACTGCTACTGCTTCTAATACTACTACTATTACTACTGCTACTACTTCTAATACTACTACTACTTCTAATACTGCTACTATTACTACTGCTACTACTTCTAATACTACTACTACTTCTAATACTGTTACTACTACTGCTACTACTGCTACTAGTATTACTACTACTGTTACTACTACTACTATTTCTAATGCTGCTACTACTACTGCCACTACTACTGCTACTGCAGCTACTACTACTGCTACTACTACTACGTCTAATACTGCTACTACTTCTACTGCTACTACTACTACTTCTACTACTACCACCTCTAATACTACTACTACTACTACTGCTACTGCTATCACTACTACTGCTACTACTACTACTACTTCTACTACTTCTCTCCTAATGCAGCTCTCCTAATGCTGCTGTCTGCACTTCTCCACTTTCATACACACGTAGGGGGCCACACACACACACACACACACACACACACACACGTATTGGATTTGATGAATAAATAAAAATACATCTGTTTAAATCTATATTTTAAGGTTTAAACTTTATGGCTTTTATTTTGAAGGCTGAAAGCCAAAACCGGAAGTTGTATTCATTGATATTCTGGTGAGCTTAACGCATGTAGCGTCTGTGTGCATCGAGTGGCTTTGACAAGCTGGAAGTCTCCCATTTCCCAGTTCACCTGAACGCACCACGTGTAAAAGCTGCCTGTGACGGTTAGAAAAATATCATTTGTGTTTTGGTAAGAGAAGGTGAAGGCAACGTCGCTTTATCGGCCAACTTAACGGTCATTTTACCGCTATGTTGGTCCAATGTAGACTGAGACATTGTTTCTGTTTTTAAAATGTCATTAGATTTAACATTACTTGCTAACTGAGACAAGCGACAGCTTTCAGACATTAATGTTACGTTGGTAGCGTTGAAGACTGCTTTGAAAACGTCAACTGCCCAGTGTTAACGTTAGCCTGCTTAGCTAGCAAGAGACTGACGTTACTCTTTATGTAACGTTAACATTAATAATGTTAGTTAGCATTGTTGACAAGTTATTTCCAGTCGACAACCAAGGTTGACCACTTCACTAGCTAACCGGGCTAACGTTAATGTGGCTATCTTATCGGTCATAGGTAGAAATTGCATTAGTTTGAAAAAACAGATGTAAAAATAGCGGCCAATTAAAGCTACAACATAGTAACCTGGCCAAAAAAATGTTAGATAAACCGGGTGGTGTTTTTTCATTGTCACTGAGATGATACAGATAAAGATATTTGAGACTAGTTAAACGTAAGAAAAGACTAGCCTGTATTTGTGATCTGACAGCTCTGGGGTGTGTGTAAATGTCTCATTGCTCTTGTATTTGCCCTGTATTTACAGATTGCCCTTGCTGAGACTCCTGCTTTGTGGGTGAGGATGTGTTCATGTGTGTTTTAAAGTAGCTCCAATCAAGTGAACAGAAACATTCGCTACTTTTTACCTTCAACATGAAATACTTGTGGTTACAGTGCAGTACCCAAATATATGCTTCGAATAAATGGGGATTTCATCACCTATAGTCTCACTGCAATAGTTTGTATATTGTAATGTAGTATTTTGATATGTCATGTGTTTTGATGGTGGTTTTTACTATGACAATTGTACTTTTTTTCTGAATTACTTAGGTGTTTTTTGTGACTGCTTAGTGGTAAATTCATGACCTAATCAATAACCTCTTAGCATATGTCTATCACTTTACAAGGGATTTACATTGCCTTGTAAATCCCTTGCAATACCATTTAAAACAGGGCAAAAATCTATGCCTGCATACATGTTTGTATTTCATCCCCTCAATTTTCTTTGCAATGCAGTTGTGGTGGTTATATCTTCCAGCACACTGCTTTCTTATGTGTAAATATTTGAGTGATAGGATTTGTAGTTTTTGAGTTATGAATGTTCATGCTTTACAGTAATTTTGCCTCTTTTCAACAGCTTTGTCTTCTGACAGCTCTGGGGTGTGTCAATGTCTCATTGCTCTTGTATTTACCCTGTATTTACAGATTGCCGTTGCTGAGACTCCTGCTCTGTGTGTGAGTATGCAGTGTGTTCACGTGTGTTTTAAAGTAGTTCCAATCAAGTGAACAGGAACATTCTCTACATTTTACCTTCAACATTAAATACTGCTGGTTACAGTGCAGTACCCAAATATATCCTTAGAATAAATAGGGATTTCAGCACCTATACTCTCACTGCAATAGTTTGTATATTCTAATGTAGTATTTTGATATGTCATTATGTGTTTTGATGGTGGCTTTTACTATGACAATTATACTTTTTCTGAATTGCTTAGGTGTTTTTGTTTTTGTTTGTGACTGCTTAGTGGTAAAGTTAAGTGTTTTTTTCCCCTCCTTTGTTCACAGATTTCATTTCTGGTGATCACATCCTCAAGATGAGTTAATTTTAGGTTGCCACTCATGTTATGATTCACACATGTGATCTTTGTGCTGCAGGGCAGTTTTGGGTTTATTCTATTGATTTCAGTCTGCCCACTCTCTCACATCCTGCTTTGTGTAGCCTTCCCAAGGTTTCTCCCTTTTTTTTTTTCCTTACTCAGGTTTTGTGGGCATTTTCCCCCATTCACACAGGGGTCAAAGGTCAAACCAGTGCCGCTGTTGATTTAATTTGTTTCATAATGTGGCTGCTAAGAAGCCCTTTGATATTGTAATGGTGAGGAGGAGGGAGAGTATATACTGTATGTCTAACTGTTAATGTTGGACCTTAACACACAACAAGCCACGCTGTATGGATAGTTGTGTCCCTGCTGTGATGTTGCTGTGGCAATTTGCTCTGATCAGCTGCTTTTGTCTAACCCATCTCTCTCTTTCTCACTCTCACAGAGATTGTCGATTTGTCCTGAGCTACCCTCATCAGTAAGTTCACACTTTTTACAGTACCAAAGCAAAGTACCAAAACAAATTCTTAGAAAATAGGGATTTCAGCACCTGTAGTATCACTGCAATAGTTTGTATATTCTAATGTAGTAATAGTATTTTAGAGTGTATAGTGGACAGTACTCAAACACAAGAATCCCAAATATATATATTTTGTCATAACAAAATGTGCAAAAAGTCAAGGGAGTTGACCAAAATCTTTAAGCAACTGCCTTAAAACTTGGACTCTTGAGTGTGTGCAGTGCAAACATTTAAGTGGTATTGCTCATTGAACAAATTTCAATCAATACTCAGCAAATACAACAAGAAAAAACATGTGGCAATTCAGAATTTGTTTTCAGTGATTTTATTGTGTCTTTCTATTAGTCTACAGTCAAAATAAGGTCATTGGAACATTACAAAATATTTTATGAAATTATCCACAGTTTTCCTAATACAATTTTAGAGTAATCTGACAAGCATATAAAGAGCCCATTGTCCACAGTGGATGCTGTAGTTGGTTTGTAAGACTACGCTCACTCCTAATTGTAAACCTTGCCTAATTACTGTAAATAGGCTGTAGGGCTATTAGGGCTGCACGATTATGGCTAAAATGATTATCACGATTATTTTGCTCGATATTGTGATCACGATTATTTATCATGATTATTCATCCATTTTGTTTTATTGCACTTGAGCATTTTAAGTTAACCGAAATGCCTTCACATTCATAATGTATTTTATAAACCTATAAATAAAATAACATTCAAATGTACAAATCTTTGAACCTGTGATTCCGGTGCACCGGGTCCGTTGTTTTTTTTTCCGGGACCATCACCTCTGTAGCCTTAGTTTTTGGGCATTTGTATTCTAAGACACTTATTTTGTAAGAAGTCTATTTGGGTGTTTGTGGGCTTTTATTTTGAAGTTTCCCATAAGGACCCGCGGGAGAATTAGTGTAAATAAGGAAGTAGTACGTTTGCCTGTGTACTGCGTCTCTGGTCGGAGATTAAAAAGGAAATATTTTACCCCGTAACCCGTGCTTCATTGTATACTACACTTGGATCCAAGCTAATGGAAGAGTTTATACGCACTTTGAAAGATCAGCGGCAAACTGGGTCAAAATTCAAGTAATTTGAGTTTTGATTACATTGACTAACTGTTGCAGCCCTACACCAGAGCAAGCTAAACCCAGCGTGAATAATCGCCCGCGGCCACAATCAATTAATTGTGGAAGCCAATATCGACATCGCGATTAATATACGATTAATTGTGCAGCCCTAGTGTCATATAATGACTCTGAGTTAATGGATGTTGACAACTGTGATGGTAGTGATTTAACAATGGAACAAGAGCATGGTTGGCAAATCAAAAAGGAACACAACACCACTTGCCACCTGTAGGAGAAAATGATGCACAGCATGAACAAACTAGTACATCAGATTCCCAAAGTGATGTGATGGAGGTTGATAATGATAACGTACTTGAGCAGAACACAGATGCAACACTTAGAAATGAAAGTGATGGACAAAATGAGCAGTCACCTAACTCAGAGGAGGAGAAAGATGATCTGAGACCTGGTCTTGCCCTTGACACTTGCCTGCAACCAACTGATATTGGACAGGATATTCTATCATATGGTGAAGGAATATTCAGTATCGCCCCTGCCGAAGGAAAAAGGCCAGTCAGCTTTTTTAAAACACCAAAACTAGAAGCAATGGCTTTCCCTGTTCAGTTCCCTACTGGAAATAACACACTCGATGAGGTCAGACAGATAAAAATATCTCCAAGCATGTACTTCAATGCAAGGCTGTTTTCTGTGGATACTCGTTTTGCGAGAGAACAAACCTACCTCTTCTTTGCACAGTTTGTCACAGAGATACACATGGTCACATCTAGTATGTCAATACAGTTAAGAAAAGGGAAAGCTAAAACCAAAGATGGCCGCAAAATATCTAACAGGCTATTGCGGGATAAGCGTGAGATTGAGAAACTGGTACACAATAAGGATGCAACAAGATTCATGCAGCCTCTGAGAGGGACTCCAGCATACTGGGACAAAACGCTAAAAGATCTGCTCGCCATGATCAGACAGTTGGGGAAGCCTACTTTCTTCTGTACATTCAGTGCTGCAGAGATGAGATGGCCAGAGGTTATAACAGCAATAAAAGCACAACAAGGTGAACAGGTGGAATTTTCAGAGCTTGACTGGACTACAAAATGTGACATACTACGAAGCAACCCTGTCACAGTCATGCGCATGTTTGAGAAATGTGTCGATGCGTTAATGAGAGATCTGCTCACATGTCAGAGGCACAGCCCATTGGTGAGGTACTCTGATGCAACCGTGTGTGCCTTTGTCGATCGCTACATAACATGCCAGCTGCCAGATACAATCAAAGACCCTGAGCTGTACAGCATAGTTACGGAGGTTCAGACGCACAGCAGAAATCATTCCACTTCATGCAGGAAAGGCTCTAAACTCTGCCGTTTTGGTTTTCCAAAGCCACCTATGCCACAGACAAAGATAACTCGCCCAAGGTCAGCAAACATGGATGAAGCAGACACCTCAGTTCCAAAAGAGTCAAACAACAATGATTCAGACACACAGGCAGCCAAATTGAAGCTCAAACCAGTGTGGGATCTGCTCAACGACCCTAACGTCTCTTTCGACAGTCTATCAGAGCTGTTAGCCCAATGTAATTTGAGCTTGGAGGAATACAAGCAATGCGCTGAGGCAATGACCAAGTCGAGTGTGATTATCATGAAGCGAGATCCAAAAGACTGTTGGGTGAATGGATACAACGCAGATCTACTGAGAGCCTGGAATGCCAACATGGATATCCAGTACATTCTCGACCACTACAGATGCGTTATGTACATGTTGTCGTACATATCCAAACCCGAACACGACATGAGTGAATATCTAAAGGCAATAATCCAAGATGTCAGGCAAACAGATGTAACTCAGCAGGAGGAAATGAAGCAAATTATGCAGGCTTACTCTAAACATAGACAAGTTAGCGCTCAAGAGTCTGTGGCCCGAACGTGCAGCCTGCCACTGAAAAAAAGCTCCCGCAACGTTGTGTTTATACAGACAGATGACAATGCCCTGAAAATGAGTCTTCCCATGAGTGCACTGGAGAACAAGACACCAGAGTCACTGGATGTGTGGATGACAGGATTACCAGAGAAATACAGGGCAAGACCAGAAACACCTGAATTTGAAACTATGTGTCTGGCAGACTTTGCTTCAGGTTGTAGAGTTGTCTATGGCAGGCAAAAGAATGGGAAGAATGTTGTGCCTCTACTCAATGACGCGGGACACATTCAAAAACCAACAGTAGGGAAACCTGCACTTATCAGATATGTCCGCTTTTCCCAGGAAAGAGATCCAGACAAACACTATGGCAGGCTACTCAAATTGTATCTCCCTAACAGCTCTGACTCACAGCTGAAAACCAAGAGATTCCCAACATATGAAGCATTTTACAAAAGTGCCTATGTGAAACTTCCAGGAACTGAGTACATCCACTCTGTGTACGAAATTGTGAATGAAAACAGAGCACAATATGAGCAACATGAAGAAGAGGTAGAGAGAGCCGTTAAGGAGTTTGAACAGAATGGCCCTTTTGAGGATGCATGGTCCACTTTTGCACCTGAAATTGATCTAGTTCGGTTGGAATGTATTGCAGAACAAGAGCAAGTACACCCTGATGAACAAAATGAACAAGATGATATTCCAGACTACAGCACTCGCTCAGATGAAAGAGGAGGAACAGTACCAACAGTGGAAGGCCCCAAAATAAACAATAAAGTCATCCACTCGATGTATCAAAACCTGAACCAGACACAGGCCTCTATATTTTACACAGTCCGTGATTGGTGCACAAAGCGCGTGTGGGGCCAAAATCCTGACCAGTTCTTCTATTTCATCACTGGAGGCGCCGGCTGTGGCAGGTCACATCTCATCAAATGCATCTATGCTGAGGCCACTAAGATACTGTGTGAACTCCCCCGACTCTGTGAAGAAACAGACATATCGATGCCCACAGTGTTACTGACTGCATTCACTGGTACCGCAGCATTCAACATATCAGGAAAAACACTGTATTCCACTCTCAAACTGCCGAGAAGTTTAAAGCCACCTTATCAAGGACTTGGAAAAGCACTAGATGAAGTCAGGTCTACACTGTCAAATGCAGAGATAATTATCATTGATGAAGTGTCAATGGTTTCGAAACATCTGTTTGCCTATGTCAACTGGAGATTGCAGCAGATCAAAGGCAGCAAAAAACCTTTTGGAGGCATGTCAGTTATTGCGGTTGGAGACTTTCATCAGCTGCCCCCACTTGGAAAAGCAAAAGCCCTCTGCGTGTTTGAGGATCATGTGATCGACTTCTGGCAAGAGCATTTTCAAATGATCACGCTGACAGAGATCATGCAACAGAAAGAGGATGTTGCTTTTGCCCAACTGCTGAACAGAATCCGGGTGAAACAAAAGACAGAGCCCCTATCTGAGGATGACAAAGCTTTGCTCTCACAAGCTGTGACTGACCCGGCAAACTGCCCCAATGATGTGATACACATATTTGCAACCAACAAAGAGGTGGATGAACACAATGCTGCAACAATATCCGCTCTTCACAGCAATATCATTAATATAGATGCAGATGACTACAAAAAAGATCCACGGACAGGAAAGGAGATCTGCCTGACATGATACAAGCTGCCGAGGGTGCCCATGTAATGCTCATCAGAAATATAGATGTGGAAGACGGCCTGGTGAACGGTTCGTTTGGCAAGATTTCCAGAATTGTGACTCAGACTCTAAATGGTGTGAGCAGAGTACAAATGCTTGGCCTGGAGCTTGACAGTTCAAGTGCAGGACAGAAACACTGCAACAAGGTACCTGGTGGACCTGATAACCTGGTGTACATTGAGAGAATAGAGGAAAACCTGAGCAGAAAAGGAGTGGTTCGCAGGCAATTCCCAATGAAGTTAGCGTTTGCGTGCACAACGCACAAAGTTCAAGGCATGACAACACAGTCTGCAGTAGTTTCACTGAAACATGTATTTGAACCAGGCATGGCATATGTTGCACTGAGCAGAACAACTTCCCTCCGTGGACTGCATGTCACTCATTTGGATGAAAAGAAAATATACACAGATCCTGAAATCACAGCCTCTCTGCAGAGCATGAGAAAAGCATCACTTGACCACATGATGCCACTATTGCAAATTGCACGAGCATCAAATCAAACACCTACTCTAAAAATCATTCATCACAACACAGAGGGATTACAGCGTCACATTCAGGATATCAAAAGTCATCATGAGTTGAGACTTGCAGATATTTTGTGTTTTACGGAAACTTGGCTTTCAGGCTCTTCTGTTGATGAAAGTCTCCAACTGGAAGGCTACAACATGTTCAAACGCAACAGACACGCCTCGTACACAAACTCTTCTCAGATTTCGGACAAAAACGATGGAGGAGTTGTTGTCTATGTGAAAAGCCACTGTGAAGCTCAGGCCATACAGTATATGCACAATGTGACTGACCTGGAGTATGTTGTCGTCAAAATTGAGGCCCCAGTGAGTGCACTGATCGCTGTAGTCTACAGACCTCCAAAGTACAGCCTGCTGCAATTCCTGTCTAACCTGCGCAGCCTACTGGATTGTTTGGACATCATAGATCACCACCCGATCATTGTCTGTGGAGACTTCAATGAGGATCTGTTATCAAAAGAAAGGAAGCCCATCTTTGAGCTGTTTCAGTTGAGAGGATACACACAACTCATCAACACTGCCACCACTGAGAAGCAGACCCTGCTGGATCACATTTTCATTTCCAGACCAGAGCAATGCCTGCAGTCAGGTGTTCTGCAAACGTATTACAGCTATCATGATCCAACCTTCTGCGTTTTGTCTTCAAACATGACATGATTGGAGCGTAATATCACACATGTTGCATTAATGGTTACATTGTTGTTGTTGAACTTATAATAGCAGACCTTGCATTTGGAAACTTTGTATTTGATAACTTAATTATTGGAGCGTAATGTTACATATCTTGTATTAATGGTTACATTATTGTTGTTGAACTTATGATAGCAGACTTTGCATCTGGTAATCAAGTATATGATAATCTAATTTTTGGAGCCTAATTTCACAAGTCCTATATTAATTGGTCAACTTAATCAACCTATCAACTAATTTGGAAAAAAAATGTGGGTGGAAGGAAGACACAGCTCTTCAGTTGTGTCTTCCTTACTTCACCCCACACACCAATGCCCCACCCATTAATCAACCTATCAACTCATTTGGAAAATTTAAACCTCCACCTCTGGCCACTTGCCCGAGGATATTATTGATGCTGGCCCCTCCCCTCCTCCAGCCCTTGTGTGCTGTGAGGTGCTGGATCAGCTGACCTTCCCATCAATGGTGGACTCCAGCACAGTACTAAGCTCTTCCTCACAGTCCATAAGGTATTGGACTTTTAAATATTACATTTAATACATTCAGTGTTTCCCACAGAATTCGAATGTACTTGTGGTGGTAGGTGGGTTGGCAATGGGGGGGGGGGGGGGCTTTTTATTCTTGTATTCTCTTATATTGTCAATATATAGGCTAATATCAATGAAGGATCCCACTACCTGGATGGCTGAAAAATTATCTAATATATTCCATTTTAAATAGTTCCATTTGTCAAACAAATAACTAACCTGTATATATCTAAAGTACTTTGTGTCAAAGATAACATAACTTAAAAATATAAACAGTGCTACACTGTTCTGTCTGTTGCTTGCTTTAGTCTACAAGGTGAAGAATAGAAATGAGACTCCTTTTACAGAGAAATCTGCTGTTCTGCCCCTCTGCCCTGCTACATCTCTCTGTGCTGTCAGTCTCACCTGTATCTTTACATCGTTACATTACAGCCTTTGACATTATTATCTGCTCTGTTTTACTGCTCAGCTCCTCTGGTCCAGACTGTCCTGCTCCTCCTCAGGACGAGTCCTTTTCCTTCTTTGAAAATATTTTTCAATATTAATCTGGATTGAGGGAGCAAACATTCAGAGTCAGAGTTAAAAAGTTAATATTAACGTTATCAGTCCACTCAGTGGATACTGACTAGCAGCTAGGCTATACAGCGTGCTAATCTCGGAAACTCAGCTGGATTCCGAGTAACGTTAACTGTTAGTTCTTCTTTTCGGGAATTCAGTCGGCCGTCTTCTTGGCATGGAAAAAAATATCCCTCACGCGTGTGCAGTGGGAGGCAAACAGACGGGTCCGGTGAGAGAGCGAGTGAGCGAGAGAGAGAGAGAGAGAGAAAGAGAGAGAGTGAGAGAGAAGAGGTCGCATGGAGCAATTAGGGGCTGAGCGAATCAATGCGCTACACGCAGTTTTACGATTATATAGTTTCATATAAAGTTTTCTGTGTGTGGGAAACCCTGGAGGGGTAGAGCGAGGGGAGATTGCCCACTAGTTAATTGATCGCGGATGGCGTCGTTCTCTCGGACGGATAAAAAAATAAAAATAAAAAATGCTAAAATGGGTCGCCAAATATACTTTGGCGGCCGTGAATATACCTGGGCGGCCCGCCCAAGTAAAGTCTATGTGTGGGAAACACTGACATTGTTGTTGTTGACTGTTTGCACTAATCATATTGTTTCACTAACCAATACTACTTTACATACTACATACATACACACATACTTCTTTTTACACATTATTGTTACTCTACACTGTATTACAACTTCCTGTTTTTCTTTTCAGAACTACTGCCAACCTCCTCTCTCCACATCACCTTCTGGACACCCAGCGCTACACGGAGCGGTAGAAGGCAACTAGTAATACAGGAGAAGAGACACAGCTTTGAGGATCATAATTTTAGATAAAGAGGCTGTTGTTAAGGAGGCCATATACATCAAACTGGAACGACCTTCACTAAACAGAGGGGAGGAGTGCATCATCACCGCTACATACAACGCTGTCATAACATCTGGAGGACCATAGTGCCAATGCCAAGTTTTAACATCTTTCCAGCAGTTTCAGACATATTCACACCTCCACTCATGCGACTCAAAAGACTCTCATGTTCATGGTGTGAATCACCCACACAGGTTAAATGCCAGGGAATTCTCCACCATTCAGTACAGCTGGAGAAGCCTCTCGGATGAGTGGTGAAACACCTTCCACTCTTCCAGTGGATTTTGTTATTTATTTTGTTTATTTTTATTTTTTGACATCTTACTTCCTTAATTTAATGTGTTTTGTGTTGAAACAATTATTGTTTTTGCTCTTATTAGGTGGCAAGGCCTACATCTACTTAAAAACCTTTAACCATTTCCGCTTCTAATAGTACTTCTACTACTGCTTCTACTGCCCCCTAGCACTAGTACTACAACACTACTACAGTAGTGCAACTACTAATTCAACTACTTCCACTGCTTGAACTCCTGCAACTACTACATTTTCTGAATATTTTGACTTTTATTAGTAAAAGTTCTTTTCAAAAAATCAATAATTGTGTACATAAAGTGCCTTGATTTTCAGAATTGTATCTTCAATTTTGAATTCATGAAAACTATTTGTGTTCTGCCCTTATTGTCACACAAAGCTCTCATTCAGGAGCAGACAGGAAAAATGTTGAAGCCAGCTGTAGGTCATTCCTTCCTTCCCTTTTTCCCTCTTCCTTCTGGAATGAAGGAAAGAAACAAAGAGGGAAGAAAAGAACATAGCTTTTCTTCCTTGTTTCTTTCCTTCATTCCAGAGTTTGATTTTGGTTTTGTTTGGTCTCTGCTTTTTTTGTTTTTTTGTTTTGATGTTTAACTGTGTCCCTGAATTGATGGGGGGCCCACAAGCAGGCTTTGAGGCCTGATTGGTTGCCCCATCACCCTTATGATTTTGGTTTTGTTTATGTATTTTTATTTTGATGTTTAATTGTTTCCCTGATTTGATGGGGGGCCTACAGGCAGGTGGAAACACTGTAAGGCCTGATAGGTTACCCCATCGCCCTTATAGTTGTTGTTTTTTTTAGATTGTTTTATATTCTCATCTCATGTATATAGTCTAATATGTATTGTCAATACTGAGACCAATTTATTGTAAATGTACATATATTTGATCAAATATATACCATTATACAGTATATTTTAATATGTATTTTATCAGATTTTAGAGCATTATCAATACCAGATTTATGATTCATCAGGAATCTGAAGACACATTTAATGTTTGTCTAGCAGTCTATGTTCTAATGTAATACCCATGATTTCTCTTTTATTCCTGTATAAATTGAGAAATACATTATTTTGAAATACAGCATGACTTCCATTTCCGTATATACATGTCAGTTCAGGTTGACAATTTGAAACATTCTGTATGTTACATTATATTGACAACACCTAAACTATTTTAGGTAAAGAGCTTGATGTACACTTAATAAGATCCATTATTATAACTTCTAGTACTGTACTACTACTGCAGCTACTTCTACTGCTACTACTACTACTACTGCAGCTACTTCTACTGCTACTACTACTGCAGCTACTACTACTGCTACTACTTCTAATACTGCTACTACTGCTACTACTACCACTACTTCTACTGCTACTACTTCTAATACTGCTACTACTGCTAGTACTACCACTACTTCTACTGCTACTACTACTACTTATACTGCTACCACTACTACTTCTAATACTGCTACTACTACTACTGCTACTACTACTACTTCTACTGCTACCACTACTACTTCTAATACTGCTACTACTATTACTGCTACTACTACTGCTACCACTACTACTTCTAATACTGCTACTACTACTGCTACTACTACTGCTACTACTACTACTACTACTGCAGCTACTTCTACTGCTACTACGACTACTACTGCAGCTACTACTACTGCAGCTACTACTACTGCTACTACTTCTAATACTGCTACTACTACTACTGCTACTACTACTACTTCTACTACTACTGCTACTACTACTACCTCTAATACTACTACTACTACTGCTACTGCTATCACTACTACTGCTAATAGTACTACTACTGCTACTTCTACTACTATTACTACTTCTTATACTACTACTATTACTACTGCTACTACTTCTAATACTACTACTACTTCTAATACTGCTACTATTACTACTGCTACTACTTCTAATGCTGCTACTATTACTACTGCTACTACTTCTAACACTACTGCTATTACTACTGCTACTTCTAATACTGCTACTATTACTACTGCTACTACTTCTAATACTACTACTACTTCTAATACTGTTACTACTACTGCTATTTCTAATACTACTACTACTAATACTGCTACTATTACTACTGCTACTACTAATACTACTACTACTTCTAATACTGCTACTATTACTACTGCTACTACTTCTAATACTACTACTGCTTCTAATACTGCTACTATTACTAATGCTACTACTTCTAATACTACTACTACTAATACTGCTACTGTTACTACTGCTACTACTTCTAATACTACTACTAAACTACTTCTAATACTGCTACTATTACTACTGCTACTACTTCTAATACTACTACTACTGCTACTATTACTACTGCTACTACTTCTATTACTACTACTATTACTACTGCTACTAGTTCTAATACTACTACTACTTCTAATACTGCTACTATTACTACTGCTACGACTTCTAATACTGTTACTACTACTGCTACTGCTACTAGTATTACTACTACTGTTACTACTACTACTATTTCTAATGCTGCTACTACTACTGCCACTACTACTGCTACTGCAGCTACTACTACTGCTACTACTACTACTTCTAATACTGCTACTACTTCTACTGCTACTACTACTACTTCTACTACTACTGCTACTACTACCTCTAATACTACTACTACTACTACTACTACTGTTACTACTGCTAATAGTACTACTACTGCTACTTCTACTACTACTACTACTTCTAATACTACTACTTCTAACACTGCTACTACTACAACTATTACTTCAGCTAAGTACTGCTTCAAACACCAGATCGAAATACTCAAAATGTACAAACATTTAAACTCTTGGTAATGAAATTCAACTGTCTTCAGCCCTCTCTTGTTGAAGCAAGCACACAAATTTTCTTCAGAAAATGTAACCTTTTCTAGTGTTATTCTTCTTACTTATTATTATTCAACAACTTCTTTTTATTCTTCCAGACACTTTTTTAAACTTTAATGCGGCTTGAACCGTTTGAGCTATCGATGCGGTTCCAACTCTCAAACGTTCAGCATGTTCGGGAATAGCGTGCTTCTATTTTTATAAGCATTCCGATGTTTACTTTTTCCGCTATTTACATTTAAACGGGAATTTTTTCCCCAATAGAAATGAATTGCGGAATGTTCAGCTCACTAGAGTGCATGATGTCATCCCCACTCTAGCCGCTCTTCAGACTTCAGATGTTGTGATTTTGTACTAAATATTCAAATTTCTTAAACTGTTGTTATTCCCACAACTTTCACACTATATACACGTTACACATCAAACTGTTCAGCTACTCCTTCTGCCACTCACAATGTAAATATCAAAGTCATAGTTCAGCTTTTTCAGCTATGATTGTTTGTTCAACACTAGTGCAAAACTGTGTTTTACAGCCCCTTTCTATCTTTTAAACAGCTTTGTCATTTCCACATTCTCAAATTGTCACTATTCCCACAATTTTCATACTACATACATATATTTTACAGCAAACTGTTCAGCTACTCCTTCTGCCACTCACAATGTAAATATCTAAGTAATAGCATTTGTAGTTTTTGAGCTGTGATGGTTTGTTCAACACTAGTGCTTTACAGTAATTTTGCCTACTTTAAACAGCTTTTTCTTTCTGCATATGCAGTATTTAAACTGTAGTAGTTCCCACAAGTTTCACACTACATACATATATTATATATCAAACTGTTCAGCTATTTCTTCTCTCTCACACAATATAAATATCTAAGTGATGGGATTTGTAGTTTTTGAGCTATGATGGTTTGTTCAACACTAGTGCTGTACAGTTTTTGGCTCCTATGAGCAGATTTTTTCTGCTTACACATATTTGAACTATCACAATGTCCACAACTTTAAGACTACATGCATATATTACACATTAAAATGTTCAGCCAGTCCTACTCTTTTTCACAATGTAAATATCTAAGTGCTGGGATTTGTAGTTTTTTAGTTAGGTACGTTTGTTCAACATTAGTGCTCCAATTCAACTTTTTCCACTTCATTTTACTACAGTTCAACTTCTTCAACTTTCTTTCAACTGTAATAATTCCCACAAATTTGAACAGTTCATTCACATATTACACATCAAACTGTTCAGCTGTTCCTGCTTTAACTTATGTGTAAATATCTAAGTGATAGCATTTGTAGTTTTTGAGTTAGGGACGTTTGTTCAACACTAGTGCTTTACAGTCATTTTGCCTACTTTAAATAGCTTTTTCTTCTTGCATATTCAGTATTTGAACTGTAGTAGTTTCCACTATTTTCACACTACATACATATATTATATATATAACTGTTCAGCTACTTCTTCTGTCACTGACAATGTAAATATCTAAGTGGTAGCATTTGTAGCTTTTGAGCTATGATGGTTTGTTCAACATTAGTTATTATTAGCTGTACTGTTTTTGGCTCTTATGAACAGATTTTTCCTGTTTACACATATTTGAACTGTCACAGTTTCCAGAATTTTAGCACTATGTGCATATATTACACATTAAAATGTTCAGCCAGTTCTGCTCTTTCTCACAATCTAAATGGTGGGATTTGTAGTTTTTGAATTATGAACGTTTGAGCTCCACTTGCGCCTTTGCTGCTCTCCTAATGCAGCTTTCCTAATGCTGCTGGCACTTCTCCATTTTCATACACACGTGTCTCTCTCTCTCTCTGTTAATACTGCTACTACTGCTACTTCTACTTCTAATACTACTACTACTGCTTCTAATACTGCTACTATTACTACTGCTACTACTTCTAATACTACTACTACTAATACTGCTACTATTACTACTGCTACTACTTCTAATACTACTACTAGCCTACTTCTAATACTGCTAATATTACTACTGCTACTACTTCTAATACTACTACTACTAATACTGCTACTATTACTACTGCTACTACTTCTAATACTACTACTAGCCTACTTCTAATACTGCTACTACTTCTAATGCTGCTACTATTACTACTGCTACTACTTCTAATACTACTACTATTACTACTGCTACTACTTCTAATACTACTACTACTTCTAATACTGCTACTATTACAACTGCTACTACTTCTAATACTAGGTTACTACTAGGTTACTACTAGCCTACTTCTAATACTGCTACTACTTCGAATGCTGCTACTATTACTACTGCTACTACTTCTAATACTACTACTACTTCTAATACTGCTACTATTACAACTGCTACTACTTCTAACACTACTACTACTAATACTGTTACTACTACTGCTACTAGCACTACTACTACTGTTACTACTACTACTATTTCTAATGCTGCTACTACTACTGCCACTACTACTGCTACTGCAGCTACTACTACTGCTACTACTACTACTTCTAATACTGCTACTACTTCTACTGCTACTACTTCTACTACTACTGCTACTACCTCTACTACTACTACTACTGCTACTGCTATCACTACTACTGCTAATAGTACTACTACTGCTACTCCTACTACTACTAGTAGTTCTAATACTGCTACTTCTAACACTGCTACTACTACAACTTTTACTTCAGCAAAGTACTGCTTCAAACACCAGATCGAAATACTCAAAATGTACAGACATTTAAACTCTTTGTAATGAAATTCAACTGTCTTCAGCCTTCTCTTGCTGAAGCAAGCACACACATTTTCTTCAGAAAATTTAACCTTTTCTAGTTTAGTTTAACTAGCCAAAAATACACCGATTACGCAGTAACTAATTCATACGAAACTAATTTGTTAACGCTATGTTAGCGTTACATCTTCTAGTTAGTGTTAATCCTTGTAGGATTGCCCGCGCACGCAAACGTAACGTTAGCCACGGATAACTAGTCAAGCTAACATTAGCTAGTTTAGCCAACTCCCCACACATGCAGTCTTTGCTATTTTACTGGAATTTATGGACGTTACAAAGAATACAACACAATCACCCCTCCACATTAACAACATTAACGTTACCTCTTGCCGACATTGTCTAGTTTGACGTTAGCTAGTTAGCGTTAATTAGCTTAATGTTGCTCGCACATTTAAGCTAGCCATCAACTCGGTCATGTTAGCCCTTTGGAATTCGGTATTTTAAGATTCAAAACCAGCTGGAGTGTATGGTGAACAACAATATAAAGTTATTCTAAAATGCTGCTTCTGTTGAAATGCCAAATAATTGGTTTAATAGGTGATTAGGAGAAACTTACCCCAGTCTTTCGATGAGAAGAAAATGGCGCTGTGAAAATTCTTGTCGGTTTGAAACGAGAAGGAGGTGGGCGGGGCTTTCCAGAGTACTTCTTACACCATGTATTTTAACTACGAAAATTTTCACCAACACTGTGGGGCATCTTAGTCAAGCTGTTGTTGTAATAACTCTGAAAGAGTCCATGTACTTTGACACTGCATATTTTACATTGGGGAATTTACTGTGTAACACCTGCCTGTAGTAAACTCAGCCAATCAGAAGTCATGTAAAACTACACTGTAGTCATGGCCGGATTAACCATATGGGCAACTGGGCGAGTGCCCAGGGGCACCAAGACTCCTGGGGCACCAAGCAACCCATGTTATTTTTATTTTTATTTTTTTAATAATTAAAAAAATAAAATAAATTTAATTGCAATAATACAGTAGGCCTACATAAGTTTGGGACAACAGTGACCAAAAAATCACTCACGTTAACTTCTTGTCCCACAATGTGTCTCAGTGACTGCCCATGGTGCCTGCGGCTGCGGCGGGTGGGGGTAGGTGGGAGTCAGCTCAGCCAATCAGCAGCCATGTAACACTCAAATGTAGTCAGCTCAGCCAATCAGCAGTCATGTAAAACTACACTATAGTAATCTCAGCCAATCAGCAGCCATGTAACAGTCAAATGTAGTCAGCTCAGCCAATCAGAAGACATGCAACACTAGACTGTAGTCAGCTCAGACAGTCAGCAGCCATGTAACACTAGACTGTAGCCAGCTCAGCCAATCAGAAGTCATGTACCACTAGCCTGTAATCAGCTCAGCCAATCAGCAGCCATGTAACACTCAAATGTAGTCAGCCCAGCCTATCAGAAGTCATGTAACATCAGCCTGTAGTCAGCTCAGCCAATCAGCAGTCATGAAAAACTACACTGTAGTCAGCTCAGCCAATCAGCAGCCATGAAAAACTACACTGTAGCCAGCTCAGCCAATCAGAAGTCATGTACCACTAGCCTGTAATCAGCTCAGCCAATCAGCAGCCATGTAACACTAGACTGTAGTAAGCTCAGCCAATCAGCAGCCATGTAACACTCAAATGTAGTCAGCCCAGCCTATCAGAAGTCATGTAACACCAGCCTGTAGTCAGCTCAGCCAATCAGCAGTCATGAAAAACTACACTGTAGTCAGCTCAGCCAATCAGCAGCCATATAACACTCAAATGTAGTCAGCTCAGCCAATGAGCAGCCATGTAACACTAACCTGCAGTCAGCACAGCCAGTCAGAAGTCAGGTAACACTAACCTGTTGTCAGCTCAGCCAATCAGCAGCTGTGTAACACTAGCCTGTAGTCAGCTCAGCCAATCAGAAGTCATGTAACACTCAAATTTAGTGAGCTCAGCCAATCAGCAGTCATGTAACACCATACTGTAGTCAGCCCAGCCATTCAGCAGCCATGTAACACTCAAATATAGTCAGCTCAGCCAATCAGAAGTCATGTAACACTAGCCTGTAGTAAGCTCAGCTAATCAGCGATATTGTAACACTAGCCTGTCATCAGCACAGCCAATCAGAAGTAATGTAACACTCGCCTGTCCTCAGCTCAGCCAATCAGAAGTCATATAAGACTAGCCTGTAGTAAGTTCAATCAATCAGATCGCTCCTTTCCTCCTGCTGTGGTCCAATCAGATCCCTCCTTTCCTCTTGCTGTGGTCCAATCAGATCCCTCCTTTTATGCCACGGTCCAATCAGAGCTCTCCTTTCATCTTGCTGTGGTCCAATCAGATCGCTCCTTTCCTCCTGCTGTGGTCCAATCAGATCCCTCCTTTTATGCCACGGTCCAATCAGATCGCTCCTTTCCTCCTGCTGTGGTCCAATCAGATCCCTCCTTTCCTCTTGCTGTGGTCCAATCAGATCCCTCCTTTTATGCCACGGTCCAATCAGAGCTCTCCTTTCATCTTGCTGTGGTCCAATCAGATCGCTCCTTTCCTCCTGCTGTGGTCCAATCAGATCCCTCCTTTTATGCCACGGTCCAATCAGAGCTCTCCTTTCCTCTTGCTGTCGTCCAATCAGATCGCTCCTTTTCTCCTGCTGTTGTCCAATCAGAGCTCTCCTTTCATCTTGCTGTGGTCCAATCAGATCGCTCCTTTCCTCCTGCTGTGGTCCAATCGGATCCCTCCTTTCCTCTTGCTGTGGTCCAATCAGATCCCTCCTTTTATCCCACGGTCCAATCAGAGCTCTCCTTTCATCTTGCTGTGGTCCAATCAGATCGCTCCTTTCCTCCTGCTGTGGTCCAATCAGATCCCTCCTTTCCTCTTGCTGTGGTCCAATCAGATCCCTCCTTTTATGCCACTGTCCAATCAGAGCTCTCCTTTCATCTTGCTGTGGTCCAATCAGATCGCTCCTTTCCTCCTGCTGTGGTCCAATCAGATCCCTCCTTTCCTCTTGCTGTGGTCCAATCAGATCCCTCCTTTTATGCCACGGTCCAATCAGAGCTCTCCTTTCATCTTGCTGTGGTCCAATCAGATCGCTCCTTTCCTCCTGCTGTGTTCCAATCAGATCCCTCCTTTCCTCTTGCTGTGGTCCAATCAGATCCCTCCTTTTATGCCACGGTCCAATCAGAGCTCTCCTTTCATCTTGCTGTGGTCCAATCAGATCGCTCCTTTCCTCCTGCTGTGGTCCAATCAGATCCCTCCTTTTATTCCACGGTCCAATCAGAGCTCTCCTTTCATCTTGCTGTCGTCCAATTAGATCGCTCCTTTTCTCCTGCTGTGGTCCAATCAGAACTCTCCTTTCATCTTGCTGTGGTCCAATCAGATCGCTCCTTTCTTCCTACTGTGGTCCAATCAGATCCCTCCTTTCCACTTGCTGTGGTCCAATCAGATCCCTCCTTTTATGCCACGGTCCAATCAGAGTTCTCCTTTCATCTTGCTGTCGTCCAATCAGATCGCTCCTTTCCTCGTGCTGTGGTCCAATCAGATCCCTCCTTTCCTCTTGCTGTGGTCCAATCAGATCCCTCCTTTTATGCCACGGTCCAATCAGAGCTCTCCTTTCATCTTGCTGTGGTCCAATCAGATCGCTCCTTTCCTCCTGCTGTGGTCCAATCAGATCCCTCCTTTTATGCCACGGTCCAATCAGAGCTCTCCTTTCATCTTGCTGTCGTCCAATCAGATCGCTCCTTTTCTCCTGCTGTGGTCCAATCAGAGCTCTCCTTTCATCTTGCTGTGGTCCAATCAGATCGCTCCTTTCCTCCTGCTGTGGTCCAATCAGATCCCTCCTTTCCTCTTGCTGTGGTCCAATCAGATCCCTCCTTTTATCCCACGGTCCAATCAGAGCTCTCCTTTCATCTTGCTGTGGTCCAATCAGATCGCTCCTTTCCTCCTGCTGTGGTCCAATCAGATCGCTCCTTTCCTCTTGCTGTGGTCCAATCAGATCCCTCCTTTTATGCCACAGTCCAATCAGAGCTCTCCTTTCATCTTGCTGTGGTCCAATCAGATCGCTCCTTTCCTCCTGCTGTGGTCCAATCAGATCCCTCCTTTTATGCCACGGTCCAATCAGAGCTCTTCTTTCATCTTGCTGTCGTCCAATTAGATCGCTCCTTTTCTCCTGCTGTGGTCCAATCAGAGCTCTCCTTTCATCTTGCTGTGGTCCAATCAGATCGCTCCTTTCCTCCTGCTGTGGTCCAATCAGATCCCTCCTTTCCTCTTGCTGTGGTCCAATCAGATCCCTCCTTTTATCCCACGGTCCAATCAGAGCTCTCCTTTCATCTTGCTGTCGTCCAATCAGATCGCTCCTTTCCTCCTGCTGTGGTCCAATCAGATCCCTCCTTTCCTCTTGCTGTGGTCCAATCAGATCCCTCCTTTTATGCCACGGTCCAATCAGAGCTCTCCTTTCATCTTGCTGTGGTCCAATCAGATCGCTCCTTTCCTCCTGCTGTGGTCCAATCAGATCCCTCCTTTCCTCTTGCTGTGGTCCAATCAGATCCCTCCTTTTATGCCACGGTCCAATCAGAGCTCTCCTTTCATCTTGCTGTCATCCAATCAGATCGCTCCTTTTCTCCTGCTGTGGTCCAATCAGAGCTCTCCTTTCATCTTGCTGTCGTCCAATCAGATCGCTCCTTTCCTCCTGCTGTGGTCCAATCAGATCCCTCCTTTCCTCTTGCTGTGGTCCAATCAGATCCCTCCTTTTCTGCCACGGTCCACTCAGAGCTCTCCTTTCATCCTGCTGTGGTCCAATCAGATCCCTCCTTTTATGCCACGGTCCAATCAGAGCTCTCCTTTCATCTTGCTGTCGTCCAATCAGATCGCTCCTTTTCTCCTGCTGTGGTCCAATCAGAGCTCTCCTTTCATCTTGCTGTGGTCCAATCAGATCGCTCCTTTCCTCCTGCTGTGGTCCAATCAGATCCCTCCTTTTATGCCACGGTCCAATCAGAGCTCTTCTTTCTTCTTGCTGTCGTCCAATTAGATCGCTCCTTTTCTCCTGCAGTGGTCCAATCAGAGCTCTCCTTTCATCTTGCTGTGGTCCAATCAGATCGCTCCTTTCCTCCTGCTGTGGTCCAATCAGATCCCTCCTTTTATGCCACGGTCCAATCAGAGCTCTTCTTTCTTCTTGCTGTCGTCCAATTAGATCGCTCCTTTTCTCCTGCTGTGGTCCAATCAGAGCTCTCCTTTCATCTTGCTGTGGTCCAATCAGATCGCTCCTTTCCTCCTGCTGTGGTCCAATCAGATCCCTCCTTTCCTCTTGCTGTGGTCCAATCAGATCCCTCCTTTTATCCCACGGTCCAATCAGAGCTCTCCTTTCATCTTGCTGTCGTTCAATCAGATCGCTCCTTTCCTCCTGCTGTGGTCCAATCAGATCCCTCCTTTCCTCTTGCTGTGGTCCAATCAGATCCCTCCTTTTATGCCACGGTCCAATCAGAGCTCTCCTTTCATCTTGCTGTGGTCCAATCAGATCGCTCCTTTCCTCCTGCTGTGGTCCAATCAGATCCCTCCTTTCCTCTTGCTGTGGTCCAATCAGATCCCTCCTTTTATGCCACGGTCCAATCAGAGCTCTCCTTTCATCTTGCTGTGGTCCAATCAGATCGCTCCTTTCCTCCTGCTGTGGTCCAATCAGATCCCTCCTTTCCTCTTGCTGTGGTCCAATCAGATCCCTCCTTTTATGCCACGGTCCAATCAGAGCTCTCCTTTCATCTTGCTGTCATCCAATCAGATCGCTCCTTTTCTCCTGCTGTGGTCCAATCAGAGCTCTCCTTTCATCTTGCTGTCGTCCAATCAGATCGCTCCTTTCCTCCTGCTGTGGTCCAATCAGATCCCTCCTTTCCTCTTGCTGTGGTCCAATCAGATCCCTCCTTTTCTGCCACGGTCCACTCAGAGCTCTCCTTTCATCCTGCTGTGGTCCAATCAGATCCCTCCTTTTATGCCACGGTCCAATCAGAGCTCTCCTTTCATCTTGCTGTCGTCCAATCAGATCGCTCCTTTTCTCCTGCTGTGGTCGAATCAGAGCTCTCCTTTCATCTTGCTGTGGTCCAATCAGATCGCTCCTTTCCTCCTGCTGTGGTCCAATCAGATCCCTCCTTTTATGCCACGGTCCAATCAGAGCTCTTCTTTCTTCTTGCTGTCGTCCAATTAGATCGCTCCTTTTCTCCTGCAGTGGTCCAATCAGAGCTCTCCTTTCATCTTGCTGTGGTCCAATCAGATCGCTCCTTTCCTCCTGCTGTGGTCCAATCAGATCCCTCCTTTTATGCCACGGTCCAATCAGAGCTCTTCTTTCTTCTTGCTGTCGTCCAATTAGATCGCTCCTTTTCTCCTGCTGTGGTCCAATCAGAGCTCTCCTTTCATCTTGCTGTGGTCCAATCAGATCGCTCCTTTCCTCCTGCTGTGGTCCAATCAGATCCCTCCTTTCCTCTTGCTGTGGTCCAATCAGATCCCTCCTTTTATCCCACGGTCCAATCAGAGCTCTCCTTTCATCTTGCTGTCGTTCAATCAGATCGCTCCTTTCCTCCTGCTGTGGTCCAATCAGATCCCTCCTTTCCTCTTGCTGTGGTCCAATCAGATCCCTCCTTTTATGCCACGGTCCAATCAGAGCTCTCCTTTCATCTTGCTGTGGTCCAATCAGATCGCTCCTTTCCTCCTGCTGTGGTCCAATCAGATCCCTCCTTTCCTCTTGCTGTGGTCCAATCAGATCCCTCCTTTTATGCCACGGTCCAATCAGAGCTCTCCTTTCATCTTGCTGTAGTCCAATCAGATCGCTCCTTTCCTCCTGCTGTGGTCCAATCAGATCCCTCCTTTCCTCTTGCTGTGGTCCAATCAGATCCCTCCTTTTATGCCACGGTCCAATCAGAGCTCTCCTTTCATCTTGCTGTGGTCCAATCAGATCGCTCCTTTCCTCCTGCTGTGGTCCAATCAGATCCCTCCTTTTATGCCACGGTCCAATCAGAGCTCTCCTTTCATCTTGCTGTCGTCCAATCAGATCGCTCCTTTCATCTTGCTGTGGTCCAATCAGATCGCTCCTTTCCTCCTGCTGTGGTCCAATCAGATCCCTCCTTTTATGCCACGGTCCAATCAGAGCTCTCCTTTCATCTTGCTGTCGTCCAATCAGATCGCTCCTTTTCTCCTGCTGTGGTCCAATCAGAGCTCTCCTTTCATCTTGCTGTCGTCCAATCAGATCGCTCCTTTCCTCCTGCTGTGGTCCAATCAGATCCCTCCTTTCCTCTTGCTGTGGTCCAATCAGATCCCTCCTTTTATGCCACGGTCCAATCAGAACTCTCCTTTCATCTTGCTGTGGTCCAATCAGATCGCTCCTTTCCTCCTGCTGTATTCCAATCAGATCCCTCCTTTCCTCTTGCTGTGGTCCAATCAGATCCCTCCTTTTATGCCACGGTCCAATCAGAGCTCTCCTTTCATCTTGATCTGGTCCAATCAGATCGCTCCTTTCCTCCTGCTGTGGTCCAATCAGATCCCTCCTTTTATGCCACGGTCCAATCAGAGCTCTCCTTTCATCTTGCTGTCGTCCAATCAGATCGCTCCTTTTCTCCTGCTGTGGTCCAATCAGAGCTCTCCTTTCATCTTCCTGTGGTCCAATCAGATCGCTCCTTTCCTCCTGCTGTGGTCCAATCAAATCCCTCCTTTCCTCCTGCTGTGGTCCAATCAGATCCCTCCTTTTATGCCACGGTCCAATCAGAGCTCTCCTTTCATCTTGCTGTCGTCCAATCAGATCGATCCTTTTCTCCTGCTGTGGTCCAATCAGAGCTCTCCTTTCATCTTGCTGTGGTCCAATCAGATCGCTCCTTTCCTCCTGCTGTGGTCCAATCAGATCCCTCCTTTTATGCCACGGTCCAATCAGAGCTCTCCTTTCATCTTGCTGTCGTCCAATCAGATCGCTCCTTTTCTCCTGCTGTGGTCCAATCAGAGCTCTCCTTTCATCTTGCTGTGGTCCAATCAGATCGCTCCTTTCCTCTTGCTGTGGTCCAATCAGATCCCTCCTTTCCTCTTGCTGTGGTCCAATCAGATCCCTCCTTTTATCCCACGGTCCAATCAGAGCTCTCCTTTCATCTTGCTGTCGTCCAATCAGATCTCTCCTTTCCTCCTGCTCTGGTCCAATCAGATACCTCCTTTCCTCTTGCTGTGGTCCAATCAGATCCCTCCTTTTATGCCACGGTCCAATCAGAGCTCTCCTTTCATCTTGCTGTCGTCCAATCAGATCGCTCATTTCCTCCTGCTGTGGTCCAATCAGATCCCTCCTTTCCTCTTGCTGTGGTCCAATCAGATCCCTCCTTTTATGCCACGGTCCAATCAGAGCTCTCCTTTCATCTTGCTGTGGTCCAATCAGATCGCTCCTTTCCTCCTGCTGTGGTCCAATCAGATCCCTCCTTTTATGCCATGGTCCAATCAGAGCTCTCCTTTCATCTTGCTGTCGTCCAATCAGATCGCTCCTTTTCTCCTGCTGTGGTCCAATTAGAGCTCTCCTTTCATCTTGCTGTGGTCCAATCAGATCGCTCCTTTCCTCCTGCTGTGGTCCAATCAGATCCCTCCTTTCCTCTTGCTGTGGTCCAATCAGATCCCTCCTTTTATGCCACGGTCCAATCAGAGCTCTCCTTTCATCTTGCTGTGGTCCAATCAGATCGCTCCTTTCCTCCTGCTGTGGTCCAATCCGATCCCTCCTTTCCTCTTGCTGTTGTCCAATCAGATCCCTCCTTTTATGCCACGGTCCAATCAAAGCTCTCCTTTCATCTTGCTGTGGTCCAATCAGATCGCTCCTTTCCTCCTGCTGTGGTCCAATCAGATCCCTCCTTTCCTCTTGCTGTGGTCCAATCAGATCCCTCCTTTTATGCCACGGTCCAATCAGAGCTCTCCTTTCATCTTGCTGTGGTCCAATCAGATCGCTCCTTTCCTCCTGCTGTGGTCCAATCAGATCCCTCCTTTTATGCCACGGTCCAATCAGATCGCTCCTTTCCTCCTGCTGTGGTCCAATCAGATCCCTCCTTTCCTCTTGCTGTGGTCCAATCAGATCCCTCCTTTTATGCCACGGTCCAATCAGAGCTCTCCTTTCATCTTGCTGTGGTCCAATCAGATCGCTCCTTTCCTCCTGCTGTGGTCCAATCAGATCCCTCCTTTTATGCCACGGTCCAATCAGAGCTCTCCTTTCCTCTTGCTGTCGTCCAATCAGATCGCTCCTTTTCTCCTGCTGTTGTCCAATCAGAGCTCTCCTTTCATCTTGCTGTGGTCCAATCAGATCGCTCCTTTCCTCCTGCTGTGGTCCAATCAGATCCCTCCTTTCCTCTTGTTGTGGTCCAATCAGATCCCTCCTTTTATCCCACGGTCCAATCAGAGCTCTCCTTTCATCTTGCTGTCGTCCAATCAGATCGCTCTTTTTCTCCTGCTGTGGTCCAATCAGAGCTCTCCTTTCATCTTGCTGTCGTCCAATCAGATCGCTCCTTTCCTCCTGCTGTGGTCCAATCAGATCCCTCCTTTCCTCTTGCTGTGGTCCAATCAGATCCCTCCTTTTATGCCACGGTCCAATCAGAGCTCTCCTTTCATCTTGCTGTGGTCCAATCAGATCGCTCCTTTCCTCCTGCTGTGTTCCAATCAGATCCCTCCTTTCCTCTTGCTGTGGTCCAATCAGATCCCTCCTTTTATGCCACGGTCCAATCAGAGCTCTCCTTTCATCTTGCTGTGGTCCAATCAGATCGCTCCTTTCCTCCTGCTGTGGTCCAATCAGATCCCTCCTTTTATTCCACGGTCCAATCAGAGCTCTCCTTTCATCTTGCTGTCGTCCAATTAGATCGCTCCTTTTCTCCTGCTGTGGTCCAATCAGAACTCTCCTTTCATCTTGCTGTGGTCCAATCAGATCGCTCCTTTCTTCCTACTGTGGTCCAATCAGATCCCTCCTTTCCACTTGCTGTGGTCCAATCAGATCCCTCCTTTTATGCCACGGTCCAATCAGAGTTCTCCTTTCATCTTGCTGTCGTCCAATCAGATCGCTCCTTTCCTCGTGCTGTGGTCCAATCAGATCCCTCCTTTCCTCTTGCTGTGGTCCAATCAGATCCCTCCTTTTATGCCACGGTCCAATCAGAGCTCTCCTTTCATCTTGCTGTGGTCCAATCAGATCGCTCCTTTCCTCCTGCTGTGGTCCAATCAGATCCCTCCTTTTATGCCACGGTCCAATCAGAGCTCTCCTTTCATCTTGCTGTCGTCCAATCAGATCGCTCCTTTTCTCCTGCTGTGGTCCAATCAGAGCTCTCCTTTCATCTTGCTGTGGTCCAATCAGATCGCTCCTTTCCTCCTGCTGTGGTCCAATCAGATCCCTCCTTTCCTCTTGCTGTGGTCCAATCAGATCCCTCCTTTTATGCCACGGTCCAATCAGAGCTCTCCTTTCATCTTGCTGTGGTCCAATCAGATCGCTCCTTTCCTCCTGCTGTGGTCCAATCAGATCGCTCCTTTCCTCTTGCTGTGGTCCAATCAGATCCCTCCTTTTATGCCACAGTCCAATCAGAGCTCTCCTTTCATCTTGCTGTGGTCCAATCAGATCGCTCCTTTCCTCCTGCTGTGGTCCAATCAGATCCCTCCTTTTATGCCACGGTCCAATCAGAGCTCTTCTTTCATCTTGCTGTCGTCCAATTAGATCGCTCCTTTTCTCCTGCTGTGGTCCAATCAGAGCTCTCCTTTCATCTTGCTGTGGTCCAATCAGATCGCTCCTTTCCTCCTGCTGTGGTCCAATCAGATCCCTCCTTTCCTCTTGCTGTGGTCCAATCAGATCCCTCCTTTTATCCCACGGTCCAATCAGAGCTCTCCTTTCATCTTGCTGTCGTCCAATCAGATCGCTCCTTTCCTCCTGCTGTGGTCCAATCAGATCCCTCCTTTCCTCTTGCTGTGGTCCAATCAGATCCCTCCTTTTATGCCACGGTCCAATCAGAGCTCTCCTTTCATCTTGCTGTGGTCCAATCAGATCGCTCCTTTCCTCCTGCTGTGGTCCAATCAGATCCCTCCTTTCCTCTTGCTGTGGTCCAATCAGATCCCTCCTTTTATGCCACGGTCCAATCAGAGCTCTCCTTTCATCTTGCTGTCATCCAATCAGATCGCTCCTTTTCTCCTGCTGTGGTCCAATCAGAGCTCTCCTTTCATCTTGCTGTCGTCCAATCAGATCGCTCCTTTCCTCCTGCTGTGGTCCAATCAGATCCCTCCTTTCCTCTTGCTGTGGTCCAATCAGATCCCTCCTTTTCTGCCACGGTCCACTCAGAGCTCTCCTTTCATCCTGCTGTGGTCCAATCAGATCCCTCCTTTTATGCCACGGTCCAATCAGAGCTCTCCTTTCATCTTGCTGTCGTCCAATCAGATCGCTCCTTTTCTCCTGCTGTGGTCCAATCAGAGCTCTCCTTTCATCTTGCTGTGGTCCAATCAGATCGCTCCTTTCCTCCTGCTGTGGTCCAATCAGATCCCTCCTTTTATGCCACGGTCCAATCAGAGCTCTTCTTTCTTCTTGCTGTCGTCCAATTAGATCGCTCCTTTTCTCCTGCAGTGGTCCAATCAGAGCTCTCCTTTCATCTTGCTGTGGTCCAATCAGATCGCTCCTTTCCTCCTGCTGTGGTCCAATCAGATCCCTCCTTTTATGCCACGGTCCAATCAGAGCTCTTCTTTCTTCTTGCTGTCGTCCAATTAGATCGCTCCTTTTCTCCTGCTGTGGTCCAATCAGAGCTCTCCTTTCATCTTGCTGTGGTCCAATCAGATCGCTCCTTTCCTCCTGCTGTGGTCCAATCAGATCCCTCCTTACCTCTTGCTGTGGTCCAATCAGATCCCTCCTTTTATCCCACGGTCCAATCAGAGCTCTCCTTTCATCTTGCTGTCGTTCAATCAGATCGCTCCTTTCCTCCTGCTGTGGTCCAATCAGATCCCTCCTTTCCTCTTGCTGTGGTCCAATCAGATCCCTCCTTTTATGCCACGGTCCAATCAGAGCTCTCCTTTCATCTTGCTGTGGTCCAATCAGATCGCTCCTTTCCTCCTGCTGTGGTCCAATCAGATCCCTCCTTTCCTCTTGCTGTGGTCCAATCAGATCCCTCCTTTTATGCCACGGTCCAATCAGAGCTCTCCTTTCATCTTGCTGTGGTCCAATCAGATCGCTCCTTTCCTCCTGCTGTGGTCCAATCAGATCCCTCCTTTCCTCTTGCTGTGGTCCAATCAGATCCCTCCTTTTATGCCACGGTCCAATCAGAGCTCTCCTTTCATCTTGCTGTCATCCAATCAGATCGCTCCTTTTCTCCTGCTGTGGTCCAATCAGAGCTCTCCTTTCATCTTGCTGTCGTCCAATCAGATCGCTCCTTTCCTCCTGCTGTGGTCCAATCAGATCCCTCCTTTCCTCTTGCTGTGGTCCAATCAGATCCCTCCTTTTCTGCCACGGTCCACTCAGAGCTCTCCTTTCATCCTGCTGTGGTCCAATCAGATCCCTCCTTTTATGCCACGGTCCAATCAGAGCTCTCCTTTCATCTTGCTGTCGTCCAATCAGATCGCTCCTTTTCTCCTGCTGTGGTCCAATCAGAGCTCTCCTTTCATCTTGCTGTGGTCCAATCAGATCGCTCCTTTCCTCCTGCTGTGGTCCAATCAGATCCCTCCTTTTATGCCACGGTCCAATCAGAGCTCTTCTTTCTTCTTGCTGTCGTCCAATTAGATCGCTCCTTTTCTCCTGCAGTGGTCCAATCAGAGCTCTCCTTTCATCTTGCTGTGGTCCAATCAGATCGCTCCTTTCCTCCTGCTGTGGTCCAATCAGATCCCTCCTTTTATGCCACGGTCCAATCAGAGCTCTTCTTTCTTCTTGCTGTCGTCCAATTAGATCGCTCCTTTTCTCCTGCTGTGGTCCAATCAGAGCTCTCCTTTCATCTTGCTGTGGTCCAATCAGATCGCTCCTTTCCTCCTGCTGTGGTCCAATCAGATCCCTCCTTTCCTCTTGCTGTGGTCCAATCAGATCCCTCCTTTTATCCCACGGTCCAATCAGAGCTCTCCTTTCATCTTGCTGTCGTTCAATCAGATCGCTCCTTTCCTCCTGCTGTGGTCCAATCAGATCCCTCCTTTCCTCTTGCTGTGGTCCAATCAGATCCCTCCTTTTATGCCACGGTCCAATCAGAGCTCTCCTTTCATTTTGCTGTGGTCCAATCAGATCGCTCCTTTCCTCCTGCTGTGGTCCAATCAGATCCCTCCTTTCCTCTTGCTGTGGTCCAATCAGATCCCTCCTTTTATGCCACGGTCCAATCAGAGCTCTCCTTTCATCTTGCTGTAGTCCAATCAGATCGCTCCTTTCCTCCTGCTGTGGTCCAATCAGATCCCTCCTTTCCTCTTGCTGTGGTCCAATCAGATCCCTCCTTTTATGCCACGGTCCAATCAGAGCTCTCCTTTCATCTTGCTGTGGTCCAATCAGATCGCTCCTTTCCTCCTGCTGTGGTCCAATCAGATCCCTCCTTTTATGCCACGGTCCAATCAGAGCTCTCCTTTCATCTTGCTGTCGTCCAATCAGATCGCTCCTTTCATCTTGCTGTGGTCCAATCAGATCGCTCCTTTCCTCCTGCTGTGGTCCAATCAGATCCCTCCTTTTATGCCACGGTCCAATCAGAGCTCTCCTTTCATCTTGCTGTCGTCCAATCAGATCGCTCCTTTTCTCCTGCTGTGGTCCAATCAGAGCTCTCCTTTCATCTTGCTGTCGTCCAATCAGATCGCTCCTTTCCTCCTGCTGTGGTCCAATCAGATCCCGCCTTTCCTCTTGCTGTGGTCCAATCAGATCCCTCCTTTTATGCCACGGTCCAATCAGAACTCTCCTTTCATCTTGCTGTGGTCCAATCAGATCGCTCCTTTCCTCCTGCTGTATTCCAATCAGATCCCTCCTTTCCTCTTGCTGTGGTCCAATCAGATCCCTCCTTTTATGCCACGGTCAAAATCAGAGCTCTCCTTTCATCTTGATCTGGTCCAATCAGATCGCTCCTTTCCTCCTGCTGTGGTCCAATCAGATCCCTCCTTTTATGCCACGGTCCAATCAGAGCTCTCCTTTCATCTTGCTGTCGTCCAATCAGATCGCTCCTTTTCTCCTGCTGTGGTCCAATCAGAGCTCTCCTTTCATCTTCCTGTGGTCCAATCAGATCGCTCCTTTCCTCCTGCTGTGGTCCAATCAAATCCCTCCTTTCCTCCTGCTGTGGTCCAATCAGATCCCTCCTTTTATGCCACGGTCCAATCAGAGCTCTCCTTTCATCTTGCTGTCGTCCAATCAGATCGATCCTTTTCTCCTGCTGTGGTCCAATCAGAGCTCTCCTTTCATCTTGCTGTGGTCCAATCAGATCGCTCCTTTCCTCCTGCTGTGGTCCAATCAGATCCCTCCTTTTATGCCACGGTCCAATCAGAGCTCTCCTTTCATCTTGCTGTCGTCCAATCAGATCGCTCCTTTTCTCCTGCTGTGGTCCAATCAGAGCTCTCCTTTCATCTTGCTGTGGTCCAATCAGATCGCTCCTTTCCTCTTGCTGTGGTCCAATCAGATCCCTCCTTTCCTCTTGCTGTGGTCCAATCAGATCCCTCCTTTTATCCCACGGTCCAATCAGAGCTCTCCTTTCATCTTGCTGTCGTCCAATCAGATCTCTCCTTTCCTCCTGCTCTGGTCCAATCAGATCCCTCCTTTCCTCTTGCTGTGGTCCAATCAGATCCCTCCTTTTATGCCACGGTCCAATCAGAGCTCTCCTTTCATCTTGCTGTCGTCCAATCAGATCGCTCATTTCCTCCTGCTGTGGTCCAATCAGATCCCTCCTTTCCTCTTGCTGTGGTCCAATCAGATCCCTCCTTTTATGCCACGGTCCAATCAGAGCTCTCCTTTCATCTTGCTGTGGTCCAATCAGATCGCTCCTTTCCTCCTGCTGTGGTCCAATCAGATCCCTCCTTTTATGCCATGGTCCAATCAGAGCTCTCCTTTCATCTTGCTGTCGTCCAATCAGATCGCTCCTTTTCTCCTGCTGTGGTCCAATCAGAGCTCTCCTTTCATCTTGCTGTGGTCCAATCAGATCGCTCCTTTCCTCCTGCTGTGGACCAATCAGATCCCTCCTTTCCTCTTGCTGTGGTCCAATCAGATCCCTCCTTTTATGCCACGGTCCAATCAGAGCTCTCCTTTCATCTTGCTGTGGTCCAATCAGATCGCTCCTTTCCTCCTGCTGTGGTCCAATCCGATCCCTCCTTTCCTCTTGCTGTTGTCCAATCAGATCCCTCCTTTTATGCCACGGTCCAATCAAAGCTCTCCTTTCATCTTGCTGTGGTCCAATCAGATCGCTCCTTTCCTCCTGCTGTGGTCCAATCAGATCCCTCCTTTCCTCTTGCTGTGGTCCAATCAGATCCCTCCTTTTATGCCACGGTCCAATCAGAGCTCTCCTTTCATCTTGCTGTGGTCCAATCAGATCGCTCCTTTCCTCCTGCTGTGGTCCAATCAGATCCCTCCTTTTATGCCACGGTCCAATCAGATCGCTCCTTTCCTCCTGCTGTGGTCCAATCAGATCCCTCCTTTCCTCTTGCTGTGGTCCAATCAGATCCCTCCTTTTATGCCACGGTCCAATCAGAGCTCTCCTTTCATCTTGCTGTGGTCCAATCAGATCGCTCCTTTCCTCCTGCTGTGGTCCAATCAGATCCCTCCTTTTATGCCACGGTCCAATCAGAGCTCTCCTTTCCTCTTGCTGTCGTCCAATCAGATCGCTCCTTTTCTCCTGCTGTTGTCCAATCAGAGCTCTCCTTTCATCTTGCTGTGGTCCAATCAGATCGCTCCTTTCCTCCTGCTGTGGTCCAATCAGATCCCTCCTTTCCTCTTGTTGTGGTCCAATCAGATCCCTCCTTTTATCCCACGGTCCAATCAGAGCTCTCCTTTCATCTTGCTGTCGTCCAATCAGATCGCTCTTTTTCTCCTGCTGTGGTCCAATCAGAGCTCTCCTTTCATCTTGCTGTCGTCCAATCAGATCACTCCTTTCCTCCTGCTGTGGTCCAATCAGATCCCTCCTTTCCTCTTGCTGTGGTCCAATCAGATCCCTCCTTTTATGCCACGGTCCAATCAGAGCTCTCCTTTCATCTTGCTGTGGTCCAATCAGATCGCTCCTTTCCTCCTGCTGTGTTCCAATCAGATCCCTCCTTTCCTCTTGCTGTGGTCCAATCAGATCCCTCCTTTTATGCCACGGTCCAATCGGAGCTCTCCTTTCATCTTGCTGTGGTCCAATCAGATCGCTCCTTTCCTCCTGCTGTGGTCCAATCAGATCCCTCCTTTTATGCCACGGTCCAATCAGAGCTCTCCTTTCATCTTGCTGTCGTCCAATTAGATCGCTCCTTTTCTCCTGCTGTGGTCCAATCAGAACTCTCCTTTCTTCTTGCTGTGGTCCAATCAGATCGCCCCTTTCTTCCTGCTGTGGTCCAATCAGATCCCTCCTTTCCTCTTGCTGTGGTCCAATCAGATCCCTCCTTTTATGCCACGGTCCAAT
The DNA here is from genome assembly GCF_048128805.1 of Centroberyx gerrardi. Lineage (NCBI taxonomy): Eukaryota > Metazoa > Chordata > Actinopteri > Beryciformes > Berycidae > Centroberyx > Centroberyx gerrardi. The sequence goes on along the minus strand of NC_136017.1, from coordinate 23,862,660 downwards.
CAGAGCTCTCCTTTCATCTTGCTGTCGTCCAATCAGATCGCTCCTTTCCTCGTGCTGTGGTCCAATCAGATCCCTCCTTTCCTCTTGCTGTGGTCCAATCAGATCCCTCCTTTTATGCCACGGTCCAATCAGAGCTCTCCTTTCATCTTGCTGTGGTCCAATCAGATCGCTCCTTTCCTCCTGCTGTGGTCCAATCAGATCCCTCCTTTTATGCCACGGTCCAATCAGAGCTCTCCTTTCATCTTGCTGTCGTCCAATCAGATCGCTCCTTTTCTCCTGCTGTGGTCCAATCAGAGCTCTCCTTTCATCTTGCTGTGGTCCAATCAGATCGCTCCTTTCCTCCTGCTGTGGTCCAATCAGATCCCTCCTTTCCTCTTGCTGTGGTCCAATCAGATCCCTCCTTTTATCCCACGGTCCAATCAGAGCTCTCCTTTCATCTTGCTGTGGTCCAATCAGATCGCTCCTTTCCTCCTGCTGTGGTCCAATCAGATTCCTCCTTTCCTCTTGCTGTGGTCCAATCAGATCCCTCCTTTTATGCCACAGTCCAATCAGAGCTCTCCTTTCATCTTGCTGTGGTCCAATCAGATCGCACCTTTCCTCCTGCTGTGGTCCAATCAGATCCCTCCTTTCCTCTTGCTGTGGTCCAATCAGATCCCTCCTTTTATGCCACGGTCCAATCAGAGCTCTCCTTTCATCTTGCTGTGGTCCAATCAGATCGCTCCTTTCCTCCTGCTGTGGTCCAATCAAATCCCTCCTTTCTTGCTGTGGTCCAATCAGAGCTCTCCTTTCATCTTGCTGTCGTCCAATCAGATCGCTCCTTTTCTCCTGCTGTGGTCCAATCAGAGCTCTCCTTTCATCTTCCTGTGGTCCAATCAGATCGCTCCTTTCCTCCTGCTGTGGTCCAATCAAATCCCTCCTTTCCACCTGCTGTGGTCCAATCAGATCCCTCCTTTTATGCCACGGTCCAATCAGAGCTCTCCTTTCATCTTGCTGTCGTCCAATCAGATCGCTCCTTTTCTCCTGCTGTGGTCCAATCAGAGCTCTCCTTTCATCTTGCTGTCGTCCAATCAGATCGCTCCTTTTCTCCTGCTGTGGTCCAATCAGAGCTCTCCTTTCATCTTGCTGTGGTCCAATCAGAGCTCTCCTTTCATCTTGCTGTGGTCCAATCAGATCGCTCCTTTCCTCCTGCTGTGGTCCAATCAGATCCCTCCTTTCCTCTTGCTGTGGTCCAATCAGAGTTCTCCTTTCATCTTGCTGTGGTCCAATCAGATCGCTCCTTTCCTCCTGCTGTGGTCCAATCAGATCCCTCCTTTCCTCTTGCTGTGGTCCAATCAGATCCCTCCTTTTATGCCACGGTCCAATCAGAGCTCTCCTTTCATCTTGCTGTGGTCCAATCAGATCGCTCCTTTCCTCCTGCTGTGGTCCAATCAGATCCCTCCTTTTATGCCACGGTCCAATCAGAGCTCTCCTTTCATCTTGCTGTGGTCCAATCAGATCGCTCCTTTCCTCCTGCTGTGGTCCAATCAGATACCTCCTTATATGCCACGGTCCAATCAGAGCTCTCCTTTCATCTTGCTGTCGTCCAATCAGATCGCTCCTTTTCTCCTGCTGTGGTCCAATCAGAGCTCTCCTTTCATCTTGCTGTGGTCCAATCAGAGCTCTCCTTTCATCTTGCTGTGGTCCAATCAGATCGCTCCTTTCCTCCTGCTGTGGTCCAATCAGAGCTCTCCTTTCATCTTGCTGTCGTCCAATCAGATCGCTCCTTTCCTCCTGCTGTGGTCCAATCAGATCCCTCCTTTCCTCTTGCTGTGGTCCAATCAGATCCCTCCTTTTATGCCACGGTCCACTCAGAGCTCTCCTTTCATCTTGCTGTGGTCCAATCAGATCGCTCCTTTCCTCCTGCTGTGGTCCAATCAGATCCCTCCTTTTATGCCACGGTCCAATCAGAGCTCTCTTTTCATCTTGCTGTCGTCCAATCAGATCGCTCCTTTTCTCCTGCTGTGGTCCAATCAGAGCTCTCCTTTCATCTTGCTGTGGTCCAATCAGATCGCTCCTTTCCTCCTGCTGTGGTCCAATCAGATCCCTCCTTTTATGCCACGGTCCAATCAGAGCTCTCCTTTCATCTTGCTGTCGTCCAATCAGATCGCTCCTTTTCTCCTGCTGTGGTCCAATCAGAGGTCTCCTTTCATCTTGCTGTGGTCCAATCAGATCGCTCCTTTACTCCTGCTGTGGTCCAATCAAATCCCTCCTTTCCTCCTGCTGTGGTCCAATCAGATACCTCCTTTTATGCCACGGTCCAATCAGAGCTCTCCTTTCATCTTGCTGTCGTCCAATCAGATCGCTCCTTTTCTCCTGCTGTGGTCCAATCAGAGCTCTCCTTTCATCTTGCTGTGGTCCAATCAGAGCTCTCCTTTCATCTTGCTGTGGTCCAATCAGATCGCTCCTTTCCTCCTGCTGTGGTCCAATCAGATCCCTCCTTTCCTCTTGCTGTGGTCCAATCAGATCCCTCCTTTTATGCCACGGTCCAATCAGAGCTCTCCTTTCATCTTGCTGTGGTCCAAACAGATCGCTCCTTTCCTCCTGCTGTGGTCCAATCAGATCCCTCCTTTTATGCCACGGTCCAATCAGAGCTCTCCTTTCATCTTGCTGTGGTCCAATCAGATCGCTCCTTTTATGCCACGGTCCAAACAGAGCTCTCCTTTCATCTTGCTGTCGTCCAATCAGATCGCTCCTTTTCTCCTGCTGTGGTCCAATCAGAGCTCTCCTTTCATCTTGCTGTGGTCCAATCAGAGCTCTCCTTTCATCTTGCTGTGGTCCAATCAGATCGCTCCTTTCCTCCTGCTGTGGTCCAATCAGATCCCTCCTTTCCTCTTGCTGTGGTCCAATCAGATCCCTCCTTTTATGCCACGGTCCAATCAGAGCTCTCCTTTCATCTTGCTGTGGTCCAATCAGATCGCTCCTTTCCTCCTGCTGTGTTCCAATCAGATCCCTCCTTTCCTCTTGCTGTGCTCCAATCAGATCCCTCCTTTTATGCCACGGTCCAATCAGAGCTCTCCTTTCATCTTGCTGTGGTCCAATCAGATCGCTCCTTTCCTCCTGCTGTGGTCCAATCAGATCCCTCCTTTTATGCCACGGTCCAATCAGAGCTCTCCTTTCATCTTGCTGTCGTCCAATCAGATCGCTCCTTTTCTCCTGCTGTTGTCCAATCAGAGGTCTCCTTTCATCTTGCTGTGGTCCAATCAGATCCCTCCTTTTATGCCACGGTCCAATCAGAGCTCTCCTTTCAACTTGCTGTGGTCCAATCAGATCGCTCCTTTCCTCCTGCTGTCGTCCAATCAGATCCCTCCTTTCCTCTTGCTGTGGTCCAATCAGATCCCTCCTTTTATGCCACGGTCCAATCAGAGCTCTCCTTTCATCTTGCTGTCGTCCAATCAGATCGCTCCTTTTCTCCTGCTGTTGTCCAATCAGAGGTCTCCTTTCATCTTGCTGTGGTCCAATCAGATCCCTCCTTTTATGCCACGGTCCAATCAGAGCTCTCCTTTCAACTTGCTGTGGTCCAATCAGATCGCTCCTTTCCTCCTGCTGTGGTCCAATCAGATCCCTCCTTTCCTCTTGCTGTGGTCCAATCAGATCCCTCCTTTTATGCCACGGTCCAATCAGAGCTCTCCTTTCATCTTGCTGTCGGCCAATCAGATCGCTCCTTTTCTCCTGCTGTGGTCCAATCAGAGCTCTCCTTTCATCTTGCAGTGGTCCAATCAGAGCTCTCCTTTCATCTTGCTGTGGTCCAATCAGATCGCTCCTTTCCTCCTGCTGTGGTCCAATCAGATCCCTCCTTTCCTCTTGCTGTGGTCCAATCAGAGTTCTCCTTTCATCTTGCTGTGGTCCAATCAGATCGCTCCTTTCCTCCTGCTGTGGTCCAATCAGATCCCTCCTTTCCTCTTGCTGTGGTCCAATCAGATCCCTCCTTTTATGCCACGGTCCAATCAGAGCTCTCCTTTCATCTTGCTGTGGTCCAATCAGATCGCTCCTTTCCTCCTGCTGTGGTCCAATCAGATCCCTCCTTTTATGCCACGGTCCAATCAGAGCTCTCCTTTCATCTTGCTGTGGTCCAATCAGATCGCTCCTTTCCTCCTGCTGTGGTACAATCAGATACCTCCTTTTATGCCACGGTCCAATCAGAGCTCTCCTTTCATCTTGCTGTCGTCCAATCAGATCGCTCCTTTTCTCCTGCTGTGGTCCAATCAGAGGTCTCCTTTCATCTTGCTGTGGTCCAATCAGATCGCTCCTTTACTTCTGCTGTGGTCCAATCAAATCCCTCCTTTCCTCCTGCTGTGGTCCAATCAGATCCCTCCTTTTATGCCACGGTCCAATCAGAGCTCTCCTTTCATCTTGCTGTCGTCCAATCAGATCGCTCCTTTTCTCCTGCTGTGGTCCAATCAGAGCTCTCCTTTCATCTTGCTGTGGTCCAATCAGAGCTCTCCTTTCATCTTGCTGTGGTCCAATCAGATCGCTCCTTTCCTCCTGCTGTGGTCCAATCAGATCCCTCCTTTCCTCTTGCTGTGGTCCAATCAGATCCCTCCTTTTATGCCACGGTCCAATCAGAGCTCTCCTTTCATCTTGCTGTGGTCCAATCAGATCGCTTTTTTCCTCCTGCTGTGTTCCAATCAGATCCCTCCTTTCCTCTTGCTGTGGTCCAATCAGATCCCTCCTTTTATGCCACGGTCCAATCAGAGCTCTCCTTTCATCTTGCTGTCGTCCAATCAGATCGCTCCTTTTCTCCTGCTGTGGTCCAATCAGAGCTCTCCTTTCATCTTGCTGTCGTCCAATCAGATCGCTCCTTTTCTCCTGCTGTGGTCCAATCAGAGCTCTCCTTTCATCTTGCTGTGGTCCAATCAGAGCTCTCCTTTCATCTTGCTGTGGTCCAATCAGATCGCTCCTTTCCTCCTGCTGTGGTCCAATCAGATCCCTCCTTTCCTCTTGCTGTGGTCCAATCAGATCCCTCCTTTTATGCCACGGTCCAATCAGAGCTCTCCTTTCATCTTGCTGTGGTCCAATCAGATCGCTCCTTTCCTCCTGCTGTGGTCCAATCAGATCCCTCCTTTTATGCCACGGTCCAATCAGAGCTCTCCTTTCATCTTGCTGTGGTCCAATCAGATCGCTCCTTTCCTCCTGCTGTGGTACAATCAGATACCTCCTTTTATGCCACGGTCCAATCAGAGCTCTCCTTTCATCTTGCTGTCGTCCAATCAGATCGCTCCTTTTCTCCTGCTGTGGTCCAATCAGAGGTCTCCTTTCATCTTGCTGTGGTCCAATCAGATCGCTCCTTTACTTCTGCTGTGGTCCAATCAAATCCCTCCTTTCCTCCTGCTGTGGTCCAATCAGATCCCTCCTTTTATGCCACGGTCCAATCAGAGCTCTCCTTTCATCTTGCTGTCGTCCAATCAGATCGCTCCTTTTCTCCTGCTGTGGTCCAATCAGAGCTCTCCTTTCATCTTGCTGTGGTCCAATCAGAGCTCTCCTTTCATCTTGCTGTGGTCCAATCAGATCGCTCCTTTCCTCCTGCTGTGGTCCAATCAGATCCCTCCTTTCCTCTTGCTGTGGTCCAATCAGATCCCTCCTTTTATGCCACGGTCCAATCAGAGCTCTCCTTTCATCTTGCTGTGGTCCAATCAGATCGCTTTTTTCCTCCTGCTGTGTTCCAATCAGATCCCTCCTTTCCTCTTGCTGTGGTCCAATCAGATCCCTCCTTTTATGCCACGGTCCAATCAGAGCTCTCCTTTCATCTTGCTGTGGTCCAATCAGATCGCTCCTTTCCTCCTGCTGTGGTCCAATCAGATCCCTCCTTTTATGCCACGGTCCAATCAGAGCTCTCCTTTCAACTTGCTGTGGTCCAATCAGATCGCTCCTTTCCTCCTGCTGTGGTCCAATCAGATCCCTCCTTTCCTCTTGCTGTGGTCCAATCAGATCCCTCTTTTTATGCCACTGTCCAATCAGAGCTCTCCTTTCATCTTGCTGTGGTCCAAACAGATCGCTCCTTTCCTCCTGCTGTGGTCCAATCAGATCCCTCCTTTTATGCCACGGTCCAATCAGATAGCTTCTTTCCTCCTGCTGTGGTCCAATCAGATCCCTCCTATTATGCCACGGTCCAATCAGAGCTCTCCTTTCATCTTGCTGTGGTCCAATCAGATTGCTCCTTTCCTCCTGCTGTGGTACAATCAGATCCCTCCTTTTATGACACTGTCCAATCAGAGCTCTCCTTTCATCTTGCTGTGGTCCAATCAGATCGCTCCTTTCCTCCTGCTGTGGTCCAATCAGATCCCTCCTTTTATGCCACGGTCCAATCAGATCGCTCCTTTCCTCCTGCTGTGGTCCAATCAGATCCCTCCTGTCCTCTTGCTGTGGTCCAATCAGATCCCTCCTTTTATGCCACGGTCCAATCAGAGCTCTCCTTTCATCTTGCTGTGGTCCAATCAGATTGCTCCTTTCCTCCTGCTGTGGTCCAATCAGATCCCTCCTTTTATGCCACGGTCCAATCAGAACTCTCCTTTCATCTTGCTGTCTTCCAATTAGATCGCTCCTTTTCTCCTGCTGTGGTCCAATCAGAGCTCTCCTTTCATCTTGCTGTGGTCCAATCAGATCGCTCCTTTCCTCCTGCTGTGGTCCAATCAGATCCCTCCTTTGATTCCACGGTCCAATCAGAGCTCTCCTTTCATCTTGCTGTCGTCCATTTAGATCGCTCCTTTTCTCCTGCTGTGGTCCAATCAGATCCCTCCTTTTATGCCACGGTCCAATCAGAGCTCTCCTTTCATATTGCTGTCGTCCAATTAGATCGCTCCTTTTCTCCTGCTGTGGTCCAATCAGAGCTCTCCTTTCATCTTGCTGTGGTCCAATCAGATCGCTCCTTTCCTCCTGCTGTGGTCCAATCAGATCCCTCCTTTTATGCCACGGTCCAATCAGAGCTCTCCTTTCATCTTGCTGTCGTCCAATTAGATCGCTCCTTTTCTCCTGCTGTGGTCCAATCAGAGCTCTCCTTTCATCTTGCTGTGGTCCAATCAGATCGCTCCTTTCCTCCTGCTGTGGTCCAATCAGATCCCTCCTTCCTCTTGCTGTGGTCCAATCAGATCCCTCCTTTTATGCCACGGTACAATCAGAGCTCTCCTTTCATCTTGCTGTGGTCCAATCAGATCGCTCCTTTCCTCCTGCTGTGGTCCAATCAGATCCCTCCTTTCCTCTTGCTGTGGTCCAATCAGATCCCTCCTTTTATGCCACGGTCCAATCAGAGCTCTCCTTTCATCTTGCTGTGGTCCAATCATATCGCTCCTTTCCTCCTGCTGTGGTCCAATCAGATCCCTCCTTTCCTCCTGCTGTGGTCCAATCAGAGCTCTCCTTTCATCTTGCTGTCGTCCAATCAGATCGCTCCTTTTCTCCTGCTGTGGTCCAATCAGAGCTCTCCTTTCATCTTGCTGTTGTCCAATCAGATCGCTCCTTTCCTCCTGCTGTGGTCCAATCAGATCCCTCCTTTCCTCTTGCTGTGGTCCAATCAGATCACTCCTTTTATCCCACGGTCCAATCAGAACTCTCCTTTCATCTTGCTGTCGTCCAATCAGAGCTCTCCTTTTCTCCTGCTGTGGTCCAATCAGATCGCTCCTTTCCTCCTGCTGTGGTCCAATCAGATCCCTCCTTTCCTCTTGCTGTGGTCCAATCAGATCCCTCCTTTTATCCCACGGTCCAATCAGAGCACTCCTTTCATCTTGCTGTCGTCCAATCAGATCGCTCATTTCCTCCTTCTGTGGTCCAATCAGATCCCTCCTTTCCTCTTGCTGTGGTCCAATCAGATCCCTCCTTTTATGCCACAGTCCAATCAGAGCTCTCCTTTCATCTTGCTGTGGTCCAATTAGATCGCTCCTTTCCTCCTGCTGTGGTCCAATCAGATCCCTCCTTTTATGCCACGGTCCAATCAGAGCTCTCCTTTCATCTTGCTGTCGTCCAATCAGATCGCTCCTTTTCTCCTGCTGTGGTCCAATCAGAGCTCTCCTTTCATCTTGCTGTGGTCCAATCAGATCGCTCCTTTCCTCCTGCTGTGGTCCAATCAGATCCCTCCTTTCCTCTTGCTGTGGTCCAATCAGATCCCTCCTTTTATCCCACGGTCCAATCAGAGCTCTCCTTTCATCTTGCTGTGGTCCAATCAGATCGCTCCTTTCCTCCTGCTGTGGTCCAATCAGATCCCTCCTTTCCTCTTGCTGTGGTCCAATCAGACCCCTCCTTTTATCCCACGGTCCAATCAGAGCTCTCCTTTCATCTTGCTGTGGTCCAATCAGATCGCTCCTTTCCTCCTGCTGTGGTCCAATCAGATCCCTCCTTTTATGCCACGGTCCAATCAGAGCTCTCATTTCATCTTGCTGTCGTCCAATCAGATCGCTCCTTTCCTCCTGCTGTGGTCCAATCAGATCCCTCCTTTCCTCTTGCTGTGGTCCAATCAGATCGCTCCTTTCCTCCTGCTGTGGTCCAATCAGATCCCTCCTTTCCTCTTGCTGTGGTCCAATCAGATCCCTCCTTTTATGCCACGGTCCAATCAGAGCTCTCCTTTCATCTTGCTGTGGTCCAATCAGATCGCTCCTTTCCTCCTGTTGTGTTCCAATCAGATCCCTCCTTTCCTCTTGCTGTGGTCCAATCAGATCCCTCCTTTTATGCCACGGTCCAATCAGAGCTCTCCTTTCAACTTGCTGTGGTCCAATCAGATCGCTCCTTTCCTCCTGCTGTGGTCCAATCAGATCCCTCCTTTCCTCTTGCTGTGGTCCAATCAGATCCCTCCTTTTATGCCACTGTCCAATCAGAGCTCTCCTTTCATCTTGCTGTGGTCCAATCAGATCGCTCCTTTCCTCCTGCTGTGGTCCAATCAGATCCCTCCTTTTATGCCACGGTCCAATCAGAGCTCTCCTTTCATCTTGCTGTGGTCCAATCAGATCGCTCCTTTCCTCCTGCTGTGGTCCAATCAGATCCCTCCTTTCCTCTTGCTGTGGTCCAATCAGATCCCTCCTTTTATCCCACGGTCCAATCAGAGCTCTCCTTTCATCTTGCTGTGGTCCAATCAGATCGCTCCTTTCCTCCTGCTGTGGTCCAATCAGATCCCTCCTTTCCTCTTGCTGTGGTCCAATCAGATCCCTCCTTTTATCCCACGATCCAATCAGAGCTCTCCTTTCATCTTGCTGTCGTCCAATCAGATCGCTCCTTTCCTCCTGCTGTGGTCCAATCAGATCACTTCAGAAAATGGTGTTACTCCCTCCAAACAGCCTTTAAACCCAAAAAACGCTCTTTCTACCTTCTTCCCCATTTTTGAGGTTTAAAGGCTGTTTGGAGCTACTAACGCCGTTTTCGGTGTCTAAAGGCTGTTCGTACGTAGAAACAGCGTTTTTGGGGTTTAAAGGCTGTTTGGACGGAGAAACGCCGTTTTCGGTGTCTAAAGGCTGTTCGGAGGTAGAAACAGCGTTTTTGGGGTTTAAAGGCTGTTTGGAGGGAGAAACGACGTTTTCGGTGACTAAAGGCTGTTTGGAGCTACAAACGCCGTTTTCGGTGTCTAAAGGCTGTTCGGAGGTAGAAACAGCGTTTTTTGTGTTTTAGTTACGGAAAACGTCGTTTCTCCCTCCAAACAGCATTTAAACCCCCAAAATGCTGTTTCTCCCTCCAAACAGCCTTTAAACCACAAAAACGCTGTTTTTACCTCCGAACAGCCTTTAGACACAGAAAACGTCGTTTGTAGCTCCAAACAGCCTTTAAACCCCAAAAACGTTGTTTCTACCTCCAAACAGCCTTTAAACCCTAAAAACGGGGTTTGTAGCTCCAAACAGCGTTTAGTCACCGAAAACGGCGTTTCTCCGTCCAAACAGCCTTTAAACCCCAAAAACGTTGTTTCTACCTGCGAACAGCCTTTAGTCACCGAAAACGTTGTTTCTCCCTCCAAACAGCCTTTAAACCCAAAAAACGCTGTTTCTACCTCCGAACAGCCTGTAGACACAGAAAACGGAGACCCCTGGCTGAATAAAATCAGACATTTAGTGTGGTCAATACCACACAGCTTTCAGAGCTTGGTCAGAGGTCAAATCTGTTCTGTATATTTAGCCTGGTCTTTCAGGCTAGCATGATCTGATTTACTGGAGTGATACCTCAATTTAAAGCTCAGATTCAGACCTTTTCATAGAGTCCAACATTGTTCATTTTAAACCTTCTGGTGGCTAGCAGCACACTGATGAATTATGGTTATATTCAACTGTTTTTAAAAGGCCTGCAGCCAACTGGTTTTATATTCTAACTTATCCTCCTGTATTTCTGGTAAACCTGCTTCAAATCAAACATGTTGCACATCAAATTAAAGCTTAGGTTCTCTTCTTTCCATCAATTGTTGGCTTTCCATCCTATCACAACCTGGCTGCTTAAAATCAGACATTTAGTGTGGTCAATACCAGACAGCTTTCAGAGCTGGGTCAGAGGTCAAATCTGTTCTGTATATTTAGCCTGGTCTTTCAGGCTAGCATGATCTGATTTACTGGAGTGATACCTCAATTTAAAGCTCAGATTCAGACCTTTTCATAGAGTCCAACATTGTTCATTTTAAACCTTCTGGTGGCTAGCAGCACACTGATGAATTATGGTTATATTCAACTGTTTTTAAAAGGCCTGCAGCCAACTGGTTTTATATTCTAACTTATCCTCCTGTATTTCTGGTAAACCTGCTTCAAATCAAACATGTTGCACATCAAATTAAAGCTTAGGTTCTCTTCTTTCCATCAATTGTTGGCTTTCCATCCTATCACAACCTGGCTGCTTAAAATCAGACATTTAGTGTGGTCAATACCACACAGCTTTCAGAGCTTGGTCAGAGGTCAAATCTGTTCTGTATATTTAGCCTGGTCTTTCAGGCTAGCATGATCTGATTTACTGAAGTGATACCTCAATTTAAAGCTCAGATTCAGACCTTTTCATAGAGTCCAACATTGTTCATTTTAAGCCTTCTGGTGGCTAGCAGCACACTGATGAATTATGGTTATATTCAACTGTCTTTAAAAGGCCTGCAGCCAACTGGTTTTATATTCTAACTTATCCTCCTGTATTTCTGGTAAACCTGCTTCAAATCAAACATGTTGCACATCAAATTAAAGCTTAGGTTCTCTTCTTTCCATCAATTTTCGGCTTTCCATCATAGCACAACCTGGCTGCTTAAAATCAGACATTTAGTGTGGTCAATACCAGACAGCTTTCAGAGCTGGGTCAGAGGTCAAATCTGTTCTGTATATTTAGCCTGGTCTTTCAGGCTAGCATGATCTGATTTACTGAAGTGATACCTCAATTTAAAGCTCAGATTCAGACCTTTTCATAGAGTCCAACATTGTTCATTTTAAAACTTCTGGTGGCTAGCAGCACACTGATGAATTATGGTTATATTCAACTGTCTTTAAAAGGCCTGCAGCCAACTGGTTTTATATTCTAACTTATCCTCCTGTATTTCTGGTAAACCTGCTTCAAATCAAACATGTTGCACATCAAATTAAAGCTTAGGTTCTCTTCTTTCCATCAATTTTCGGCTTTCCATCATAGCACAACCTGGCTGCTTAAAATCAGACATTTAGTGTGGTCAATACCAGACAGCTTTCAGAGCTGGGTCAGAGGTCAAATCTGTTCTGTATATTTAGCCTGGTCTTTCAGGCTAGCATGATCTGATTTACTGGAGTGATACCTCAATTTAAAGCTCAGATTCAGACCTTTTCATAGAGTCCAACATTGTTCATTTTAAACCTTCTGGTGGCTAGCAGCACACTGATGAATTATGGTTATATTCAACTGTTTTTAAAAGGCCTGCAGCCAACTGGTTTTATATTCTAACTTATCCTCCTGTATTTCTGGTAAACCTGCTTCAAATCAAACATGTTGCACATCAAATTAAAGCTTAGGTTCTCTTCTTTCCATCAATTGTTGGCTTTCCATCCTATCACAACCTGGCTGCTTAAAATCAGACATTTAGTGTGGTCAATACCACACAGCTTTCAGAGCTTGGTCAGAGGTCAAATCTGTTCTGTATATTTAGCCTGGTCTTTCAGGCTAGCATGATCTGATTTACTGGAGTGATACCTCAATTTAAAGCTCAGATTCAGACCTTTTCATAGAGTCCAACATTGTTCATTTTAAACCTTCTGGTGGCTAGCAGCACACTGATGAATTATGGTTATATTCAACTGTTTTTAAAAGGCCTGCAGCCAACTGGTTTTATATTCTAACTTATCCTCCTGTATTTCTGGTAAACCTGCTTCAAATCAAACATGTTGCACATCAAATTAAAGCTTAGGTTCTCTTCTTTCCATCAATTTTCGGCTTTCCATCATAGCACAACCTGGCTGCTTAAAATCAGACATTTAGTGTGGTCAATACCAGACAGCTTTCAGAGCTGGGTCAGAGGTCAAATCTGTTCTGTATATTTAGCCTGGTCTTTCAGGCTAGCATGATCTGATTTACTGGAGTGACACCTCAATTTAAAGCTCAGATTCAGACCTTTTCATAGAGTCCAACATTGTTCATTTTAAAACTTCTGGTGGCTAGCAGCACACTGATGAATTATGGTTATATTCAACTGTTTTTAAAAGGCCTGCAGCCAACTGGTTTTATATTCTAACTTATCCTCCTGTATTTCTGGTAAACCTGCTTCAAATCAAACATGTTGCACATCAAATTAAAGCTTAGGTTCTCTTCTTTCCATCAATTTTCGGCTTTCCATCATAGCACAACCTGGCTGCTTAAAATCAGACATTTAGTGTGGTCAATACCAGACAGCTTTCAGAGCTGGGTCAGAGGTCAAATCTGTTCTGTATATTTAGCCTGGTCTTTCAGGCTAGCATGATCTGATTTACTGGAGTGATACCTCAATGTAAAGCTCAGATTCAGACCTTTTCATAGAGTCCAACATTGTTCATTTTAAACCTTCTGGTGGCTAGCAGCACACTGATGAATTATGGTTATATTCAACTGTTTTTAAAAGGCCTGCAGCCAACTGGTTTTATATTCTAACTTATCCTCCTGTATTTCTGGTAAACCTGCTTCAAATCAAACATGTTGCACATCAAATTAAAGCTTAGGTTCTCTTCTTTCCATCAATTGTTGGCTTTCCATCCTATCACAACCTGGCTGCTTAAAATCAGACATTTAGTGTGGTCAATACCAGACAGCTTTCAGAGCTGGGTCAGAGGTCAAATCTGTTCTGTATATTTAGCCTGGTCTTTCAGGCTAGCATGATCTGATTTACTGGAGTGATACCTCAATTTAAAGCTCAGATTCAGACCTTTTCATAGAGTCCAACATTGTTCATTTTAAACCTTCTGGTGGCTAGCAGCACACTGATGAATTATGGTTATATTCAACTGTTTTTAAAAGGCCTGCAGCCAACTGGTTTTATATTCTAACTTATCCTCCTGTATTTCTGGTAAACCTGCTTCAAATCAAACATGTTGCACATCAAATTAAAGCTTAGGTTCTCTTCTTTCCATCAATTGTTGGCTTTCCATCCTATCACAACCTGGCTGCTTAAAATCAGACATTTAGTGTGGTCAATACCACACAGCTTTCAGAGCTTGGTCAGAGGTCAAATCTGTTCTGTATATTTAGCCTGGTCTTTCAGGCTAGCATGATCTGATTTACTGAAGTGATACCTCAATTTAAAGCTCAGATTCAGACCTTTTCATAGAGTCCAACATTGTTCATTTTAAGCCTTCTGGTGGCTAGCAGCACACTGATGAATTATGGTTATATTCAACTGTCTTTAAAAGGCCTGCAGCCAACTGGTTTTATATTCTAACTTATCCTCCTGTATTTCTGGTAAACCTGCTTCAAATCAAACATGTTGCACATCAAATTAAAGCTTAGGTTCTCTTCTTTCCATCAATTTTCGGCTTTCCATCATAGCACAACCTGGCTGCTTAAAATCAGACATTTAGTGTGGTCAATACCAGACAGCTTTCAGAGCTGGGTCAGAGGTCAAATCTGTTCTGTATATTTAGCCTGGTCTTTCAGGCTAGCATGATCTGATTTACTGAAGTGATACCTCAATTTAAAGCTCAGATTCAGACCTTTTCATAGAGTCCAACATTGTTCATTTTAAAACTTCTGGTGGCTAGCAGCACACTGATGAATTATGGTTATATTCAACTGTCTTTAAAAGGCCTGCAGCCAACTGGTTTTATATTCTAACTTATCCTCCTGTATTTCTGGTAAACCTGCTTCAAATCAAACATGTTGCACATCAAATTAAAGCTTAGGTTCTCTTCTTTCCATCAATTTTCGGCTTTCCATCATAGCACAACCTGGCTGCTTAAAATCAGACATTTAGTGTGGTCAATACCAGACAGCTTTCAGAGCTGGGTCAGAGGTCAAATCTGTTCTGTATATTTAGCCTGGTCTTTCAGGCTAGCATGATCTGATTTACTGGAGTGATACCTCAATTTAAAGCTCAGATTCAGACCTTTTCATAGAGTCCAACATTGTTCATTTTAAACCTTCTGGTGGCTAGCAGCACACTGATGAATTATGGTTATATTCAACTGTTTTTAAAAGGCCTGCAGCCAACTGGTTTTATATTCTAACTTATCCTCCTGTATTTCTGGTAAACCTGCTTCAAATCAAACATGTTGCACATCAAATTAAAGCTTAGGTTCTCTTCTTTCCATCAATTGTTGGCTTTCCATCCTATCACAACCTGGCTGCTTAAAATCAGACATTTAGTGTGGTCAATACCACACAGCTTTCAGAGCTTGGTCAGAGGTCAAATCTGTTCTGTATATTTAGCCTGGTCTTTCAGGCTAGCATGATCTGATTTACTGGAGTGATACCTCAATTTAAAGCTCAGATTCAGACCTTTTCATAGAGTCCAACATTGTTCATTTTAAACCTTCTGGTGGCTAGCAGCACACTGATGAATTATGGTTATATTCAACTGTTTTTAAAAGGCCTGCAGCCAACTGGTTTTATATTCTAACTTATCCTCCTGTATTTCTGGTAAACCTGCTTCAAATCAAACATGTTGCACATCAAATTAAAGCTTAGGTTCTCTTCTTTCCATCAATTGTTGGCTTTCCATCCTATCACAACCTGGCTGCTTAAAATCAGACATTTAGTGTGGTCAATACCACACAGCTTTCAGAGCTTGGTCAGAGGTCAAATCTGTTCTGTATATTTAGCCTGGTCTTTCAGGCTAGCATGATCTGATTTACTGGAGTGATACCTCAATTTAAAGCTCAGATTCAGACCTTTTCATAGAGTCCAACATTGTTCATTTTAAACCTTCTGGTGGCTAGCAGCACACTGATGAATTATGGTTATATTCAACTGTTTTTAAAAGGCCTGCAGCCAACTGGTTTTATATTCTAACTTATCCTCCTGTATTTCTGGTAAACCTGCTTCAAATCAAACATGTTGCACATCAAATTAAAGCTTAGGTTCTCTTCTTTCCATCAATTGTTGGCTTTCCATCCTATCACAACCTGGCTGCTTAAAATCAGACATTTAGTGTGGTCAATACCACACAGCTTTCAGAGCTTGGTCAGAGGTCAAATCTGTTCTGTATATTTAGCCTGGTCTTTCAGGCTAGCATGATCTGATTTACTGAAGTGACACCTCAATTTAAAGCTCAGATTCAGACCTTTTCATAGAGTCCAACATTGTTCATTTTAAACCTTCTGGTGGCTAGCAGCACACTGATGAATTATGGTTATATTCAACTGTCTTTAAAAGGCCTGCAGCCAACTGGTTTTATATTCTAACTTATCCTCCTGTATTTCTGGTAAACCTGCTTCAAATCAAACATGTTGCACATCAAATTAAAGCTTAGGTTCTCTTCTTTCCATCAATTTTCGGCTTTCCATCATAGCACAACCTGGCTGCTTAAAATCAGACATTTAGTGTGGTCAATACCAGACAGCTTTCAGAGCTGGGTCAGAGGTCAAATCTGTTCTGTATATTTAGCCTGGTCTTTCAGGCTAGCATGATCTGATTTACTGGAGTGATACCTCAATTTAAAGCTCAGATTCAGACCTTTTCATAGAGTCCAACATTGTTCATTTTAAACCTTCTGGTGGCTAGCAGCACACTGATGAATTATGGTTATATTCAACTGTTTTTAAAAGGCCTGCAGCCAACTGGTTTTATATTCTAACTTATCCTCCTGTATTTCTGGTAAACCTGCTTCAAATCAAACATGTTGCACATCAAATTAAAGCTTAGGTTCTCTTCTTTCCATCAATTGTTGGCTTTCCATCCTATCACAACCTGGCTGCTTAAAATCAGACATTTAGTGTGGTCAATACCACACAGCTTTCAGAGCTTGGTCAGAGGTCAAATCTGTTCTGTATATTTAGCCTGGTCCTTCAGGCTAGCATGATCTGATTTACTGAAGTGACACTTCAATTTAAAGCTCAGATTCAGACCTTTTCATAGAGTCCAACATTGTTCATTTTAAACCTTCTGGTGGCTAGCAGCACACTGATGAATTATGGTTATATTCAACTGTCTTTAAAAGGCCTGCAGCCAACAGGTTTTATATTCTAACTTTTCCTCCTGTATTTCTGGTAAACCTGCTTCAAATCAAACATGTTGCACATCAAATTAAAGCTTAGGTTCTCTTCTTTCCATCAATTGTTGGCTTTCCATCATAGCACAACCTGGCTGCTTAAAATCAGACATTTAGTGTGGTCAATACCACACAGCTTTCAGAGCTTGGTCAGAGGTCAAATCTGTTCTGTATATTTAGCCTGGTCTTTCAGGCTAGCATGATCTGATTTACTGGAGTGATACCTCAATTTAAAGCTCAGATTCAGACCTTTTCATAGAGTCCAACATTGTTCATTTTAAACCTTCTGCTGGCTAGCAGCACACTGATGAATTATGGTTATATTCAACTGTCTTTAAAAGGCCTGCAGCCAACTGGTTTTATATTCTAACTTATCCTCCTGTATTTCTGGTAAACCTGCTTCAAATCAAACATGTTGCACATCAAATTAAAGCTTAGGTTCTCTTCTTTCCATCAATTTTCGGCTTTCCATCATAGCACAACCTGGCTGCTTAAAATCAGACATTTAGTGTGGTCAATACCAGACAGCTTTCAGAGCTGGGTCAGAGGTCAAATCTGTTCTGTATATTTAGCCTGGTCTTTCAGGCTAGCATGATCTGATTTACTGGAGTGACACCTCAATTTAAAGCTCAGATTCAGACCTTTTCATAGAGTCCAACATTGTTCATTTTAAAACTTCTGGTGGCTAGCAGCACACTGATGAATTATGGTTATATTCAACTGTTTTTAAAAGGCCTGCAGCCAACTGGTTTTATATTCTAACTTATCCTCCTGTATTTCTGGTAAACCTGCTTCAAATCAAACATGTTGCACATCAAATTAAAGCTTAGGTTCTCTTCTTTCCATCAATTTTCGGCTTTCCATCATAGCACAACCTGGCTGCTTAAAATCAGACATTTAGTGTGGTCAATACCAGACAGCTTTCAGAGCTGGGTCAGAGGTCAAATCTGTTCTGTATATTTAGCCTGGTCTTTCAGGCTAGCATGATCTGATTTACTGAAGTGACACCTCAATTTAAAGCTCAGATTCAGACCTTTTCATAGAGTCCAACATTGTTCATTTTAAAACTTCTGGTGGCTAGCAGCACACTGATGAATTATGGTTATATTCAACTGTCTTTAAAAGGCCTGCAGCCAACTGGTTTTATATTCTAACTTATCCTCCTGTATTTCTGGTAAACCTGCTTCAAATCAAACATGTTGCACATCAAATTAAAGCTTAGGTTCTCTTCTTTCCATCAATTTTCGGCTTTCCATCATAGCACAACCTGGCTGCTTAAAATCAGACATTTAGTGTGGTCAATACCAGACAGCTTTCAGAGCTGGGTCAGAGGTCAAATCTGTTCTGTATATTTAGCCTGGTCTTTCAGGCTAGCATGATCTGATTTACTGGAGTGATACCTCAATTTAAAGCTCAGATTCAGACCTTTTCATAGAGTCCAACATTGTTCATTTTAAACCTTCTGGTGGCTAGCAGCACACTGATGAATTATGGTTATATTCAACTGTTTTTAAAAGGCCTGCAGCCAACTGGTTTTATATTCTAACTTATCCTCCTGTATTTCTGGTAAACCTGCTTCAAATCAAACATGTTGCACATCAAAGTAAAGCTTAGGTTCTCTTCTTTCCATCAATTGTTGGCTTTCCATCCTATCACAACCTGGCTGCTTAAAATCAGACATTTAGTGTGGTCAATACCACACAGCTTTCAGAGCTTGGTCAGAGGTCAAATCTGTTCTGTATATTTAGCCTGGTCTTTCAGGCTAGCATGATCTGATTTACTGGAGTGATACCTCAATTTAAAGCTCAGATTGAGACCTTTTCATAGAGTCCAACATTGTTCATTTTAAACCTTCTGGTGGCTAGCAGCACACTGATGAATTATGGTTATATTCAACTGTCTTTAAAAGGCCTGCAGCCAACTGGTTTTCTATTCTAACTTATCCTCCTGTATTTCTGGTAAACCTGCTTCAAATCAAACATGTTGCACATCAAATTAAAGCTTAGGTTCTCTTCTTTCCATCAATTGTTGGCTTTCCATCCTATCACAACCTGGCTGCTTAAAATCAGACATTTAGTGTGGTCAATACCACACAGCTTTCAGAGCTTGGTCAGAGGTCAAATCTGTTCTGTATATTTAGCCTGGTCTTTCAGGCTAGCATGATCTGATTTACTGGAGTGACACCTCAATTTAAAGCTCAGATTCAGACCTTTTCATAGAGTCCAACATTGTTCATTTTAAAACTTCTGGTGGCTAGCAGCACACTGATGAATTATGGTTATATTCAACTGTTTTTAAAAGGCCTGCAGCCAACTGGTTTTATATTCTAACTTATCCTCCTGTATTTCTGGTAAACCTGCTTCAAATCAAACATGTTGCACATCAAATTAAAGCTTAGGTTCTCTTCTTTCCATCAATTTTCGGCTTTCCATCATAGCACAACCTGGCTGCTTAAAATCAGACATTTAGTGTGGTCAATACCAGACAGCTTTCAGAGCTGGGTCAGAGGTCAAATCTGTTCTGTATATTTAGCCTGGTCTTTCAGGCTAGCATGATCTGATTTACTGGAGTGATACCTCAATGTAAAGCTCAGATTCAGACCTTTTCATAGAGTCCAACATTGTTCATTTTAAACCTTCTGGTGGCTAGCAGCACACTGATGAATTATGGTTATATTCAACTGTTTTTAAAAGGCCTGCAGCCAACTGGTTTTATATTCTAACTTATCCTCCTGTATTTCTGGTAAACCTGCTTCAAATCAAACATGTTGCACATCAAATTAAAGCTTAGGTTCTCTTCTTTCCATCAATTGTTGGTTTTCCATCATAGCACAACCTGGCTGCTTAAAATCAGACATTTAGTGTGGTCAATACCAGACAGCTTTCAGAGCTGGGTCAGAGGTCAAATCTGTTCTGTATATTTAGCCTGGTCTTTCAGGCTAGCATGATCTGATTTACTGGAGTGATACCTCAATTTAAAGCTCAGATTCAGACCTTTTCATAGAGTCCAACATTGTTCATTTTAAACCTTCTGGTGGCTAGCAGCACACTGATGAATTATGGTTATATTCAACTGTTTTTAAAAGGCCTGCAGCCAACTGGTTTTGTATTCTAACTTATCCTCCTGTATTTCTGGTAAACCTGCTTCAAATCAAACATGTTGCACATCAAATTAAAGCTTAGGTTCTCTTCTTTCCATCAATTGTTGGCTTTCCATCATAGCACAACCTGGCTGCTTAAAATCAGACATTTAGTGTGGTCAATACCAGACAGCTTTCAGAGCTGGGTCAGAGGTCAAATCTGTTCTGTATATTTAGCCTGGTCTTTCAGGCTAGCATGATCTGATTTACTGGAGTGATACCTCAATTTAAAGCTCAGATTCAGACCTTTTCATAGAGTCCAACATTGTTCATTTTAAACCTTCTGGTGGCTAGCAGCACACTGATGAATTATGGTTATATTCAACTGTTTTTAAAAGGCCTGCAGCCAACTGGTTTTATATTCTACCTTATCCTCCTGTATTTCTGGTAAACCTGCTTCAAATCAAACATGTTGCACATCAAATTAAAGCTTAGGTTCTCTTCTTTCCATCAATTGTTGGCTTTCCATCATAGCACAACCTGGCTGCTTAAAATCAGACATTTAGTGTGGTCAATACCACACATCTTTCAGAGCTGGGTCAGAGGTCAAATCTGTTCTGTATATTTAGCCTGGTCTTTCAGGCTAGCATGATCTGATTTACTGGAGTGATACCTCCATGTAAACCTCAGATTCAGACCTTTTCATAGAGTCCAACATTGTTGATTTTACCCCTTCTGGTGGCTAGCAGCACACTGATGAATTATGGTTACATTCAGCTGTTTTCAAAAGGCCTGCAGCCAACTGGTTTTATATTCTACCTTATCCTCCTGTATTTCTGGTAAACCTGCTTCAAATCAAACATGTTGCACATCAAAATAAAGCTTAGGTTCTCTTCTTTCCATCAATTGTTGGCTTTCCATCATAGCACAACCTGGCTGCTTAAAATCAGACATTTAGTGTGGTCAATACCACACAGCTTTCAGAGCTGGGTCAGAGGTCAAATCTGTTCTGTATATTTAGCCTGGTCTTTCAGGCTAGCATGATCTGATTTACTGGAGTGACACCTCAATTTAAAGCTCAGATTCAGACCTTTTCATAGAGTCCAACATTGTTGATTTTAACCCTTCTGGTGGCTAGCAGCACACTGATGAATTATGGTTACATTCAGCTGTTTTCAAAAGGCCTGCAGCCAACAGGTTTTATATTCTACCTTATCCTCCTGTATTTCTGGTAAACCTGCTTCAAATCAAACATGTTGCACATCAAATTAAAGCTTAGGTTCTCTTCTTTCCATCAATTGTTGGCTTTCCATCATAGCACAACCTGGCTGCTTAAAATCAGACATTTAGTGTGGTCAATACCACACATCTTTCAGAGCTGGGTCAGAGGTCAAATCTGTTCTGTATATTTAGCCTGGTCTTTCAGGCTAGCATGATCTGATTTACTGGAGTGATACCTCCATGTAAACCTCAGATTCAGACCTTTTCATAGAGTCCAACATTGTTGATTTTACCCCTTCTGGTGGCTAGCAGCACACTGATGAATTATGGTTACATTCAGCTGTTTTCAAAAGGCCTGCAGCCAACTGGTTTTATATTCTACCTTATCCTCCTGTATTTCTGGTAAACCTGCTTCAAATCAAACATGTTGCACATCAAAATAAAGCTTAGGTTCTCTTCTTTCCATCAATTGTTGGCTTTCCATCATAGCACAACCTGGCTGCTTAAAATCAGACATTTAGTGTGGTCAATACCACACAGCTTTCAGAGCTGGGTCAGAGGTCAAATCTGTTCTGTATATTTAGCCTGGTCTTTCAGGCTAGCATGATCTGATTTACTGGAGTGATACCTCAATTTAAAGCTCAGATTCAGACCTTTTCATAGAGTCCAACATTGTTCATTTTAAACCTTCTGCTGGCTAGCAGCACACTGATGAATTATGGTTATATTCAACTGTCTTTAAAAGGCCTGCAGCCAACTGGTTTTATATTCTAACTTATCCTCCTGTATTTCTGGTAAACCTGCTTCAAATCAAACATGTTGCACATCAAATTAAAGCTTAGGTTCTCTTCTTTCCATCAATTTTCGGCTTTCCATCATAGCACAACCTGGCTGCTTAAAATCAGACATTTAGTGTGGTCAATACCAGACAGCTTTCAGAGCTGGGTCAGAGGTCAAATCTGTTCTGTATATTTAGCCTGGTCTTTCAGGCTAGCATGATCTGATTTACTGGAGTGACACCTCAATTTAAAGCTCAGATTCAGACCTTTTCATAGAGTCCAACATTGTTCATTTTAAAACTTCTGGTGGCTAGCAGCACACTGATGAATTATGGTTATATTCAACTGTTTTTAAAAGGCCTGCAGCCAACTGGTTTTATATTCTAACTTATCCTCCTGTATTTCTGGTAAACCTGCTTCAAATCAAACATGTTGCACATCAAATTAAAGCTTAGGTTCTCTTCTTTCCATCAATTTTCGGCTTTCCATCATAGCACAACCTGGCTGCTTAAAATCAGACATTTAGTGTGGTCAATACCAGACAGCTTTCAGAGCTGGGTCAGAGGTCAAATCTGTTCTGTATATTTAGCCTGGTCTTTCAGGCTAGCATGATCTGATTTACTGAAGTGACACCTCAATTTAAAGCTCAGATTCAGACCTTTTCATAGAGTCCAACATTGTTCATTTTAAAACTTCTGGTGGCTAGCAGCACACTGATGAATTATGGTTACATTCAGCTGTTTTCAAAAGGCCTGCAGCCAACTGGTTTTATATTCTACCTTATCCTCCTGTATTTCTGGTAAACCTGCTTCAAATCAAACATGTTGCACATCAAAATAAAGCTTAGGTTCTCTTCTTTCCATCAATTGTTGGCTTTCCATCATAGCACAACCTGGCTGCTTAAAATCAGACATTTAGTGTGGTCAATACCAGACAGCTTTCAGAGCTGGGTCAGAGGTCAAATCTGTTCTGTATATTTAGCCTGGTCTTTCAGGCTAGCATGATCTGATTTACTGGAGTGATACCTCAATTTAAAGCTCAGATTCAGACCTTTTCATAGAGTCCAACATTGTTCATTTTAAACCTTCTGCTGGCTAGCAGCACACTGATGAATTATGGTTATATTCAACTGTCTTTAAAAGGCCTGCAGCCAACTGGTTTTATATTCTAACTTATCCTCCTGTATTTCTGGTAAACCTGCTTCAAATCAAACATGTTGCACATCAAATTAAAGCTTAGGTTCTCTTCTTTCCATCAATTTTCGGCTTTCCATCATAGCACAACCTGGCTGCTTAAAATCAGACATTTAGTGTGGTCAATACCAGACAGCTTTCAGAGCTGGGTCAGAGGTCAAATCTGTTCTGTATATTTAGCCTGGTCTTTCAGGCTAGCATGATCTGATTTACTGGAGTGACACCTCAATTTAAAGCTCAGATTCAGACCTTTTCATAGAGTCCAACATTGTTCATTTTAAAACTTCTGGTGGCTAGCAGCACACTGATGAATTATGGTTATATTCAACTGTTTTTAAAAGGCCTGCAGCCAACTGGTTTTATATTCTAACTTATCCTCCTGTATTTCTGGTAAACCTGCTTCAAATCAAACATGTTGCACATCAAATTAAAGCTTAGGTTCTCTTCTTTCCATCAATTTTCGGCTTTCCATCATAGCACAACCTGGCTGCTTAAAATCAGACATTTAGTGTGGTCAATACCAGACAGCTTTCAGAGCTGGGTCAGAGGTCAAATCTGTTCTGTATATTTAGCCTGGTCTTTCAGGCTAGCATGATCTGATTTACTGAAGTGACACCTCAATTTAAAGCTCAGATTCAGACCTTTTCATAGAGTCCAACATTGTTCATTTTAAAACTTCTGGTGGCTAGCAGCACACTGATGAATTATGGTTATATTCAACTGTCTTTAAAAGGCCTGCAGCCAACTGGTTTTATATTCTAACTTATCCTCCTGTATTTCTGGTAAACCTGCTTCAAATCAAACATGTTGCACATCAAATTAAAGCTTAGGTTCTCTTCTTTCCATCAATTTTCGGCTTTCCATCATAGCACAACCTGGCTGCTTAAAATCAGACATTTAGTGTGGTCAATACCAGACAGCTTTCAGAGCTGGGTCAGAGGTCAAATCTGTTCTGTATATTTAGCCTGGTCTTTCAGGCTAGCATGATCTGATTTACTGGAGTGATACCTCAATTTAAAGCTCAGATTCAGACCTTTTCATAGAGTCCAACATTGTTCATTTTAAACCTTCTGGTGGCTAGCAGCACACTGATGAATTATGGTTATATTCAACTGTTTTTAAAAGGCCTGCAGCCAACTGGTTTTATATTCTAACTTATCCTCCTGTATTTCTGGTAAACCTGCTTCAAATCAAACATGTTGCACATCAAAGTAAAGCTTAGGTTCTCTTCTTTCCATCAATTGTTGGCTTTCCATCCTATCACAACCTGGCTGCTTAAAATCAGACATTTAGTGTGGTCAATACCACACAGCTTTCAGAGCTTGGTCAGAGGTCAAATCTGTTCTGTATATTTAGCCTGGTCTTTCAGGCTAGCATGATCTGATTTACTGGAGTGATACCTCAATTTAAAGCTCAGATTGAGACCTTTTCATAGAGTCCAACATTGTTCATTTTAAACCTTCTGGTGGCTAGCAGCACACTGATGAATTATGGTTATATTCAACTGTCTTTAAAAGGCCTGCAGCCAACTGGTTTTCTATTCTAACTTATCCTCCTGTATTTCTGGTAAACCTGCTTCAAATCAAACATGTTGCACATCAAATTAAAGCTTAGGTTCTCTTCTTTCCATCAATTGTTGGCTTTCCATCCTATCACAACCTGGCTGCTTAAAATCAGACATTTAGTGTGGTCAATACCACACAGCTTTCAGAGCTTGGTCAGAGGTCAAATCTGTTCTGTATATTTAGCCTGGTCTTTCAGGCTAGCATGATCTGATTTACTGGAGTGACACCTCAATTTAAAGCTCAGATTCAGACCTTTTCATAGAGTCCAACATTGTTCATTTTAAAACTTCTGGTGGCTAGCAGCACACTGATGAATTATGGTTATATTCAACTGTTTTTAAAAGGCCTGCAGCCAACTGGTTTTATATTCTAACTTATCCTCCTGTATTTCTGGTAAACCTGCTTCAAATCAAACATGTTGCACATCAAATTAAAGCTTAGGTTCTCTTCTTTCCATCAATTTTCGGCTTTCCATCATAGCACAACCTGGCTGCTTAAAATCAGACATTTAGTGTGGTCAATACCAGACAGCTTTCAGAGCTGGGTCAGAGGTCAAATCTGTTCTGTATATTTAGCCTGGTCTTTCAGGCTAGCATGATCTGATTTACTGGAGTGATACCTCAATGTAAAGCTCAGATTCAGACCTTTTCATAGAGTCCAACATTGTTCATTTTAAACCTTCTGGTGGCTAGCAGCACACTGATGAATTATGGTTATATTCAACTGTTTTTAAAAGGCCTGCAGCCAACTGGTTTTATATTCTAACTTATCCTCCTGTATTTCTGGTAAACCTGCTTCAAATCAAACATGTTGCACATCAAATTAAAGCTTAGGTTCTCTTCTTTCCATCAATTGTTGGTTTTCCATCATAGCACAACCTGGCTGCTTAAAATCAGACATTTAGTGTGGTCAATACCAGACAGCTTTCAGAGCTGGGTCAGAGGTCAAATCTGTTCTGTATATTTAGCCTGGTCTTTCAGGCTAGCATGATCTGATTTACTGGAGTGATACCTCAATTTAAAGCTCAGATTCAGACCTTTTCATAGAGTCCAACATTGTTCATTTTAAACCTTCTGGTGGCTAGCAGCACACTGATGAATTATGGTTATATTCAACTGTTTTTAAAAGGCCTGCAGCCAACTGGTTTTGTATTCTAACTTATCCTCCTGTATTTCTGGTAAACCTGCTTCAAATCAAACATGTTGCACATCAAATTAAAGCTTAGGTTCTCTTCTTTCCATCAATTGTTGGCTTTCCATCATAGCACAACCTGGCTGCTTAAAATCAGACATTTAGTGTGGTCAATACCAGACAGCTTTCAGAGCTGGGTCAGAGGTCAAATCTGTTCTGTATATTTAGCCTGGTCTTTCAGGCTAGCATGATCTGATTTACTGGAGTGATACCTCAATTTAAAGCTCAGATTCAGACCTTTTCATAGAGTCCAACATTGTTCATTTTAAACCTTCTGGTGGCTAGCAGCACACTGATGAATTATGGTTATATTCAACTGTTTTTAAAAGGCCTGCAGCCAACTGGTTTTATATTCTACCTTATCCTCCTGTATTTCTGGTAAACCTGCTTCAAATCAAACATGTTGCACATCAAATTAAAGCTTAGGTTCTCTTCTTTCCATCAATTGTTGGCTTTCCATCCTATCACAACCTGGCTGCTTAAAATCAGACATTTAGTGTGGTCAATACCACACAGCTTTCAGAGCTTGGTCAGAGGTCAAATCTGTTCTGTATATTTAGCCTGGTCTTTCAGGCTAGCATGATCTGATTTACTGGAGTGACACCTCAATTTAAAGCTCAGATTCAGACCTTTTCATAGAGTCCAACATTGTTGATTTTAACCCTTCTGGTGGCTAGCAGCACACTGATGAATTATGGTTACATTCAGCTGTTTTCAAAAGGCCTGCAGCCAACAGGTTTTATATTCTACCTTATCCTCCTGTATTTCTGGTAAACCTGCTTCAAATCAAACATGTTGCACATCAAATTAAAGCTTAGGTTCTCTTCTTTCCATCAATTGTTGGCTTTCCATCATAGCACAACCTGGCTGCTTAAAATCAGACATTTAGTGTGGTCAATACCACACATCTTTCAGAGCTGGGTCAGAGGTCAAATCTGTTCTGTATATTTAGCCTGGTCTTTCAGGCTAGCATGATCTGATTTACTGGAGTGATACCTCCATGTAAACCTCAGATTCAGACCTTTTCATAGAGTCCAACATTGTTGATTTTACCCCTTCTGGTGGCTAGCAGCACACTGATGAATTATGGTTACATTCAGCTGTTTTCAAAAGGCCTGCAGCCAACTGGTTTTATATTCTACCTTATCCTCCTGTATTTCTGGTAAACCTGCTTCAAATCAAACATGTTGCACATCAAAATAAAGCTTAGGTTCTCTTCTTTCCATCAATTGTTGGCTTTCCATCATAGCACAACCTGGCTGCTTAAAATCAGACATTTAGTGTGGTCAATACCACACAGCTTTCAGAGCTGGGTCAGAGGTCAAATCTGTTCTGTATATTTAGCCTGGTCTTTCAGGCTAGCATGATCTGATTTACTGGAGTGACACCTCAATTTAAAGCTCAGATTCAGACCTTTTCATAGACTCCAACATTGTTGATTTTACCCCTTCTGGTGGCTAGCAGCACACTGATGAATTATGGTTACATTCAGCTGTTTTCAAAAGGCCTGCAGCCAACTGGTTTTATATTCTACCTTATCCTCCTGTATTTCTGGTAAACCTGCTTCAAATCAAACATGTTGCACATCAAATTAAAGCTTAGGTTCTCTTCTTTCCATCAATTGTTGGCTTTCCATCATAGCACAACCTGGCTGCTTAAAATCAGACATTTAGTGTGGTCAATACCACACATCTTTCAGAGCTGGGTCAGAGGTCAAATCTGTTCTGTATATTTAGCCTGGTCTTTCAGGCTAGCATGATCTGATTTACTGGAGTGATAACTCCATGTAAACCTCAGATTCAGACCTTTTCATAGAGTCCAACATTGTTGATTTTAACCCTTCTGGTGGCTACCAGCACACTGATGAATTATGGTTACATTCAGCTGTTTTCAAAAGGCCTGCAGCCAACTGGTTTTATATTCTAACTTATCCTCCTGTATTTCTGGTAAACCTGCTTCAAATCAAACATGTTGCACATCAAAATAAAGCTTAGGTTCTCTTCTTTCCATCAATTGTTGGCTTTCCATCATAGCACAACCTGGCTGCTTAAAATCAGACATTTAGTGTGGTCAATACCACACAGCTTTCAGAGCTGGGTCAGAGGTCAAATCTGTTCTGTATATTTAGCCTGGTCTTTCAGGCTAGCATGATCTGATTTACTGGAGTGACACCTCAATTTAAAGTTCAGATTCAGACCTTTTCATAGACTCCAACATTGTTGATTTTAACCCTTCTGGTGGCTACCAGCACACTGATGAATTATGGTTACATTCAGCTGTTTTCAAAAGGCCTGCAGCCAACTGGTTTTATATTCTACCTTATCCTCCTGTATTTCTGGTAAACCTGCTTCAAATCAAACATGTTGCACATCAAATTAAAGCTTAGGTTCTCTTCTTTCCAACAATTGTTGGCTTTCCATCATAGCACAACCTGGCTGCTTAAAATCAGACATTTAGTGTGGTCAATACCACACAGCTTTCAGAGCTGGGTCAGAGGTCAAATCTGTTCTGTATATTTAGCCTGGTCTTTCAGGCTAGCATGATCTGATTTACTGGAGTGATACCTCCATGTAAACCTCAGATTCAGACCTTTTCATAGAGTCCAACATTGTTGATTTTAACCCTTCTGGTGGCTAGCAGCACACTGATGAATTATGGTTACATTCAGCTGTTTTCAAAAGGCCTGCAGCCAACTGGTTTTATATTCTACCTTATCCTCGTGTATTTCTGGTAAACCTGCTTCAAATCAAACATGTTGCACATCAAATTAAAGCTTAGGTTCTCTTCTTTCCAACAATTGTTGGCTTTCCATCATAGCACAACCTGGCTGCTTAAAATCAGACATTTAGTGTGGTCAATACCACACAGCTTTCAGAGCTGGGTCAGAGGTCAAATCTGTTCTGTCTATTTAGCCTGGTCTTTCAGGCTAGCATGATCTGATTTACTGGAGTGATACCTCCATGTAAACCTCAGATTCAGACCTTTTCATAGAGTCCAACATTGTTGATTTTAACCCTTCTGGTGGCTAGCAGCACACTGATGAATTATGGTTACATTCAGCTGTTTTCAAAAGGCCTGCAGCCAACTGGTTTTATATTCTACCTTATCCTCCTGTATTTCTGGTAAACCTGCTTCAAATCAAACATGTTGCACATCAAATTAAAGCTTAGGTTCTCTTCTTTCCAACAATTGTTGGCTTTCCATCATAGCACAACCTGGCTGCTTAAAATCAGACATTTAGTGTGGTCAATACCACACAGCTTTCAGAGCTGGGTCAGAGGTCAAATCTGTTCTGTATATTTAGCCTGGTCTTTCAGGCTAGCATGATCTGATTTACTGGAGTGACACCTCAATTTAAAGCTCAGATTCAGACCTTTTCATAGACTCCAACATTGTTGATTTTACCCCTTCTGGTGGCTAGCAGCACACTGATGAATTATGGTTACATTCAGCTGTTTTCAAAAGGCCTGCAGCCAACTGGTTTTATATTCTACCTTATCCTCCTGTATTTCTGGTAAACCTGCTTCAAATCAAACATGTTGCAGATCAAATTAAAGCTTAGGTTCTCTTCTTTCCATCAATTGTTGGCTTTCCATCATAGCACAACCTGGCTGCTTAAAATCAGACATTTAGTGTGGTCAATACCACACAGCTTTCAGAGCTGGGTCAGAGGTCAAATCTGTTCTGTATATTTAGCCTGGTCTTTCAGGCTAGCATGATCTGATTTACTGGAGTGACACCTCAATTTAAAGCTCAGATTCAGACCTTTTCATAGAGTCCAACATTGTTGATTTTAACCCTTCTGGTGGCTAGCAGCACACTGATGAATTATGGTTACATTCAGCTGTTTTCAAAAGGCCTGCAGCCAACAGGTTTTATATTCTACCTTATCCTCCTGTATTTCTGGTAAACCTGCTTCAAATCAAACATGTTGCACATCAAATTAAAGCTTAGGTTCTCTTCTTTCCATCAATTGTTGGCTTTCCATCATAGCACAACCTGGCTGCTTAAAATCAGACATTTAGTGTGGTCAATACCACACATCTTTCAGAGCTGGGTCAGAGGTCAAATCTGTTCTGTATATTTAGCCTGGTCTTTCAGGCTAGCATGATCTGATTTACTGGAGTGATACCTCCATGTAAACCTCAGATTCAGACCTTTTCATAGAGTCCAACATTGTTGATTTTAACCCTTCTGGTGGCTACCAGCACACTGATGAATTATGGTTACATTCAGCTGTTTTCAAAAGGCCTGCAGCAAACTGGTTTTATATTCTACCTTATCCTCCTGTATTTCTGGTAAACCTGCTTCAAATCAAACATGTTGCACATCAAATTAAAGCTTAGGTTCTCTTCTTTCCAACAATTGTTGGCTTTCCATCATAGCACAACCTGGCTGCTTAAAATCAGACATTTAGTGTGGTCAATACCACACAGCTTTCAGAGCTGGGTCAGAGGTCAAATCTGTTCTGTATATTTAGCCTGGTCTTTCAGGCTAGCATGATCTGATTTACTGGAGTGATACCTCCATGTAAACCTCAGATTCAGACCTTTTCATAGAGTCCAACATTGTTGATTTTAACCCTTCTGGTGGCTAGCAGCACACTGATGAATTATGGTTACATTCAGCTGTTTTCAAAAGGCCTGCAGCCAACTGGTTTTATATTCTACCTTATCCTCCTGTATTTCTGGTAAACCTGCTTCAAATCAAACATGTTGCACATCAAATTAAAGCTTAGGTTCTCTTCTTTCCAACAATTGTTGGCTTTCCATCATAGCACAACCTGGCTGCTTAAAATCAGACATTTAGTGTGGTCAATACCACACAGCTTTCAGAGCTGGGTCAGAGGTCAAATCTGTTCTGTATATTTAGCCTGGTCTTTCAGGCTAGCATGATCTGATTTACTGGAGTGACACCTCAATTTAAAGCTCAGATTCAGACCTTTTCATAGACTCCAACATTGTTGATTTTACCCCTTCTGGTGGCTAGCAGCACACTGATGAATTATGGTTACATTCAGCTGTTTTCAAAAGGCCTGCAGCCAACTGGTTTTATATTCTACCTTATCCTCCTGTATTTTTGGTAAACCTGCTTCAAATCAAACATGTTGCACATCAAATTAAAGCTTAGGTTCTCTTCTTTCCATCAAATGTTGGCTTTCCATCATAGCACAACCTGGCTGCTTAAAATCAGACATTTAGTGTGGTCAATACCACACAGCTTTCAGAGCTGGGTCAGAGGTCAAATCTGTTCTGTATATTTAGCCTGGTCTTTCAGGCTAGCATGATCTGATTTACTGGAGTGACACCTCAATTTAAAGCTCAGATTCAGACCTTTTCATAGAGTCCAACATTGTTGATTTTAACCCTTCTGGTGGCTAGCAGCACACTGATGAATTATGGTTACATTCAGCTGTTTTCAAAAGGCCTGCAGCCAACAGGTTTTATATTCTACCTTATCCTCCTGTATTTCTGGTAAACCTGCTTCAAATCAAACATGTTGCACATCAAATTAAAGCTTAGGTTCTCTTCTTTCCATCAATTGTTGGCTTTCCATCATAGCACAACCTGGCTGCTTAAAATCAGACATTTAGTGTGGTCAATACCACACATCTTTCAGAGCTGGGTCAGAGGTCAAATCTGTTCTGTATATTTAGCCTGGTCTTTCAGGCTAGCATGATCTGATTTACTGGAGTGATACCTCCATGTAAACCTCAGATTCAGACCTTTTCATAGAGTCCAACATTGTTGATTTTACCCCTTCTGGTGGCTAGCAGCACACTGATGAATTATGGTTATATTCAGCTGTTTTCAAAAGGCCTGCAGCCAACTGGTTTTATATTCTAAAGTATCCTCCTGTATTTCTGGTAAACCTGCTTCAAATCAAACATGTTGCACATCAAATTAAAGCTTAGGTTCTCTTCTTTCCATCAATTGTTGGCTTTCCATCATAGCACAACCTGGCTGCTTAAAATCAGACATTTAGTGTGGTCAATACCACACAGCTTTCAGAGCTGGGTCAGAGGTCAAATCTGTTCTGTATATTTAGCCTGGTCCTTCAGGCTAGCATGATCTGATTTACTGGAGTGACACCTCAATTTAAAGCTCAGATTCAGACCTTTTCATAGAGTCCAACATTGTTGATTTTAAACCTTCTGGTGGCTAGCAGCACACTGATGAATTATGGTTACATTCAGCTGTTTTCAAAAGGCCTGCAGCCAACAGGTTTTATATTCTAACTTATCCTCCTGTATTTCTGGTAAACCTGCTTCAAATCAAACATGTTGCACATCAAATTAAAGCTTAGGTTCTCTTCTTTCCATCAATTGTTGGCTTTCCATCATAGTACAACCTGGCTGCTTAAAATCAGACATTTAGTGTGGTCAATACCACACAGCTTTCAGAGCTGGGTCAGAGGTCAAATCTGTTCTGTATATTTAGCCTGGTCTTTCAGGCTAGCATGATCTGATTTACTGGAGTGATACCTCCATGTAAACCTCAGATTCAGACCTTTTCATAGAGTCCAACATTGTTGATTTTACCCCTTCTGGTGGCTAGCAGCACACTGATGAATTATGGTTACATTCAGCTGTTTTCAAAAGGCCTGCAGCCAACTGGTTTTATATTCTACCTTATCCTCCTGTATTTCTGGTAAACCTGCTTCAAATCAAACATGTTGCACATCAAATTAAAGCTTAGGTTCTCTTCTTTCCAACAATTTTTGGCTTTCCATCATAGCACAACCTGGCTGCTTAAAATCAGACATTTAGTGTGGTCAATACCACACAGCTTTCAGAGCTGGGTCAGAGGTCAAATCTGTTCTGTATATTTAGCCTGGTCTTTCAGGCTAGCATGATCTGATTTACTGGAATGATACCTCCATGTAAACCTCAGATTCAGACCTTTTCATAGACTCCAACATTGTTGATTTTAACCCTTCTGGTGGCTAGCAGC